>NC_136267.1:12528114-12620497 GCF_964187855.1 Myxine glutinosa
GAGAGAATTCCACATAGCTATTTGGGCGGTGTATAAGCTAACAGATAGCTGTCTCCATCGATCTTTCCAAGGCAGTAACACCTATCGGCTCAAAATCCTTTTAACTGTTGACTTGGTAGTTTTTACAATGAAGGAAACATTAACAGTTGTTGAAAGTTTATTTTGTGATTAATTTGTTATTGGAGTTATGTTGTTTGAAATGAAAAAAGAGATATCGAGTTGAAGTGAATGACGACATGCCGTGATGGTTTCTACTTTCTGAACGTAAACTTCGCGGATCACCATATGCAAATTCGCCACGGACCCACGATCGATGTTTCTATTCGTGAACGTACCCATTTGTTTGCGAACGGGTACGTTTTTCATGGAAGTCCTTCACAAACTTGCTGTTCATGTTTGACGTGCGACTGAAGGTGCTACAGGAATGTGGAATTTATTGGTTTCATGCTTTAGCATTCGCCGTATCTGCATTGCCTGTTTGCTTCCGGCCTCTCACCCGTGCGTGGCATGGGTATCTCACTAGATTATACCAATAAGAGCAAAGTACCTTGTGGGGAGAAACTGCAAAGTGTATCATTTATGGTCCAGGTTTCGTTAAACTTTTGAACAGTTTTACAATATTCTGCGCCTAATACTCTGAAACAACACGTGAGTGTATTAAGCCCTTCAGGCCTACAGAAATGTGTTCCACTACATCCCTCGATTTTTGCCTTCCTAGTTTTATGTATTGCCATTTTTCCACCGGCTAAAATTAAGTGAACAAGGAGATCTCGTAACTTGCTTTGTTTATTTACCGGGTGCTCAATGATAAAAAAAAGTGATGGAGAGAAGTGAAGCCAGAAACGCAATTGTAGGTTTTGTTGAAGATGGTGGCATTGTTGGACTAGACAGGCTCTGAGAGGTAATGATAATAATATTTCTTGAGAAAATATGGTAATGATAAAAAACGGAAGCCTCTCCTCAGTGAAAGACACATGAAAGCCCACAGAATCTTGTTTCTCACAGTCTGAGAGTCCTTTCGGTGCTTTTTTGCAAACTCCAAGCGGGTTTTCATGTGTCTTTCACTGAGGAGAGGCTTCCGTCTGGCCACTCTGCCATGAAGCCCAGATCGGTGGAGTGTTGCAGTGATGGTTGTCCTTCTGGAAGTTTCTCCCATCTCCACACTGGATCTCTGGAGCTCAGCCAGAGTGACCATCGGGTTATTGGTCACCTCTCTTACGAAGGCCCTTCTCCCCCGATTGCTCAGTTTGGCCGGGCGGCCAGCTCTAGGAAGAGTCCTGGTTGTTCCAAACTTCTTCCATTTAAGAATTATGGAGGCCTCTGTGCTCTTGGGAACCTTCACTACAGCAGAATTTTTTGTCGGCTTCCCCAGATCTGTGCCTACACACAATCCTGTCTCTGAACTCTGCCGGCAATTCCTTCGACCTCATAGCTTGGTTTTTGCTCTGATATGCATTGTCAGCTGTGAGACCTTATATAGACAGGTGTGTGCCTTTCCAAATCATATCCAATCAATTGAATTTACCACAGGTGGACTCCATTCAAGGTGTAGAAACATCTCAAAGATGATCAAGAGAAATGGGAGGCACCTGAGCTAAATTTAAATTGTCATAGCAAAGGGTATGAATACTTATGTCAATGTGATATTTCAGTTTTTTCTTTTTAATAAATTTGCAAAACTTTCTGAAATCCTGTTTTCTCTTTGTCATTATGGGGTATTGAGTGTAGATTGATGAGGGAAAAAATGAATTCAAACGATTTCAGCAGAAGGCTGCAACGTAACAAAATGTGAAAAAAGTGAAGGGGTCTGAATACTTTCTGAATGCACTGTATATTGACTCATACACACATATTTTAAGTGACATGTTATACTGTATATTATTCACACATATTATAAGTGACATGTTCTGCTGTGTATTTCATACATACATATTATACATGACATGTGCTGTATATTATTTACACACATCATACATGACATTTGTACAATGTACATCATACATGAGTGTTTTCCCGTTCGTTTCTTTGTCAAATTTCCGCTGCGTATTTTGTTGTGTATGTGTTATTGTGTGTTTCTATTTGGTTTTGGTTTTGTAGTTGTTGCAAATTTGTGTGTAATTAGTCGTTTCTTTGTCCGCGCCTCGTGCGGCCTGGTGTCTCGTGCGGCCTCCTCGTCTTGACTTGTGCCCCGCCCCCTATAATCTCGTTTGTTCTTTCACCTCTGCTCCTGCTTTCTCAAATCCACGTTCTCACTTAGAGACTTTTCCCGGATTGTTTTCATGGTTTTGTTAAAATATTTATTTAAATATGTTTAAACCGCAGCGGTGATCCCGCCCCCCCCCACACCCCCCCCCCCCAGGATTTCCATGTTTTAAACGTTTCCCAGTGTGTACCCTGGATAGGAATAGGTACGCCGTATCCCTGCATGTCGTAGGAGGCGACTAAGAGGGTTGGCGTCAGGAAGGGCATCCGGCCATAAAAACATTGCCTCAAAAAGAGAACCATGACAATTACAACTACATATGGGCAGGGTACAGCCCGAAGTGGAGATCGGTTTCTGAGGTTTGGGACATGGAATGTAGGGACAATGACAGGGAGATCAGGAGAAGTGGTGGAAGTATTGGTCAGAAGAAGAGTGGACATATGTTGTGTGCAAGAGACGAGATGGAAGGGAGGTGGTGTGAGAATGGTTAAGGGTAGGCAGGGACAGAAATACAAGTTTGTGTGGCAAGGGTGCCTGGAGGGTGTGAATGGTGTTGGTGTCCTGTTTTCTGAGGAGTTTGTAGACAGTGTGGTGAGTGTGACTAGAGTGAGTGATAGGTTGATGATGGTGAAAATGATGATTGGAAAGCTCTTGGTGAACGTCATCTCGGGATATGCTCCGCAGGTTGGTCGGAGCGATGAAGAGAAGGACAAGTTCTGGTGTGCGATAGAGAAGCTGATGGAAAACGTGAAAGATGAGGAAGTTGTTGTGGCAGGAGGAGACCTAAATGGCCATGTGGGAAGGAGTATGGATGGTTTTGACGGAGTTCATGGGGGTTACGGATATGGTGTGAGAAATGGAGAAGGTGAAAGGATTTTGGAGTTTGCTGATGGAGCTGATTTGTTGATTTGTAATACTCAGTTCCAGAAAGAGGATAATAAGCTTGTTACATACACGTCAGGTGGGTCGACGACAACCGTTGACTACCTGATGGTGCGTAGGCGAGATAGGGGGCACCTCCGAGACACAAAGGTGATCCCGGGGGAGGAGGCTGTTTCACAGCACCACTTGGTTGTCTGCGACGTAAGGGTGAAAGGTGCGAGGAGAGCTCGGCGGGTGAAGTACCAACCGAGAATGAAGGTGTGGAGGTTGAAAGAGGTGACAGTAAGGGAGGCATTAAAAGAGAGGCTGAGTAGGGTCGAGGGTGATGTGGTTGAGCTTGAAAGTGGTTGGATGTCAATGAAAGCTAGTCTGTTGGGAGCCGTTGGTGAGGTATGTGGATGGACAAAAGGACCGAGGCACTCGGAAACATGGTGGTGGGATGATGAAGTTGGAAAGAGGATTGACGAGAAGAGGAAGAAGTTCAAGGAGTGGCAGAAGGCGAAGGGTACGGGAGCAGAAACAGCAGAGCATGAAAGTTATAAGGCAGCCAGGAAGGCTGCAAAGAAAGAGGTAGCAAAGGCGCAGGAGGCATGTAGGAAAATGTTCGGAGAACGCTTGGATTCGGAAGAGGGTCAGAAAGCAGTATTCAGGATTGCAAAGCAGATAGCGAAAGAGAGGTGTGATGTGATGGGGGTGAGCTGCTTGAAGGATGAAGTGGGACAAATCGTTGTCGACCCAGATGGAATTAAAGGAAGATGGAAAAGATATATGGAAATGCTGTTGAATACAGAGAATGAATGGGATGGCAACATAGAGAGTAACCCAGTTTTAGGACCGGCAGAGAAGATAACTGAGAAGGAAGTTGAGGAAGCGATAAAAGCAATGAAGGTTAGAAAAGCGGGAGGGCCGCCGGGAGTTGTGGGAGATATGTTGAAGACAGCAGGAAGTTGGGGTGTGAAGAGAATGACAGAGATCTGTAATCTGGTGGTGAAAGAAGGCCGCATTCCAGTGGTTGGGAACTGAGTACCCTCATCCCTCTATACAAGGGGAAAGGTGACCCTCTGGAGTGTGGCTCGTACTGAGCGATAAAGTTATTGGAGCATGGAATGAAGGTATTGGAAAGGGTGTTGGAGAGGAGGATAAGGAAGAAAGTGAAGATCGACGAAATGCAGTTTGGATTTATGCCAGGAAGAGGAACGACAGAAGCGCTTTTCATTGTGAGGCAGTTGCAGGAGAAGTACATGGAGAAGAGGAAGAAGTTGTTTCTTGGGTTTGTTGATCTGGAGAAAGCATTCGATCGGGTTCCACGCAAAGTATTGACATGGGCATTGAGGAAGTTAGGAGTGGAGGAATGGTTGATCAGAGTAGTGATGGCAATGTACAAAAGAGCGCGCACAGCTGTAAGGACGAAGGACGGGAACAGTGGTGAATTTGAGGTGAAGGTGGGAGTGCATCAGGGGTCGGTACTAAGTCCACTACTATTTGTAGCTGTGATGGAGGTGCTGGCTCAGAACGTAAAGGAGGGTTTACCGTGGGAGTTGTTGTATGCAGATGATCTGGTGTTGATTGCAGAAAGTATGGATGGACTGAAGGAAAAGATGAACACGTGGAAGGAATGTATGGAGACAAAAGGTCTGAAGGTGAATATCGGAAAGACAAAGGTGATGTCAAGTGGTAAAGCATGTGGTGAGGTGGAAAGAACTGGGAAGTGGCCCTGTGCTGTGTGTAGGAAGGGTGTCGGAGTGAACTCCATTCAGTGTACAATGTGCGCTGAGTGGGTTCATCAAAAATGTAGCGGTCTGAGATGGTCATTAACCAGTGTGGCAGCTACATTCAAATGTAAGGTGTGCACAGAGGGAGCTGCAGTTGGAGGAAATGTTGAGTTGGATCTTGGAGACGGCGTGAAGCTGGAAGGTGTGAAAACATTTTGCTACCTCGGAGACATGCTGAATAGAGAAGGTGGATCAGACTCGGCAACGGTTGCTCGAGTGAGATGTGCATGGAAGAAGTTTCGGGAATTGAGTGGCGTGCTGATGATGAGGGGAGTGTCGTTGAAGCTGAAGGGAAAGGTGTATGCTGCATGTGTGAGAAGTGTTATGATTTATGGGAGCGAGACATGGGTAATGAACGTAGAGCAGCAACGAAGGTTGGAAAGGGTGGAAATGCGAATGGTTCGACGGATGTGCGGAGTATCGTTGAGAGAGAGGAAGACAAATGATGAATTGCGAAAGATGATGGGAATAGAGCCTGTGATTGATGCTGTGAAGAGGAACAGGTTGAGATGGTTTGGTCATGTGTTGAGGAAGGATGGAAGTGACTGCTGGAAAAAATGATGGAAATGAATGTAGAAGGAAGTAGAGGACTGGGGAAGACCGAGAAAGACTTGGCTGAAGATGGTCGAAGAAGAAATGCGGGCAAGGGGTTTAACAAGGGGAGATGCAGAAAATAGGGCAAAATGGAGAAGATCGTCATGGGGACCGCAAGGCTAACCCCCGCTCTAGCAGGGAAAATGGCCTTAAAATGCCTGTTGTGTTGTTGTTGTTGTACACATGACATGTTGTGCTGTATATTATTTACACACATTATATGTGACATGTTGTGCTGTATATTATTGTCCCCCGTCGCACCGCGGAGCGAAAGGGGGGTACTTTGGTTTTCCCCTCCGTCCGTGTGTTCGTCCGTGCGTGCGTGCGGGCCTGCGTGCGTGCATGTGGGCGTGCATAAGCGAAGGACCGCATTCGAATTTGGTGTGTGGGTGCAACCCACGTCAAAATCCAAGATGGCCGCCGCCATGTATGTCTGATGCCATGTATGTCTGAACCTTGTGAGCTGAATATCTTGAAAAATAAGCGACGTACCAACTTCTAATCTGGTGTGTGGGTGTATCTAGGCAGAAGGAAGAACGCCATTGAAAATTGGGTCGCCACTTCAAAATCCAATATGGCCGCCACCATATATATGTCTGAACCTTGTGAGCGAAATATATTGAAAAATAAGCGAAGTACCAACTTCTAATCTGGTGTGTGGGTGTATCTAGGCAAAAGGAAGAACGCTATTGAAAATTGGGTCGCCACGTCAAAATCCAAGATGGCCGCCTTGCGTCTTCCACTTTGTCAACTCGCATTTCTTCACCGACGGGGGACCGAGGCGTAACGCTTGTTTACACATATTTTACATGACATGTTATACTGTATATTATTTACAAACATTATACATGACCTACCTTCCCTGGTGTCCCTGGGAAGGTTGGCCCTGGTGTTGGGCTAACGGCTAGGGTGCCGGCTTAGGATCCTAGGATCCTGGGTTCGAATCCCGGTCAATCGCTGAATTAACGCCAGGGGGGTTGACTCAGCCTGTCATCCTTCCAAGGTCGGCTAATTGAGTACCAGTTCACTGGTAATTCCCTGCTTGTCGTTAAAGGTGGCAAAAAGGGTTGGCGTCAGGAAGGGCATCCGGCCGTAAAACATTGCTTCAAAAAGGGGACCGAAAAACAACAACAACCACAGTTCCCGAAAAAGGCCAACCCCCGCTTGCGGGGAAAAATGGCCTCTAAAGGTGGTTTTTTTATACATGACCTACCTTCCATGTGGTACCTACCTTGTGTGGTCACCTTTCCTTACCAGAAGGGATGACCGCATATTGTTGTTTACCGTACTCTTAAAAAAGGTTTTCAGAAGCTGTATTTGAGCACCGTTATGACATTATAATGTACTTGCTGTAACAATGTGACAAAGTCGTTGGTGGCATTTTATTTTCGGGCTGTCCTTCCGGCAAGGGTTGCTGGAGTGAGATGTGCATGGAAGAAGTTTCGGGAACTGAGTGGCGTGCTGATGATGAGGGGAGTGTCGTTGAAGCTGAAGGGAAAGGTGTATGCTGCATGTGTGAGAAGTGTTATGATTTATGGGAGTGAGACATGGGTCATGAACGTAGAGCAGCAACGAAGGCTGGAAAGGGTGGAAATGCGAATGGTTCGGTGGATGTGCGGAGTATCGTTGAGAGAGAGGAAGACAAATGATGAATTGCGAAAGATGATGGGAATAGAGCCTGTGATTGATGCTGTGAAGAGGAACAGGTTGAGATGGTTTGGTCATGTGCTGAGGAAGGATGAAAGTGACTGTTTGAGAAGAGTGATGGAAATGAATGTAGAAGGAAGTAGAGGACGGGGAAGACCGAGAAAGACTTGGCTGAAGATGGTGGAAGAAGAAATGCGGGCAAGGGGGTTAACAAGGAGAGATGCAGAAAATAGGGCAAAATGGAGAAGATTGTCACGGGGACCGCAAGGCTAACCCCCGCTCTCGTAGGGAAAATGGCCTTAAAATGCATGTTGTATACATGACATGTTGTGCTGTATATTATTTACACACATTATACATGACATTTTGTGCTGTATATTATTTACACACATTATACATGACATGTTGTGGATTATACAGGATCCCTGGTGTTGGGCTAGCGGCTAGGGTGCCGGCTTAGGATCCTAGGATCCTGGGTTCGAATCTCGGTCGATCGCCGAATTAATGCCAGGGGGGTTGACTCAGCCTGTCATCCTTCCGAGGTCGGCTAATTGAGTACCAGTTCACTGGTAATTCCCTGTTTGTCGTTGAAGGCGGCAAAAAGGGTTGGCGTCAGGAAGGGCATCCGGCCGTAAAACATTGCTTCAAAAAGGGGACCAAAAAAACAACAACTACCACGGTCCCCGAAAAGGCCAACCCCCGCTTTGCGGGGAAAAATGGCCTCTAAACGGTGGTACATACATGACATGTTGTGCTGTATATTATTTACACACATTATACATGACATGTTGTACTGTATAATATTTTCACACATTGTTCATGACATGTTGTACTGTGTATTAGTTACACACACTATGGATGACATGCTGTACTGTATATTATTTACACACATAATACATGACATGTGGTACTGTGTATTATTTACACACATTATACAGACATTATATACATGACATGTTGTACAGACATGACAGACAGACCAACACACACAGACTAACAGACAGACTCTGATCGACAGACTGACACACAGACACCCAACACACACAGACTGACAAATAGACTGAATGAATGAATGAATGATCGTTTTAAGGCCATTTTCCCCGCTGGAGCAGGAGTTAGCCTTGCGGGCCCCATGACAATCATGGTTCTCTGAGGCAATGTTTTTATGGCCGGATGCCCTTCCTGGCGCCAACCCGTAGTCGCCTCTTACGATGCGCAGGGATACGGTGTACCTATTCTAAACCGGGGTACACACCGGGATCATTCATCCCAGCAAGCTGGTACTCAATTTGCCTACCTCGGAAGGATGACAGGATGAGTCAACCCCCCTGGCGTTAATTCAGCGATCGACCGGGATTCGAACTCAGGATCCTGGGATCCCAAGCCGGCACCCTAACCGCTAAGACAACACCAGGCTCGACCGATCGATGCGATACTTTAAACATGGGAAAATATGAAACATAGAAACAACTTTAAACTCCCCATGGAGAATATGACAGAAAGACTGACAGACCAAAACACAGAGACCAACACACACAGACTGACAGACAGACCGACCGATCAACACACACAGACCAACAGACAGACCGACAGACAGACAGACAGACAGATAGATAGATTGCCAGACAAACCGACACACAGACAGACCAACACACACAGACCAACACACAGAGACTGACATACCATCACACAGACCAACAGACTGACAGACAGATAGATAGATTGACAGAAAAAACAGACACACACACAGACAGACTGACAGACCAACACACACAGACCAACACACACAAGCTGACTGACAGACAGACCGACATACTGACAGACCAACACACAGACAGACTGACAGATAGACTGACAGACCAACACACAGACAGACCAACACATACAGACTGACAGGCCAACAGACCAGTACACACACACAGACTGATCGACATACAGAAAGACTGACAGACCAACACACAGACAGACCAACACACAGACAGACCAACACACAGACAGACCAACACACAGACAGACTAACACAGACAGACCAACACACAGACAGACCAACACACAGACAGACCAACACACAGACAGACCAACACACAGACAGACCAACACACAGACAGACCAACACACAGACAGACCAACACATACAGACAGACCAACACATACAGACAGACCAACACATACAGACAGACCAACACATACAGACAGACCAACACATACAGACCGACAGATAGACTGACAAACACACAGACAGACCAACACACAGACTGACAGACCAACACACACAGACTGACTGACTGAATGACTGACTGAATGACTGACTGACTGAATGACTGACTGAATGACTGACTGACTGAATGACTGACTGAATGACTGACAGACTTTGATGTGTGTTACTATTGATTATATTGTCGAAATGTCTGGTACATTCCTGTGCTTTCCAGGCAGTGCTGTGTAGGCACAGAGTTGGTGGACTGGTTGACACAGCAGGGTCAGTGTATTCACTCTCGTACACAGGCTGTGGGAATGTGGCAGGTCCTTCTTGAAGATGGTGTTCTGAATCATGGTATGTCCTGTTCTTTAACCTTGTTGTACCCATCTGTTGATATATTGTGCAAAGCAGCTTACAAGCTGAGATGAAAGAAAGTGGCAGAAGAGGGAGGCTAACAATGTGGAGAAGGGATTGGCTCAAGAACATGAAACAGAATCATCATTCGTCTAGCCCCGAAGGGGATCCGTGACTATGAAGCAACACCCGTCTCTCTGTGTCCATGTCAATATATTTTCGCTTTAGAAATGGTTTTATCGACAGCCGCTTGTCCGATCGATGCGATACTTTAAACATAGGAAAATATGAAACATAGAAACAACTTTAAACTCCCCATGGAGAATATTTTATAACTAACTCTGATGCCAAGAGTTATATGGCATGGCAGCCATATTGCATTAAAGGGAAAAAAATGTGGACATAATTTTCTCTGAAACCGCTCCACGAGAAAAATTTAAACTTGGCATATGTCAACTCCCCATGGGGTATATAGGGTGAAAATGATGACATCATAGGAGAAGTGGTATTACAGCCATAATTGCTCGAATTGAAATCCTTATTCAAAAAATCTGAGGCTTGATATATCTGATCTTTTTTAATTTTTTTATTTTTTGTATACAGAGTCAAGGCTCGTGTACGAGCTAACGCATTACACACGAGAACAGGCACAGACCCATAAAATGCAATAAATAAAGGGAGCGGGAGACAAGAGGAGGAGGAGAGAGGAAAACATACAAGCACAACAACAGTAGAGAACAGAGACGTCGGTAGATCTGTGGAAGAGAGAGGGCTGGGGCTAACCAACGGGGGTGGGGAGGGAAGGGGTACACGGTATGAAATAAATTGACATGACTAGGAATTCAGGAAAGAAGTTGGGCATTGAAAGAAGCAGATTTGGGGTGTTTTAATGAGGGTAGAAGAGGTCAATGTTTTGGATGGGGGAAGATAAGAGATGGTGGTGAACAGCTGTTTTAAAGACCTGGAGTGAGGAGTGGGATTGAAGGGAGTGTGGGAGTTTGTTCCAGAGGCGGGAGAAAAGAGGCATGAAGGAGTGAAGGTGAGCAGAGAGTCTTGATTTTGGCAGTTTAACCATAAGAGGGTTGCAGGCAGATCTTGTGCAACCTGTAGGAATATTTGGGGGACAGAGCCCAGAGAGAGCTGGGGGGGGGGGCAAGGCCGGAGAGGAGTCGGTAGAAGACGGAAAGACCACCAACCTGCCTGCGTTGAGTGAGTGATAGGCCTTTGGAGTTAGCT
Organism: Myxine glutinosa; assembly: GCF_964187855.1. Classification (NCBI taxonomy): domain Eukaryota; kingdom Metazoa; phylum Chordata; class Myxini; order Myxiniformes; family Myxinidae; genus Myxine; species Myxine glutinosa. The sequence continues at coordinate 12,539,003 of NC_136267.1, forward strand.
TCATCATGGGAGATTCCAATGATTCTAAACGCTTTGGTTTCAACAGCGTGAAGACGAGCTAGGTGTGAGGCAGGAGCACCAGCCCAGAGGGGAGAGCAGTATTCCATTGAGCTGCGGATGAAAGCCTTGTATGTGGTGAGGAGCTCAGGTGTGCCAAGGAAGGACTTCGCACGACGGCGGATGCCCAGTCGGCGACTGGCTTTGGAGGCCAGATTTGAAATGTGGTTTTCCCAGGAAAGATCATGGCAGATAGTGAGACCCAAAAGCTTGAGTGACAGAACTTCTTGGAGAGGATTATTCAGAAAGTGGATGGGAGGGTTGTCCAGTCGGTCTTTTCGGAGAGACATCGTAAGAGTGTGAGATTTGTCACGATTGAAAGACATGTTCCACTTGTTTGCCCAGTCTGTGATTTTGTCCAGGTCTGCAGAGAGTGAGGAGGCTGCAGATTGCCGATCTGATGGATGAGGAATGGAGCGACAGAGAGTAGAGTCATCAGCAAAGAGATGGAGAGGATTTTCAAGAGAGTCAGACAGATCATGGATGAAGACCAGAAAACGCACAGGGCCCAGAACACTGCCTTGGGGAACTCCAGCCTGAACAGGAAGAGGAGATGAGAGAAACCCATTCAGGGCCACACGTTGACTACGACTAGAGAGGAAGTCTGCCAGCCATGCGTGGAGATTTCCATGGATACCAAAGGAGGAGAGTTTGGTGAGCAGAGCGGGGTGCCAGACCGTATCGAAGGCACGTGATATGTCAAGGGAGACAGCTTTAATTTCCTGTTTGACATTGAGGACCTCCTTCCATTGTTGAGAAAACAGAAGCAGCATGTCCAGAGTAGAGTGACCAGGTCTGAAGCCAAATTGATGATCAGAGATCAAGCCATTGGAGAAGTGGAAAGATTTCATATCCGAAGCAACGATGGACTCCATGACTTTGCTGATAATTGGGAGAAAGCTGATTGGTCTGTAGTTGCTAGCATCTGTTTTTGCACATTTTTTGTGACGGACGGACTGACTGACTGACGGACGGGCGGACGGACTGACGGACTGATGGACGGACGGATGGACTGACGGACTGATGGACGGACGGACTGACTGACTGACGGATGGACTGACGGACTGATGGACTGACGGACAGACGGACGGACTGACTGACTGACTGATGGACTGACTGACGGACTGACTGACTGATGGACGGACGGACAGACTGACTGACTGACTGACTGACTGACGGACTGACTGACTGACTGAATGCCATCACATACGCTCCCCTGAACTTCGTTCCAGGTGAGCTAAAAATTATACAGGTGGAGTTGCACCTTTGGTGAAAATTTCCTGTCAATCGGACCAAAAGTTGCAGAGAAAATCATATTTATGCTGTGTGGACAAACAAACAGACAGACAGACAGACAAACTGACGCAAATGCAACACCCTCTTCTCCTCCAGCGAGGGGTAACAAGTCAAGTGAATCCACTTGGATTCCGCCCAGGTTGGCACATGGAAATTATGATGTAGCATAATTATCATCTCGGGTCAAGATTTGAAATTATGCCATGGTTTTTGTAAAATTGCTACTAGTATTCACATTATGTACTTTCACCAAAACATACATCATCATAGAAACATACATAGAATTTGGGTCCTCTGGGTCATTTGGGTCCTCTGGGTCATTTGGGTCCTCTGGGTCATTTGGGTCCTCTGGGTCATTTGGGTCATTTGGGTCATTTGGGTCCTCTGGGTCATTTGGGTCCTCTGGGTCATTTGGGTCATTTGGGTCCTCTGGGTCATTTGGGTCATTTGGGTCCTCTGGGTCCTCTGGGTCATTTGGGTCCTCTGGGTCATTTGGGTCCTCTGGGTCCTCTGGGTCCTCTGGGTCATTTGGGTCCTCTGGGTCCTCTGGGTCATTTGGGTCATTTGGGTCCTCTGGGTCATTTGGGTCCTCTGGGTCATTTGGGTCCTCTGGGTCCTCTGGGTCATTTGGGTCCTCTGGGTCATTTGGGTCCTCTGGGTCATTTGGGTCCTCTGGGTCATTTGGGTCCTCTGGGTCATTTGGGTCCTCTGGGTCATTTGGGTCCTCTGGGTCATTTGGGTCCTCTGGGTCATTTGGGTCCTCTGGGTCATTTGGGTCCTCTGGGTCATTTGGGTCCTCTGGGTCATTTGGGTCCTCTGGGTCATTTGGGTCCTCTGGGTCATTTGGGTCCTCTGGGTCATTTGGGTCCTCTGGGTCATTTGGGTCCTCTGGGTCATTTGGGTCCTCTGGGTCATTTGGGTCCTCTGGGTCATTTGGGTCCTCTGGGTCATTTGGGTCCTCTGGGTCATTTGGGTCCTCTGGGTCATTTGGGTCCTCTGGGTCATTTGGGTCCTCTGGGTCATTTGGGTCCTCTGGGTCATTTGGGTCCTCTGGGTCATTTGGGGCCTCTGGGTCATTTGGGTCCTCTGGGTCCTCTGGGTCCTCTGGGTCCTCTGGGTCCTCTGGGTCATTTGGGTCCTCTGGGTCCTCTGGGTCCTCTGGGTCATTTGGGTCCTCTGGGTCATTTGGGTCCTCTGGGTCATTTGGGTCCTCTGGGTCATTTGGGTCCTCTGGGTCATTTGGGTCCTCTGGGTCATTTGGGTCCTCTGGGTCATTTGGGTCCTCTGGGTCATTTGGGTCCTCTGGGTCATTTGGGTCCTCTGGGTCATATGGGTCCTCTGGGTCATTTGGGTCATTTGGGTCCTCTGGGTCATTTGGGTCCTCTGGGTCATTTGGGTCCTCTGGGTCATTTGGGTCCTCTGGGTCATTTGGGTCCTCTGGGTCATTTGGGTCCTCTGGGTCATTTGGGTCCTCTGGGTCATTTGGGTCATTTGGGTCATTTGGGTCCTCTGGTTCATTTGGGTCCTCTGGGTCATTTGGGTCCTCTGGGTCATTTGGGTCCTCTGGGTCATTTGGGTCCTCTGGGTCATTTGGGTCCTATATTCCTATCCTATAACATATATATCCTATAACCTATCCTATATATATCCTATATCATATAACATATATCCTATATATCCTATAACATAACATATAACAAATATATCCTATATTATGTACTAGCGAGCGGCCGCGTACCAGCCAAAGGGGTAGCCCATGGTTAGCCTAAATATAGATTTGATGACGTCATGTTTACACATCTGAGCGACAGAAACTGGCTACACATCTGAGCGACAGAAACGGAGCTTCACTTTTGGAGAGACAGAAATTCCCAGGCAAACGCTATAACGCACCAGGTTTACAACCTGTGCGTTAATAATGAAGAACATCACAGTAATTAGAACAAAAAATAATTTGTGAGACAGTGTACCCAGAGTGGTGCACAGAAACAGCACCATGAAATGTAACGAGTAAAATAAAAAATAAAAAAACTGTACCAAGCCTCTCCATGAAGTATAACGAGTAAAATAAATAAATAAATAGCTGTACTGAGCCTCTCCATGAAGTGTAACGAGTAAAATAAATAAATAACTGTATCGAGCCTCTCCATGAAGTGTAACGAGTAAAATAAATGAATAAATATCTGTACCAAGCATCTCCATGAAGTGTAAGGAGTTAAAATAAATTAATAAATAGCTGTACCGAGCCTCTCCATGAAGTGTAACGAGTAAAATAAATAAATAACTGTACCGAGCCTCTCCATTAAGTGTAACGAGTAAAAAAAATAAATAAATAGCTGTACCAAGCATCTCCATGAAGTGTAAGGAGTTAAAATAAATTAATAAATAGCTGTACCGAGCCTCTCCATGAAGTGTAACGAGTAAAATAAAGAAATAACTGTACCGAGCCTCTCCATTAAGTGTAACGAGTAAAATAAATTAATAAATAGCTGTACCGAGCCTCTCCATTAAGTGTAACGAGTAAAATAAATTAATAAATATCTGTACCGAGCCTCTCCATGAAGTGTAACGAGTAAAATAAATTAATAAATAGCTGTACCGAGCCTCTGCATGAAGTGTAACGAGTAAAATAAATTAATAAATATCTGTACCGAGCCTCTCCATGAAGTGTAACGAGTAAAATAAATTAATAAATAGCTGTACCGAGCCTCTGCATGAAGTGTAACGAGTAAAATAAATTAATAAATAGCTGTACCGAGCCTCTCCATGAAGTGTAACGAGTAAAATAAATAAATAACTGTACCGAGCCTCTCCATAATAAGTGTAACGAGTAAAATAAATTAATAAATATCTGTACCGAGCCTCTCCATTAAGTGTAACGAGTAAAATAAATTAATAAATAGCTGTACCGAGCCTCTCCATTAAGTGTAACGAGTAAAATAAATTAATAAATAGCTGTACCGAGCCTCTCAATGAAGTGTAACGAGTAAAATAAATTAATAAATAGCTGTACCGAGCCTCTCCATGAAGTGTAACGAGTAAAATAAATTAATAAATAGCTGTACCGAGCCTCTCCATGAAGTGTAACGAGTAAAATAAATAAATAACTGTACCGAGCCTCTCCATGAAGTGTAACGAGTAAAATAAATAAATAACTGTACCGAGCCTCTCCATGAAGTGTAACGAGGAAAATAAATTAATAAATAGCTGTACCGAGCCTCTCCATGAAGTGTAACGAGGAAAATAAATTAATAAATAGCTGTACCGAGCCTCTCCATGAAGTGTAACGAGTAAAATAAATTAATAAATAGCTGTACCGAGCCTCTCCATTAAGTGTAACGAGTAAAATAAATTAATAAATAGCTGTACCGAGCCTCTCCATGAAGTGTAACGAGGAAAATAAATTAATAAATAGCTGTACCGAGCCTCTCCATGAAGTGTAACGAGTAAAATAAATTAATAAATAGCTGTACCGAGCCTCTCCATGAAGTGTAACGAGTAAAATAAATTAATAAATAGCTGTACCGAGCCTCTCCATGAAGTGTAACGAGTAAAATAAATAAATGAATAGCTGTACCGAGCCTCTCCATGAAGTGTAACGAGTAAAATAAATAAATAACTGTACCGAGCCTCTCCATGAAGTGTAACGAGTAAAATAAATAAATAACTGTAACGAGCCTCCATGAAGTGTAACGAGTAAAATAAATTAATAAATAGCTGTACCGAGCCTCTCCATGAAGTGTAACGAGTAAAATAAATTAATAAATAGCTGTACCGAGCCTCTCCATGAAGTGTAACGGGTAAAATAAATAAATGAATAGCTGTACCGAGCCTCTCCATGAAGTGTAACGAGTAAAATAAATAAATAACTGTACCGAGCCTCTCCATGAAGTGTAACGAGTAAAATAAATAAATAACTGTAACGAGCCTCCATGAAGTGTAACGAGTAAAATAAATTAATAAATAGCTGTACCGAGCCTCTCCATGAAGTGTAACGAGTAAAATAAATTAATAAATAGCTGTACCGAGCCTCTCCATGAAGTGTAACGAGTAAAATAAATAAATGAATAGCTGTACCGAGCCTCTCCATGAAGTGTAACGAGTAAAATAAATTAATAAATAGCTGTACCGAGCCTCTCCATGAAGTGTAACGAGTAAAATAAATAAATGAATAGCTGTACCGAGCCTCTCCATGAAGTGTAACGAGTAAAATAAATAAATAACTGTACCGAGCCTCTCCATGAAGTGTAACGAGTAAAATAAATAAATAACTGTAACGAGCCTCCATGAAGTGTAACGAGTAAAATAAATTAATAAATAGCTGTACCAAGCATCTCCATGAAGTGTAACGAGTAAAATAAATAAATAACTGTACCGAGCCTCCATGAAGTGTAACGAGTAAAATAAAAAAGCTGTACCGAGCCTCTCCATGAAGTGTAACGCGTTAAATAAAAAAGCTGTACCGAGCCTCTCCATGAAGTGTACGAGTAAAATAAATAAATGAATAGCTGTACCGGTCTTCCGGCTTCCGGTTCCTCGGGCGAGTGAAGCGTACTTCGAGCTCTCCACGGCATCGAAGTTTAAGTGTTTTCCCATTCTTGTCTTTGTCAAATTTCCACTGGTTATTTTGCTGTGTACGTGTTATTGTGTGTTTCTGGTTGGTATTGGTTTGTAATTTGTAATTCGTACAAACTTGTGTGTAGTTAATCGTTTTCCGGGTCGTACCTCGTGCGCGGCCTGGTAACTTGGGGCTTCCCTCCCCCCGTCGGTGTTTTGTCGATTTGGGTTATTTCCTTCGCTGTATTGCTTGTTTCTTTTATTTTATTTTCTCCCCCTCACCTCACCTCCCAAGACAAAGAATTCTATATCGATTCTTTCTCTCCCCCTGGACACGTGCTTGTTCGCTCTCCTCCTCGTCTCGACTTGTGCCCCGCCCCCTGTATCTCGTTTCTCTCCCGCCTCTGCTCCTTCCTTCTCAAATCCACGTTCTCGCTTGGAGACTTTTCCCAGATTGTTTTTCATGGTTTTCATGGTTCTGTTTGGATATTGTTGGAATATGTTTAAACCGCAGCCGTGATGCTGACGCCGCTCCCCCCCCCCCCCCCCCCCGAATTTCCATGTTTTAAACGTTTCCCAGTGTGTACCCTGGTCATAGGGTCTCCGTGAAGAGAGACGAGGAGGAGAGCGAACAAGCACGTGTACACCGTATAGGTACACCGCATCCCTGCGTGTCGTAAGAGACGACTAAGAGGGTTGGCGTCAGGAAGGGCATCCGGCCATAAAAAACATTGCCACAAAAAGAGAACCATGACAATTACAAGTACATATGGGCAGGGTGCAGCCCGAAGTGGAGATCGGTTTCTGAGGTTTGGGACATGGAATGTAGGGACAATGACAGGGAGATCAGGAGAAGTGGTGGAAGTATTGATCAGAAGAAGAGTGGACATATGTTGTGTGCAAGAGACGAGATGGAAGGGAAGTGGTGTGAGAATGGTGAAGGGCAGGCAGGGACAGAAATACAAGTTTGTGTGGCAAGGGTGCCCGGAGGGCGTGAATGGTGTTGGTGTCCTGTTTTCTGAGGAGTTTGTAGACAGTGTGGTGAGTGTGACTAGAGTGAGTGATAGGTTGATGATGGTGAAAATGTGCAATGGAAAGCTCTTGGTGAACGTCATCTCGGGATATGCTCCGCAGGTTGGTCGGAGCGATGAAGAGAAGGACAAGCTCTGGTGTGCGATAGAGAAGCTGATGGAAAACGTGAAAGATGAGGAAGTTGTTGTGGTGGGAGGAGACCTGAATGGACATGTGGGAAAGAGTATGGATGGTTTTGAGGGAGTTCATGGGGGTTACGGATATGGTGTGAGAAATGGAGAAGGTGAAAGGATTTTGGAGTTTGCTGATGGAGCTGAATTGTTGATTTGTAATACTCAGTTCCAGAAAGAGGATAATAAGCTTGTTACATACACGTCAGGTGGGTCGACGACAACCGTTGACTACCTGATGGTGCGTAGGCGAGATAGGGGGCACTTCCGGGACACAAAGGTGATCCCGGGGGAGGAGGCTGTTTCACAGCACCACTTGGTTGTCTGCAACATAAGGGTGAAAGGTGCGAGGAGAGCGCGGCGGGTGAAGTACCAACCAAGAATGAAGGTGTGGAGGTTGAAAGAGGTGACAGTAAGGGAGGCATTAAATGAGAGGCTGAGTAGGGTAGAGGATGATGTGGTTGAGCTTGAAAGTGGTTGGATGTCAATGAAAGCTAGTCTGTTGGGAGCCGTTGGTGAGGTATGTGGATGGACAAAAGGACCACCGAGGCACTCGGAAACATGGTGGTGGGATCATGAAGTTGGAAAGAGGATTTACGAGAAGAGGAAGAAGTTCAAGGAGTGGCAGAAGGCGAAGGGTACGGGAGCAGAAACAGCAGAGCATGAAAGTTATAAGGCAGCCAGGAAGGCTGCAAAGAAAGAGGTAGCAAAGGCGTAGGAGGCATGTAGGAAAATGTTCGGAGAACGCTTGGATTCGGAAGAGGGTCCGAAAGCAGTATTCAGGATTGCAAAGCACATAGCGAAAGAGAGGTGTGTTGTGATGGGGGTGAGTTGCTTGAAGGATGAAGTGGGACAAATCGTTGTCGACCCAGAGGGAATTAAAGGAAGATGGAAAAGATATATGGAAATGCTGTTGAATACAGAGAATGAATGGGATGGCAACATAGAGAGTAACCCAGTTTTAGGACCGGCAGAGAAGATAACTGAGAAGGAAGTTGAGGAAGCGATAAAAGCAATGAAGAGTGGAAAAGCGGGAGGGCCTACGGGAGTTGTGGGAGTTATGTTGAAGGCAGCAGGAAGTTGGAGTGTGAAGAGAATGACAGAGATCTGTAATCTGGTGGTGAAAGAAGGCCGCATTCCAGTGGATTGGGAACTGAGTACCCTCGTCCCTCTATACAAGGGGAAAGGTGACCCTCTGGAGTGTGGCTCGTACCGAGCGATAAAGTTATTGGAGCATGGAATGAAGGTATTGGAAAGTGTGTTGGAGAGGAGGATAAGGAAGAAAGTGAAGATCGACGAAATGCAGTTTGGATTCATGCCAGGAAGAGGAACCACAGATGCGCTTTTCATTGTGAGGCAGTTGCAGGAGAAGTACATGGAGAAGAGGAAGAAGTTGTTTTTTGGGTTTGTTGATCTGGAGAAAGCATTCAATAGGGTTCCACGCAAAGTATTGACATCGGCATTGAGGAAGTTAGGAGTGGAGGAATGAATGGTTGATCAGAGTAGTGATGGCAATGTACAAAAGAGCGCGCACAGCTGTAAGGACGAAGGATGGGAACAGTGGTGAGTTTGAGGTGAAGGTGGGAGTGCATCAGGGGTCGGTACTAAGTCCACTACTATTTGTAGCTGTTATGGAGATGCTGGCTCGGAATGTAAAGGAGGGTTTACCGTGGGAGTTGTTGTATGCAGATGATCTGGTGTTGATTGCGGAAAGTATGGATGGACTGAAGGAAAAGATGAACAAGTGGAAGGAATGTATGGAGACAAAAGGTCTGAAGGTGAATATCGGAAAGACGAAGGTGATGGCAAGTGGTAAAGCATGTGGTGAGGTGGAAAGAAATGGGAAGTGGCCATGTGCTGTGTGCAGGAAAGGTGTCGGAGTGAACTCCATTCAATGTACAATGTGCGCTGAGTCGGTTCATCAAAAATGTAGTGGTCTGAGAGGGTCATTTACCAGTGTGGCAGCTACATTCAAATGTAAGGTGTGCACAGAGGGAGCTGCAGATGGAGGAAATGTTGAGTTGGATCTTGGAGACGGCGTGAAGCTGGAAGGTGTGGAAACATTTTGCTATGTCGGAGACATGCTGAATGGAGAAGGTGGATCAGACTCGGCAACGGTTGCTCGAGTGAGATGTGCATGGAAGAAGTTTCGGGAACTGAGTGGCGTGCTGATGAGGAGAGTGTCGCTGAAGCTGAAGGGAAAGGTGTATGCTGCACGTGTGAGAAGTGTTATGATTTATGGGAGCGAGACATGGGTAATGAACGTAGAGCAGCAACGAAGGCTGGAAAGGGTGGAAATGCGAATGGTTCGATGGATGTGCGGAGTATCGTTGAGAGAGAGGAAGACAAATGATGAATTGCGAAAGATGATGGGAATATTGCCTGTGATTGATGCTGTGAAGAGGAACAGGTTGAGATGGTTTGGTCATGTGTTGAGGGAGGATGAAAGTGACTGGTTGAGAAGAGTGATGGAAATTAATGTAGAAGGAAGTAGAGGACGGGGAAGACCGAGAAAGACTTGGCTAAAGATGGTGGAAGAAGAAATGCTGGCAAGGGGGTTAACAAGGAGAGATGCAGAAAATAGGGCAAAATGGAGAAGATTGTCATGGGGACCGGACCGCAAGGCTAACCCCCGCTCTAGCAGGGAAAATGGCCTTAAAATGCATGTTGTTGTTGTTGTTGTACCGAGCCTCTCCATGAAATGTAACGAGTAAAATATATAAATAAATAGCTGTACCGAGCCTCTCCATGAAGTGTAACGAGTAAAATATATAAATAAATAGCTGTACCGAGCCTCTCCATGAAGTGTAATGCGTAAAAAAAAATCAAAAAATCTGTCCCGAGCCTCTCCATGAAGTGTAACGAGTAAAATAAATAAATAGCTGTACCGAGTCTCTCCATGAAGTGTATCGAGTAAAATAAAAAAGCTGTACCGAGCCTCTCCATGAAGTGTAACGAGTAAAATAAATAAATAACTACCGAGCCTCTCCATTAAGTGTAACGAGTAAAATAAATGAATAAATATCTGTACCGAGCCTTTCCATGAAGTGTAACGAGTAAAATAAATATATAAATAGCTGTACCGAGCCTCTCCATGAAGTGTAACGAGTAAAATAAAAAATAAAAAAGCTGTACCGAGCCTCACCATGAAGTGTAACGAGTAAAATATATAAATAAATTGCTGTACCGAGTCTCTCCATGAAGTGTATCGAGTAAAATAAAAAAGCTGTACCGAGCCTCTCCATGAAGTGTAACGAGTAAAATAAATAAATAACTACCGAGCCTCTCCATTAAGTGTAACGAGTAAAATAAATGAATAAATATCTGTACCGAGCCTTTCCATGAAGTGTAACGAGTAAAATAAATATATAAATAGCTGTACCGAGCCTCTCCATGAAGTGTAACGAGTAAAATAAAAAATAAAAAAGCTGTACCGAGCCTCACCATGAAGTGTAACGAGTAAAATATATAAATAAATTGCTGTACCGAGCCTCTCCATGAAGTGTAACGAGTAAAATAAATAAATAACTACCGAGCCTCTCCATTAAGTGTAACGAGTAAAATAAATGAATAAATATCTGTACCGAGCCTCTCCATGAAGTGTAACGCGTTAAATAAAAAATAAAAAAGCTGTACCAAACCCCTCCATGAAGTGTAACGAGTAAAATAAATAAATGAATAGCTGTACCGAGCCTCTCCATGAAATGTAACGAGTAAAATAAATATATAAATAGCTGTACCGAGCCTCACCATGAAGTGTAACGCGTTAAATAAAAAATAAAAAAGCTGTACCAAACACCTCCATGAAGTGTAACGAGTAAAATAAAAAAGCTGTACCGAGCCTCTCCATAAAGTGTAACGAGTAAAATAAAAAAGCTATCCCGAGCCTCTCCATGAAGTGTAACGAGTAAAATAAATAAATAAATAGCTGTACCGAGCCTCTCCATGAAGTGTAACGAGTAAAATAAAAAATAAAAAAGCTGTACCGAGCCTCTCCATGAAGTGTAACGAGTAAAATAAAAAAGCTGTCCCGAGCCTCTCCATGAAGTGTAACGAGTAAAATAAATAAATAAATAGCTGTACCGAGCCTCTCCATGAAGTGTAACGAGTAAAATAAATATATAAATAGCTGTACCGAGCCTCTCCATAAAGTGTAACGAGTAAAATAAAAAAGCTGTACCGAGCCTCTCCATGAAGTGTAACGAGTAAAATAAATAAATAAATAGCTGTACCGAGCCTCTCCATGAAGTGTAACGCGTTAAATAAAAAATAAAAAAGCTGTACCGAGCCTCTCCATGAAGTGTAACGAGTAAAATAAATAAATAAATAGCTGTACCGAGCCTCTCCATGAAGTGTAACGCGTTAAATAAAAAATAAAAAAGCTGTACCGAGCCTCTCCATGAAGTGTAACGAGTAAAATAAATAAATAAATAGCTGTACCGAGCCTCTCCATGAAGTGTAACGCGTTAAATAAAAAATAAAAAGCTGTACCGAGCCTCTCCATGAAGTGTAACGAGTAAAATAAATAAATAAATAGCTGTACCGAGCCTCTCCATGAAGTGTAACGAGTAAAATAAATAAATAAATAGCTGTACCGAGCCTCTCCATGAAGTGTAACGAGTAAAATAAAAAATAAAAAGCTGTACCGAGCCTCTCCATGAAGTGTAACGAGTAAAATAAATAAATAAATAGCTGTACCGAGCCTCTCCATGAAGTGTAACGCGTTAAATAAAAAATAAAAAAGCTGTACCGAGCCTCTCCATGAAGTGTAACGAGTAAAATAAATAAATAAATAGCTGTACCGAGCCTCTCCATGAAGTGTAACGAGTAAAATAAAAAATAAAAAAGCTGTACCGAGCCTCTCCATGAAGTGTAACGAGTAAAATAAATAAATAAATAGCTGTACCGAGCCTCTCCATGAAGTGTAACGAGTAAAATAAAAAATAAAAAGCTGTACCGAGCCTCTCCATGAAGTGTAACGAGTAAAATAAATAAATAAATAGCTGTACCGAGCCTCTCCATGAAGTGTAACGCGTTAAATAAAAAATAAAAAAGCTGTACCGAGTCTCTCCATGAAGTGTAACGCGTTAAATAAAAAATAAAAAAGCTGTACCGAGCCTCTCCATGAAGTGTAACGAGTAAAATAAATAAATAAATATCTGTACCCAGCCTCTCCATGAAGTTCAAGCAAACTGAAGAAGCCAGGGAGGCTGCGACAATGACCGTCTCCCCAACCTCCAACCCACTTTGATGCTGTCAATACACCTTTGTTGGCCACATGCTTCATATCTGATGCCGAAGTTTCACCAACATCGTGTGTGTAGTTTCAGAGGGGAGAGCAAATACCTATTTTGGGGGGAGGGTCAATCCCCCGCCAGCCCCCCCACCCCTGTAGACCACATTAATTAGCGCAGATTTTGAATTGTTTTGAAAGCCATTAAATAGACCTAATGGCCGATGTATATTCCAGGTTTCAGCTAGTTTCAAGGTATCGCGTTTGAGATACGCGCCAACACATTTTGGGCAGATGGACGGACGGACAGGCACCAACATGAATTCGGGGGTTTTCTTAATAAACTCAAGAATGCAGAAACAGACGTTGCTCGTTGGAACACTTCGATGTACAAAGCATTTATTTCTAAATTTGCAGCCAATTTCATCCAATTGAAGCTGAGAAACGAATTTTCAGTCCCCATGTTAAAGCTGCATACAGATAAACGGTCCAAGATATAAAGGGAAGGGTGCTTTGTGCCTCCATTTGATACCCAGTGAAGAATCAAACTCGGAGATCTCGCGAGATCACGGCGAGGTCACGTCTTTTCGAAGCTGCTCCATGCGCTTAAAGCGCGGCGTTACGCGCGCTGCTTGTGAGCAAGGAGGAAGCGGACAAGCGGTAACATATAAACGCCTTTATTCAAGACTACACTGTAACACTGTACCGCTCCGGGCTGAGCGCCCGGTGTCCCTCATGAGGCCACGCCTACCCCTCGGACGTGGCCACCGCCCACTTGGTGCGTGGAATGATGTCACCACGCCAGTGGGCTTTTGTGTCCGCCACACGCGCCCCCCCAGAATTCCCGCGCACCTGGAGGGCCAGTTTGCGGGGCAGACGAATGACCCGGCCGAAGCGCCCCCTGGCGATCGGCGGCGTCCGGGGTGCAGGGATGCCAGGTGGGATGCCCCTGGCTGCTCCTGGGATGGGTGCAGGACCGGGGGGCGGCGTGGCGGCGGGGCTGGGCGGTGCCGGGGGTCCGCCCGCAGGAGGGCGGCCCCGACGTGGGGGTCGGGCCACTGGCGGTGGATGGTCCACATCGAGGTGGGCCGGCTTGAGGCGGTCTACCGAAACGCGGTCAGGAGTACCGCCGATGTCCAGGGTGAAGTGCTTCGCCCCGGTCTCCAGCACGCGGAAAGGCCCGTCGTACGGGGGCCGCAGTGGTGTCCGATGGGCATCGTGGCGGACGAAGACGTACTCCGCCGTGCGAAGCTCCGGGGCGACGTGCGTCGGTGGGTGCCCGTGGCATGCCGTTGGCACCGGGGCGAACCTCTGGGCGGTCTCTTGCAGAGCGGAGCGCTGCTGTGCCGCGGACCATGGTGCCGTGGAGTCGGGGAGGAACTCGCCCGGCACCCGCAGCGGTTGCCCGAAGACCAACTCCGCCGCGGATGCGCGCAGGTCCTCCTTGGGCGCCGTCCGGAGGCCCAGCAGGACCCAGGGGAGCCTGTCGACCCAGCCGCCGTCGCGGAGGGTGGCCCGGAGCGCGGCCTTCAATGAGCGGTGAAATCGCTCACACAGGCCGTTAGCCTGGGGGTGGTAGGCCGTGGTTCGGTGCAGCCGGACCCCGAGCCCCTGCGCAACTGCCCCCCAGAGCTCCGAGGTGAACTGGGGGCCGCGGTCGGATGAGATGTCTGAGGGGGCGCCGAACCGGGCGACCCAGGTGGCGATGAAAGCCTGCGCGACATCGGCCGCCGTTGTCGACGCCAAGGGCACGGCCTCCGGCCACCGGGTGGTGCGGTCCACCATGGTGAGGACGTGGGTGAAACCCCGCGAGGGGGGCAGAGGTCCCACCAGGTCCACGTGGACGTGGTCAAACCGGCGTTCCGGCACCGTGAACGGGGCCAACGGGGCCTGGGTGTGCCGGTGCACCTTGGCGCGCTGGCACGCGAGGCATGTCCTGGCCCAGCCGCGGACGGCCTTCCGGAGGCCATGCCAGACGAACTTGTCGGCGATCAGCCTTTGGGAGGCCCTCGCGCCCGGGTGGGACAGGCCGTGGATGGCGTCAAACACCTGGCGCTGCCAGCCCGCGGGCACAATGGGGCGAGGACGCCCGAGGGAGACGTCGCACAAGAGGGCCGCGCCCGCGCCGTCGAACGGCACCTCGGTGACGCGGAGGCCCGTGACGGCGGTCCGCAAGGCCTGGACGTCGGGGTCAGCGGCCTGGTCCGCTGCCATCCGGGCATAGTCGATGCCGAGGTGGACTGCGTGGGCGACGGCCCGGGAAAGGCAATCCGCCACCGGGTTGTCCTTCCCCGCGACGTGCTGGATGTCCGTCGTGTACTCGGACACGGCCGAGAGGTGACGCTGCTGCCGGGCCGACCACGGCTCGGTGACCTTGCCCATCGCGAAGATCAGCGGCTTGTGGTCGACGAAGGCAGTGAACGCCCGGCCCTCGAGCAGATGGCGGAAGTGCCTGACCGCCAAGTGAAGTCCGAGCAACTCGCGGTCGAAGGTACTGTAACGGCGTTCGGGCGGGCGAAGCTGCCGGCTAAAGAACGCCAGCGGTTGCCAAGCTCCACGCACCCATTGCTCGTGCACCGCGCCCACCGCGTAGTCCGAGGCATCGGTGGTGAGGGCGATCGGTGCATCGGGCGCCGGGTGCGCGAGCATGGTGGCGTTAGCCAAGGCGAGCTTCGCGCCCGTGAACGCCGTGTGCATCTGCTCGGTCCAGGTAACGTCGCCTTTGCCCGGCTTACCTCGGAGAGCTTCGTGCAGGGGGCGCAGGAGCTGGGCGATACGGGGCAGGAACCGATGGTAAAAGTTCACCATGCCCAGGAACTCCTGCAGCCCTCTGATCGTGCGGGGGCGCGGAAACCCCTTCACCGCCTCCACCTTGGCCGGCAGGGGGACGGCTCCGTGCCTGGTGACACGGTGCCCCAGAAAATCGATTGTGGCGGCGCCGAACCGGCACTTTGCGGGGTTCACAATCAGGCCATGCTGGCCCAGGCGTTCGAAGAGCGTGCGGAGGTGGCGTAGGTGCTCTTCGCGGGACGCGCTGGCGACGAGGATATCGTCCAGGTAGACGAAGACAAAATCCAAGTCGCGCAGGACGCTGTCCATCAGTCGCTGGAACGCCTGAGCCGCATTCTTCAGACCGAAGGGCATGCGCAGGAACTCGAAGAGTCCGAATGGCGTGATGACCGCCGTCTTCGGGACGTCCTCCGGCCTGACGGGGACCTGATGGTAGCCGCGTATGAGGTCCACCTTCGAGAAGAAGGACCTGCCCGCCAAACGGGCGGAAAAGTCCTGAATGTGGGGGACGGGGTAGCGGTCGGGAGTCGTGGCGTCATTGAGACGGCGATAGTCCCCGCACGGTCGCCATCCCCCGCCGGGCTTCGGCACGATGTGCAGCGGCGACGCCCAAGCGCTCTCTGAGCGCCGAACGATGCCGAGTCGCTCCAGGGTAGCGAACTCCGCTTTTGCCACCGCCAGCTTCGTCGGCTCGAGGCGGCGTGCCCGGGCGTAGACCGGTGGCCCGACGGTGGGGATGTGATGGGCCACCCCGTGCTTGACGGCCCCCGCCGAGAAGGTGGGCCGCGTGAGGGCCGGGAAACCGGCGAGGAGGCGGGTGAATGCGTCCGCTGCCGGAAGCGTACAGACCAACGTGGCCGGAACCGAATCGTTCGGCAAGCCGCTTGGCAAGCCGCTCGTTGAGCTGGGCAACGCACATGCGAGCGAGCTGAACGTCTCGGCCTGGACAAGCCGTCTGCGCTTGACGTCGACCAGGAGCCCATTAGCGCACAGGAAGTCCGCGCCAAGCAGTGCCATGGGCACGTCGGCGGTGACGAACGTCCATCGGAAAACCTGCCCTCCAAACCGCAGAGAGAGGCAGCGTTTTCCGTACGTACGGATGGGCGTCCCGTTCGCGGCAAGCAGCGCGGGGCCCCCACCCGCGGCGTGCTTGTCTGACATGCCGGCGGGAATGACACTCACCTGTGCTCCCGTGTCGCACAGGTAACGGCGCCCGGAGAAGGTGTCCGTTATGAACAGCAGGCTGCTCGAACGGCCGGCGCTCATCGCCACAATTGAGCGCCGGCCCGGGCGTTTCCCGACCCGTTGAAGGAGCACGGCGGATGACACCGCCGAGCTTCGTGGCCGAACTTGGCGTGGAACCAGCACCAGGTGGTGGAGCTGGAGGAGCGCGGCTGGCTCCGCCAGGCCGGTGGAGTCGACGGGTTTCCCCGCGGTGGCGGTTTTCGCCGCGGCGGTGGGCGGGGCGTGGCGGCGTTCACGAGGTGCGTATCAGCATGCTGCTGAACCACAGCGTGCTGTAGAAGATGATGCTGTGGAACAGCAGCGTCGAAGGCCGTGACGGCCACGCCAACGCTCGCCCGCGTGTCCGAAGCGGCGAAGTACTTGTCCGCCTCGGCCGCCAATGCTCGGGGTTCCGTTAGCCCGGTCCCGGCCAACGCGAGGCGAACCTGCGCTGGAAGTTGGCGACGGAAAAGCGCCCGGAATAGCGAACCGGGGGCTTCGTCGCCCAACAGTGACAGCATATGGTCCATTCGGACCGACGGGCGCGTCTCACCGAGCTCGGGGAGATCCAGGAGGCGGTCGGCCCGTGCGTCGTCCGTGAGTCTGAACGTGGCTAGGAGTAGCCGCTTGAGTGCCTCGTACTTGTGGCCGTCCGGTGGGTGGCGAAGGACGGACACAACTCGAGCGGCCGTGCCGGGCCCGAGGGAGGCGACGACGTGGCAGTAGCGCGTGTCATCGCCGGTGAGGTGCCGAAGCTGAAATTGGGCTTCGGCCTGGACGAACCAGACTTCGGCCTGAGCCTCCCAAAATTCCGGAAGTTTGACGAAGGCGGCCATGGCGATGGCGTCGCGTGTGGAAGGATCGCTCCGGCAGATCCAACGTCGAGGGTCACCAATAAAGCGCGGCGTTACGCGCGCTGCTTGTGAGCAAGGAGGAAGCGGACAAGCGGTAACATATAAACGCCTTTATTCAAGACTACACTGTAACACTGTACCGCTCCGGGCTGAGCGCCCGGTGTCCCTCATGAGGCCACGCCTACCCCTCGGACGTGGCCACCGCCCACTTGGTGCGTGGAATGATGTCACCACGCCAGTGGGCTTTTGTGTCCGCCACACGCTCACGCTTTCGAAGCTAAGTGATATTTCTCAATCGTGTTTTTGTCGAGACTGTATCTATCTTTCGGTGTATGTACCTACAGCGTATCTTTTGGAAAATTTTCGGTGCTAATTTTTCGTACATGTATACACAATCGTCGGTTAATGGTATCGAGTATTCTGCGGCCTAGTACTCGTAGGCTTAGACTACCGTACCGTCTCAGACCTTGTGGTTTGTTTTTCTCTCAGCGATTCGTCGAATGCGCTGAAATTATTTTCGTTCACTGTTTCGTCCCAGTCGTTCACCACGTACCTCCTTGTTTAATATCTGTACTCACAAACAAACAAAAAAAAAAAACCCAAAAAAATATTTCCTTCCCAGGTCTTATTCGTTTATTTGTTGTTCTTTTTGTTCGTTCGTTCTTCGTTCGCGATCACGCGGTTAGAAATGTATAATCTCTCCCCTGAACAACTATTTTCTCTCATATATTATAACACCCTTTTCTTCTTTTCCTACAAAAGGATGCTTTCGTCTTGCTCACCAAATCTATTCATTCCAAAAAATATATATAATACCATCTCTTACAGTTCCTCCTTTCTAAATTCCCTAAACTATCCAGAACTCCATCCCTCCTCCAGTGTCCTCAAACGTATTTTTGACTCGAAGGTCTCAAACTCATTTTGCAAAAAATGTTCGTTTCCCATGAATCGTACACTTTTCAAAATCCAATCTCACCCCTCCCCTCCAAATCCTCCCCATCACCCATCCCTTTCAAATCTCCCCCCTTGCCCCTTCCCTCCCCTCCCTCCTAAACTCCCCCCACACCCCTCCCCTCCGAGACTCGCCCTCGCTCCTCCCCTCCTAGACTCCCCTCTCACCCCTCCTCCTCAAAGCATCCTCCCTGCTTCTTCCTCCTTCCAACTTTCACCTTCATCTCCCCAAACCTCCTGCCTTGCTCTTCCCCCTCCTCAAATAACACCTCACTGTGCCTCACCCAATCTCCATCAAACCTTTTGTCTGCCCCATTCTTCCCTTTCTCCAAGCTATTCTGAAATCTCTGACACACCTTCAACAGCTCTCCCTACCTCTTCCTCCTCTTCCACATCTTACCCTACCCCTCCCCCCCCCCTGTTCTGGACCCGATGCTCCCCCTTCCTCTTCATTAACGGTATGGACCTCAAACATCCGGGGCCTTCGCTCAAACTTGACTGACCTCTCCATACAGGTTGCTTCTGACAAACCAGATGTGATCTGCTTAACAGAAACTTTCCTCCTTCATGATGTCTCTGATGCCTTGGTATCTCTCCCAGGTTACTCCCTCCTCCGGTATGATAGACCTGAGCCTCGTCCTGGAGGTGGGGTTGCTATCTTTATAAAAAACTCTCTTCCTCACTCGCCCTCCACTGCCCTCTCTCCACCTCACCCCCAGGAATACCTTTGGCTACGGCTTCCCCTTCGCTCCCACCTTTTGTTCATATGTGTGTTGTACCGTCCACCAATCAGCGATGACTCCATCTACATCTCACTGTCTGATAATATGGACCAACTTCTATCTACCCATCCCAACTCTCTCTTCCTCATATGTGGTGATTTCAATTGTCACCATGCCAGTTGGCTGGGTGTGGGTACCTCTCTCACCAGCCATGGCTCTTCAGCAAAGGACTTCTGCGACTCACTGGGACTGACACAATCTGTCAATTTCCCGACCCGGATCTCAGTCAACGGAGCATCTTCTCTTCTGGATTTGGTTATGACAAACTTCCCTGAAAATGTCTGCTGCTCTTCTTCTGCTCCAATCGGCTCATCTGATCATGTGCTTGTCAAAGTGGACATCTCTCTGACCATTCTCAGAGAGCCTCCTCAGCGTCGACGAGTCTGGCATTTCACTCAGGCCAACTGGCACGGTCTTCAAGCAGCCATCAATCATCTGGACTGGTCTCCCATCTCTACCGCCTCTGACATCAACTCATCCTGGGAATTCTTTCAAAGTAAATTGCTCTCTCTCATGCACAGATTTATACCATCTCGTCTTCAGTTGTCATACCCTTCCTCCCGTCCATGGTACACGGAATCTTGTGGTGAGGCTGTTGCCCTGAAACAACTTGCTTTCGTCTCCTGGAAAGCAAATCCAACGGAAGGAAATCTCATTTCCTTTCACAAAGCCCGAAACAAGTGTGTGTCCACCCTCAGGAGAGCCAGGAAACAATATCTCACCATTCTCAAGACCGAACTCTCTTATCTGTCTCCCTCTTCCAAATCCTGGTGGCGTCTGGTCAAATCTGTTTCTGGTGTTTGTTCCCCCTCCATCCCCTCCCTCACCTCAAACGGCTTAACGGCTGACTCCACACGTGAAAAAGCTGAATGCCTCAACTCTGTGTTTGCCTCTAAATCTTGTGTCCCAAACCCATCCCTCTCTGTACCCACCGTACCCAGTCGTACCCAGCTGCTCCTGGACTCTGTGTCCTTTCCTCCTGACAAGGTGGAAAAGTTTCTGTCAACCCTCGACTCTGATTCTGCAACTGGTCCTGACGGCATCAGCCCACGGGTCCTAAAATCATGTTCTTCTGCTCTTTCACTCCCTCTTTCTGTTCTCTTCACCCTCTCTTTTGCTCAAGGTCATCTGCCATCTGCTTGGAAATCAGCCAACATCACTGCTTTGCACAAAAAAGGTGCAAAAACAGATCCCAGCAACTACAGACCAATCAGCCTTCTCCCAATTATCAGCAAAGTCATGGAATCCATCATTGCTTCAGATATTAAATCTTTCCTCTTCTCCAATGGCTTGATCTCTGATCATCAATTTGGTTTCAGACCTGGTCACTCTACTCTGGACATGCTGCTTCTGCTTTCTCAACAATGGATGGAGGTCCTCAACGCCAAACAGGGAATTAGAGCTGTCTCCCTTGACATTTCACGTGCCTTCGATACGGTCTGGCACCCTGCTCTGCTCTCCAAACTCTCCTCCTTTGGTATCCATGGAAATCTCCACGCATGGCTGGCGGACTTCCTCTCTGGTCGTAGTCAACGTGTGGCCCTGAATGGGTTTCTCTCATCTCCTCCTCCTGTTCAGGCTGGAGTTCCCCAAGGTAGTGTTCTGGGCCCTGTGCTTTTTCTGGTCTTCATCAATGATCTCTCTGACTCTCTTGAAAATCCTCTCTATCTCTTTGCTGACGACTCTACTCTCTGTCGCTCCATTCCTCATCCCTCAGATCGGCAGTCTGCAGCCTCCTCACTCTCTGCAGACCTGGACAAAATCACAGACTGGTCAAACAAGTGGAACATGTCTTTCAATCCTGACAAATCTCACACTCTTACAATGTCTCTCCGAAAGGACCGACTGGACAACCCTCCCATCTACTTTCTCAACAATTCTCTCCAAGAAGTTCTGTCGCTCAAGCTTTTGGGTCTAACTATCTGCCATGATCTTTCTTGGGAAAACCACATTTCCAAGCTGGCCTCCAAAGCCAGTCGCCGACTGGGCATCCTCCGTCGTGCGAAGTCCTTCCTTGGCACACCTGAGCTCCTCACCACATACAAGGCTTTCATCCGCAGCTCAATGGAATACTGTTCCCCCCTCTGGGCTGGTGCTCCTGCCTCACACCTTGCTCGGCTTCACGCTGTTGAGGCCAAAGCTTTCAGAATCATTGGAATCTCCTGCGATGTAGTCAACGCCGAGGGCCTTTCACTCACTCACCGCAGGCAGGTTGGTGGTCTTTCTGTCTTCTACCGACTCCTCTCCGGCCTTGCTCCCCCAGCTCTCTCTGTGCTCTGTCCCCCCAATATTCCTTCAGGTCGCACAAGATCTGCCTGCAACCCTCTTATGGTTAAACTGCCAAAGTCTAGGCTCTCTGCTCACCTTCACTCTTTCATTCCCCTTTTCTCCCGCCTCTGGAACAAACTCCCCCACTCCCTTCAATCCCACTCCTCCCTCCAGGTCTTTAAAACAGCTGTTCACCACCATCTCTTATCTTCCCCCATCGAAAACCTTGATCTTTTCTACCCCCGGTAATTCACCCCAGAGTCCTTGCAGTGTTCATATGTTTTAATCCTCTCCCACCTCCCCCCAAGTCCTCCCGATGTCCCTGCTCTCAAATGTTGTGTTTGTGTCCTTCCACTTCTTCCCCCTCTCTTTTGTGTCCTCCCCCCTCTCTCCCCATCTTGTCTGCCGCTCCCCTTGTTTTTTGTGTTTTGTGTGTCGGTTTGTCTTTTTGTGTGATTAATGTTTGCTCTTTCACGAGCCTCGATCTTGTATACAAAAAAGAAAAAAAAAAAAAAAGAAGAAAAAAAAAAAAGAAAAAAAAAAGAAAAGTAAATGCAAAAGAGTCAAATTCCTCCCCTTCTCCTGTTACTATATTTGCATTTGGTGAATTCTCAGAGCTTTCGATATTAATGTGTTTTCGCAATGTCTCTTTCCCAACAGTAGACCAAGAGCGAAACTTCCAGGATAAGTACCTGTTCTACCGTTTCCTCTCAGATGAGGCTGAAGAGATGACATTGCCTACAGAAGAAGAGAGACAAAAGAGTGAGGAAGAGTTGCAGGAGGTCTTGCTTCTACTGAGCCAGCTGGGCCCAGACGCTCTGATGAGAATGATCCTCCGCAAAGTGTAGGTTTTGTTTTGTACTTTGCTGATAACTAACCTTACTGTGCAAGGGAATTGGTTGTAGCGGATGCTGGCTTTTGTGAATCTCTGTATGGCGGTGGGTGTTATTGGTGTTTATTGTGTGGTGTAAAAAGTTTGAGTGCAGTGGGTGGGCTCATGGGTTCTTTGCACATCAAACACATGGGAGATCTTGGGGTATTGTGAATAGATGTCATGAGAATTTTGCTCATCTATATAATAATAGCGTAAGGACTCGACTTTGTTATCCCTTTTACGCCGCACCCAGTGACCCGATGCCCACGGCACTAATGGATTTACGATCTACGAACCGCGCTCTTTGTTTATCACGTACGTCGTACAGCCATACTCGAAAAATCTGAATTAGCCGACGTTGGGGCCCAAAAGCATCCGATTAACTGCCGATACGACGCCATTCTATTGGCGTCTGCTGGGTGAAGGCGAAGCAAGCCGTCCGCTGATTGGGCAGTCGAAGGCGACAGCAAGCCGTCCACTGAGTGGACAATCCTGAGCATGCATTTGTGCCGGTGTCGTCGATCGCGGTGTAAGCTAACCTCATCAGGTGGGTTTACCATAATTTCTTCCAACCGCGCTCTTTGTTTATCACGTACAGCCATACTCGAAAAATCTGAATGAGTCGACTTTGGGGCCCAAAAGCATCCGATTAACTGCCGATACGACGCCATCGTATTGGCGTCTGCTGGGTGAAGGCAAAGCAAGCCGTCCGCTGATTGGACAGGCGAAGGCGAAAGCAAGCCGTCCACTGAGTGGACAATCCAGAGCATGCATTTGTGCCGGTGTCGTCGATCGCGGTGTACGCTAACCTCATCAGGTGGGTTTACCATAATTTCTTCCAACCGCGCTCTTTGTTTATCACGTACAGCCATACTCGAAAAATCTGTTCCAGTCGATTTACTAATCCGTTCATTTTTAAAAAGTCTATGGTTCTACTGCTGTTCCTTTCCATTGACACATACCACTGCGCCAGTGTGGCCAGAGTGGTGCTATGCCAATTCCGATTACGAATCCATTCATTTTTCAAAAGTATATCGTAGCGTTGTCATTTAAGTAGATTGCAATAAATACGTTGTTCATATACGCACTCTTCATTCTCATCTTTCTTCCTACCTCTTACTCGGACAAGCAAATCCCCTATGCCATCCATAATGGTACACTCTATCCATACACCACATCCTCCCTTCCGTGGATGTTCCACGGGTTTCAGCTAGTCTTTATTAATTATGGCTGAGGGAGTGTTAGCCATTCCACAATTGATGACACACTGTGCCACGGACAAATCAGACCTTGTTTAAATATGAGAGTGAAAAAATTGACTATTTCTATGATTATGGAATTTAAACAAGTCATATTTAACTTGTTACATAAGGGCACACCCACATGACATGCTTACACCACTGCACATACAGTATTTGGGGTGGTAAAATGGGATACGCTTGCCATGCACAATCACAGCACTCAACTTTTTTTACAGCGTAGCCTATAGGGCAAATCAGTCTAGAACAGTGTTTGTCTTTCCGTATGTGCGTAAGACCGTATATGTGTATGTATGTCCCTCACAAACATACACCAATCAGAGCTGAGTATCTGTCACATGACAGGGGTGATATGATGTTATTACGTCTGTGATGTCATTACGGCGTACGGCGGCTGACTCTACACACCGCCATTTTGATTTATATTCCGTTCAGACCAACATCTATCTATAATTCCAGTAATCTCTGTGTGTCTGTGTGTGTGTATGCGACCGCTGTTTCTCGACAACCACGGGTCCGATATACTTGAAACTTGCCAGGTATATTGCTGGGGACCCGAGGATGTGCCTTTTCAAGGTTTCATATTAATCGGAGAAGTAGTTACCGAGCTATGGCGATTTCTTTACCAAACTCCGCAAGCCGTTCGCTTTGGACCAAACCATTTCATGTAAATAGAGGGGGGGGATTGTCACCGTACTCGCAAGCCGTTCGCTTTGGACCAAACCATTTCATGTAAATAGAGGGGGGGGGGGATTGTCACCGTACTCGCAAGCCGTCCGCTTTGGCTTTGCGAATGGACCAAACCATTTCATGTAAATAGAGGGGGGGGATATAATTTTGTACGGGCATGCCCTAGTATCATCAAATCTGTCATACATCATAATCGCCATGCTCTACCTCAACGTTTTTCATTCAGTGTGAAACACAAACAAACCGATTGTTAAAATGACCATCAAATATTGAAAGCATAGGCATTACGGGTCTTCCAATGACACAATATATCTCGGCCTTAGGTTTCATGTCTTCATGCCTCACATTCAGGCCGCTTTGAACAAATTCGCGCAGGATTCTTAATACAGTAGTGCAGTTTTCGTAATAATAATAATCACGTTAATAATAATATAATCAATATTATCGTAACACTGCAATCCCTTTGTCATGACTGCAAAGTTACTGGATTGACGCGGTGTATGGTTGGTTCATGGATGACTCGATGAGAAGCGATGTACGAATTATCACGTAAGCAAGGAATTAGCCTTGGTTTATTAATACAGTAACATCAACAACAACAACAACAACAGTCATTTTAAGGCCATTTTCCCTGCTCGGGCAGGACGTTAGCCTTGCGGGCCCCATGACAATCTTCTCCATTTTGCTCTATTTTCTACATCTCCCCTTGTCAACTCCCTCACCCGCATTTCTTCTTCCACCATCTTTAGCCAAGTCTTTCTCGGTCTTTCCCGTCCTCCACTTCCTTCTACATTCATTTCCATCACTCTTCTCAACCAGTCACTTTCATCCTTCCTCAACACATGACCAAACCATCTCAACCTGTTTATTTTCACAGCATCAATCACAGGCTCTATTCCCATCATCTTTCGCAATTCATCATTTGTCTTCCCCTCTCAACGATACTCCACACATCCACCGAACCATTCGCATTTCCACCCTTTCTAGCCTTCGTTGCTGCTCTACGTTCATTACCCATGTCTCGCTCCCATAAATCATAACACTTCTCACACATGCAGCATACACCTTTCCCTTCAGCTTCAACGACACTCCCCTCCTCGTCAGCACGCCACTCAGTTCCCGAAACGTCTTCCATGCACTGCTCACTCGAGCAACCGTTGCCGATTCTGATCCACCTGCTCCAATCAGCATGCCTCCTAGGTAGCAAAATGTTTTCACACCTTCCAGCTTCATGCCGTTTCCAAGATCCAACTCAACATTTCCTCCATCTGCAGCTTCCTCTGTGCACACCTTACACTTGAATGTAGCTGCCACACTGGTTAATGACCCTCTCAGACCACGACATTTTTGATGAACCCACTCAGCGCACATTGTACATTGAATGGAATTCACTCCGACACCCTTCCTGCACACAGTACACGGCCACTTCCCACTTCTTTCCACCTCATCACATGCTTTACCACTTGCCATCACCTTCGTCTTTCCGATATTCTCCTTCAGACCTTTTGCCTCCATACATTCCTTCCACCTGTTCATCTTCTCCTTCAGTCCATCCATACTTTCCGCAATCAACACCAGATCATCTGCATACAACAACTCCCACGGCAAACCCTCCTTTACGTTCCGAGCCAGCATCTCCATAACAGCTACAAATAGTAGTGGACTTAATACCGACCCCTGATGCACTCCCACCATCACCTCAAACTCACCACTGTTCCTGTCCTTCATTCTTGCAGTGGTGCACGCTCTTTTGTACATTGCCATCACTACTCTGATCAACCATTCCTCCACTCATAACTTCCTCAATGCCCATGTCAATACTTCGCGTGCAACCCTATCGAATGCTTTCTCCAGATCAACAAACCCAAGAAACAACTTCTTCCTTTTCTCCATGTACTTCTCCTGCAACTGCCTTACAATAAAAAGCGCGTCTGTCGTTCCTGTTCCTGCCAGAAATCCAAACTGCATTTCGTCGATCTTCACTTTCTTCCTTATCCTCCTCTCCAACACCCTTTCCAATACCTTCATTCCATGCTCCAATAACTTTATCGCTCGATACGAGCCACAGTCCAGAGGGTCACCTTTCCCCTTGTATAGAGGGATAAGGGTACTCAGTTCCCAAACCACTGGAATGCGGCCTTCTTTCACCACCAGATTACAGATCTCTGTCATTCTCTTCACACCCCAACTTCCTATTGCCTTCAACATATCTCCCACAACTCCCGTCGGCCTTCCCGCTTTTCTACTCTTCATTGCTTTTATCGCTTCTTCAACTTCCTTCTCAGTTATCTTCTCTGCCGGTCCTAAAACTGGGTTACTCTCTATGTTGCCATCCCATTCATTCTCTGCATTCAACAGCATTTCCATGTGTCTCTTCCATCTTCCTTTAATTCCATCTGGGACCACAACGATTTGTCCCACTTCATCCTTCAAGCAACTCACCCCCATCACATCACACCTCTCTTTCGCTATCTGCTTTGCAATCCTGAATACCGCTCTCTGACCCTCTTCCGAATCCAAGCGTTCTCTGACATTTTCCAACATACCTCCTGCTCCTTTGCTACCTCTTTCTTTGCAGCCTTCTTGGCTGCCTTATAACTTTCATGCTCTGCCTTTTCTGCCCCCGTAACCTTCGCCTTCTGCCACTCCTTGAACTCCTTCCTCTTCTCGTCAATCCTCTTTCCAACTTCATCATCCCACCACCATGTTTCCGAGTGCCTCGATGGTCCTTTTGTCCATCCACATACCTCACCAACGGCTCCCAACAGACTAACTTTCATTGACATCCAACCACTTTCAAGCTCAACCACATCATCCTCTACCCGACTCAGCCTCTCTTTTAATGCCTCCCTTACTGTCACCTCTTTCAACCTCGACACCTTCATTCTCGGTTGGTACTTCACCCGCCGAGCTCTCCTCGCACCTTTCACCCCTATGTCGCAGACAACCAAGTGGTGCTGTGAAACAGCCTCCTCCCACGGGATCACCTTTGTGTCCCGGAGGTGCCCCCTATCTCGCCTACGCACCATCAGGTAGTCAACGGTTGTGGTCAACCCACCTGACGTGTATGTATCAAGCTAATTATCCACTTTGTGGAACTGAGTATTACAAATCAGCAAACCAGCTGCATCAGCAAACTCCAAAATCTTTTCACCTTCTCCATTCCTCACACCATATCCGTAATCCCCATGAACTCCCTCAAAACCGTCCATACTACTTCCCACATGTCTATTTAGGTCTGGTACCACAACAACTTCCTCATTTTTCACGTTTGCCATCAGCTTCTTTATCGCACACCAGAACTGGTCCTTCTCTTCATCGCTCTGACCGACCTGCGTAGCATATCCAAGGATGACGTTCACCAAGAGCTTTCCAATCATCATTTTCACCATCATCAACCTATCACTCACTCTAGTCACACTCACCACACTGTCTACAAACCCCTCAGAAAACAGGACACCAACGCCATGCATGCCTTCCGGGCACCCTTGCCACATAAACTTGTATTTCTGTCCCTGCCTACCCTTCACCATTCTCACACCACTACCCTTCCATCTCATCTCCTGCACACAACATATGTCCACTCTTCTTCTGACAAATACTTCCATTACTTCTCCTGATCTCCCTGTCATTGTCCCAACATTCCATGTCCCAAACCTCAGAAACCGATCTCCACGTGGGGCATCAGACGTTTCGTCGTCATAAATGGAGCGATTTCCACCCTTGCTTCGATCGGGTTCCCCACCTTGATTTTTGACGAGAGGGGGTGAGGACCCCCACGGGGTACTTCGGGCTGTATCCTGCCGATATGTCATTGTAATTGTCATGGTTCCCTTTTTGAGGCAATGTTTTATGGGCGGATGCCCTTCCTGACGCCAATCCTTTTAGTCACCTATTACAACACGCAGGGATACGGTGTACCTATTCTAAACCGGGGTACACACTGGGATAATAATCAGTAATACAGTAACATCATCTTCGTAATAATAATAATTATGTTAACGATCATAAAATAGTGAATATATTTGCTACACCCAGATCCACAATCCCATATAAACCAATGGAGACATGTGGAACATTTATATGGGTCTCTGTTGGAAATCACGGTTTCAATTGTTTTTTACAGGAATCAGAAAGTTTTCGTGGAAAAACCGAACCAGAATCAGTTGCAACCAATAGAAACCATGACATGCAACTGTTCTTTTTTCCCATAAAATGCAACTGTTCTTTTTTTACTTAATTTTTTTAAAATACTTGGGCTCAAGCTCGCAATAGAGCTGACGTGCACACATATATACACACACACACGCACGCACGCACGCACGCACGCACGCAAGCACACACACACACACACGGTCATACTGATGAGACAAACACTTCACATGGTCACTGAGCTTGGGAGAAAATTTTACATGCTTGGGAGATTCGACTCCTTAAGACCCAGAATACCCCAAAGATCCATGACACCATTAAGACCATTGAATACCCTGAACACCCTACAGCTTTTTGGATGATGAGCGCTTGGAGTCCACTCGTCCTGTCATTGCTTTAATCATTGAAATCCTCCCAATTATTTTGCCTTGACAACTCAGATATTTCCCCACAGAGTACCTAGGGTTTGCTGCGGAAGCCTTCATGGTGATCCTGCTGGTTAATTCATTGTGGTATTCCATACATACACTAAAAAAAAAATACATCAAAACTACAATGCCAAAGTTTTACCTTCAAACAGAGGTCTTTCAAAGAAGAATTCAAGTGGGAATGGTTTTAATTCAATTCAAAAATATATCAGGTCACATGGAGCACAAAATGCAGTTGATCCTTTTGAAATCCCAAACCAACATGGCGGAACTGCAACACGAGGTCGATTAACGATAATTTTATATGTGTATATTTATGTTTCAGTGACGGGTCGTATAATGAAATCAGATCGCAAAATATGGAGAAAATAAAATTACACAACATTTTTAGCATTCGAGGCACCGCCTGAGGTACCACACATCTGCACCAACACAGGCACGTGGGGGGAGAGTTTGAAAAAGAAGAAGACAGAAGTATATTGAATCTCACTAATGTTTTCTGAGTTTGCATAAATAGATTCTCGTGAGTTTGAAGAAGATCTGGCCAGTGTATGTTGCCAATGTTCACGCTGTTTCTCTGGAAGAACAATAATTATTATGGCTAAGTTTCTCTGTCATGTTATCTGAGTTTGAATAAAATGTTTCACGTTGAGTTTGAAATTGACATCTCAAACCAATATTCTGGAACTCCAACATGAGCTTGATGAACGTTATCTTATATGTGTATCTGTTTGTGGAAATGACAGGTCGTATAATTAAATCAGACACACAAAAAGGGAGAAAATAAAATAGCACAACAAAGGTGAGGCACCACCGTCCGTTGGGGATGGGGGGGGGGGGGAAGGCAGGAGGTTCCTTCGTTTGTGATTCAATGTACTTTTAACTCTTCAAACAAGTTTAAAGGAAGGAAATAAATAATATAGACTCAATATGAGGATGAAGCAGGGATGTTCCATCTGGCATGGTGTTCCATTACCAAGCTGCTTGTAGAGTGCTCAGCAATCAGCTTAAGAAGAACTCAGCAATACTGTTGAGATACCTGGAATTTCCCACAACGTCCGAATTCGACAAATTAACACTTTTTTAATAGTTGGAAATGTTGCTGAGGTCAATTACAAAGTTAAAGTTTTGAAATTCGGTTCAGGTGAATAAATTATTCTCAATCTTTGCGGGAATTAAATAAAAGCACAAACACTGGTGTTTATAAGCATTGCGATGTACAGGCAGTCCCCGGGTTACGAACGAGTTCGGTTTTTAAGTCTGTCTGTAAGTCGAATTTGTATGTAAGTCGGAACAGTTGCGTACGGTTCACATCTAGTGTCAATTAGTCAAATGTTTGTCTTAGTATATAGTATATATTTTACCTAAAACATCTATAGTTATAAAAACATGAAAGAAACATTTCTTAAACTGTTTAGATAGAAAAGAAAAGATAATGATTAAAGGTTAACACTTACTCTCATTCCAATTGATGTCTTGCAAACCTTGAAACGCTCATACCTTGATATATCTCTCCGAGATGATGGGCCTGGTGTTAGAGATGATGGGCCTGGTGTTGGAGGATGGACCTGGTGCTGGTCAATTTTCTTAAAGTAAACATCAAGGGTGGCTTGAACAGAGCTTTTCTCATATTTCTCTTGTCTACCGCTCCCCTTATTATATACGATGTGTGTCTGTTTGAGTTTTTTTTCTGTGTGATAAATGTTAGCTATTTCACGAGCCTCGATTCTGTATACAACCAAAAAAAAACTAACAACTTTTTTTAAATAATAGGCTTTCGTAAGTACGGGCGGAGGTACGTAAGTAAGTACGTGCGTAACTTTCGTAAGTACGGGCGTAAGTTCGTAAGTACATAAGTACGGAGGTCGGTTCGTAAGTACGGGCGTTCGTAAGTCGGGCGTTCGTAACCCGGGGACTACCTGTATTCAGAAACACAGCAATTCATGTGTATGAAGATATTCGTCGATATGAAGCTTTATTGTACAGAAACCGACCTGTTCTGAGGCAAGGAATACTTGAGTTGAGCTGACAAAATTCCCCGGAATTAAGACCCCAAGCCGAGCGACCTGAATGCATGCTGACCAAAGGTAAGCCTGTTCGCACAAATTATTTTCAAAAACACACCCAAACACCCAGTTTTCATTCATGCAATCCCTTGGAGGTCGATAAGTTTGCATGCAGAGTTTGCGGCCGTTAGGTTTCATGGTTTTGGACTTATGGAGGAGAAGAAAACACACACTCACATGCACACACTCACTGCCTTTTATTATTATAGATACAGTTAGGGGTAGTCGATCATATACAGTAAGTTGCTGATTTATATTGAGTCGATTTGCATCAATTTGTTAGCCCGTCGTTAACACATTATGGGGTAATTGTCAAGTTAAGTCGTGCTCGTATGATACAAGGTCGGGCAAAAAAAATGTAAGAGCATTACTGCAGTGCACCTTGCAAATTTTTTAATGTGGTCGAGCGATGTTTGCCAATGTAGAATCAAAAACGTTGTGCCGCCCACTAGTGGAGAACCTACAACATGGCAAGCGCTCAGTGGATGGCGCGTCACTTTATCTCCCAGTCTCACGTGTTTCACCCTGTGATGAAGTGTACCTAAGTATGTACACAGGTGTACCTAAGTATATCTAATATGCAGGCGCGTTCATAGCCAGCCCTTTCTCTCTTTTATAACTTTTTGAGGAACTTTCTTTAATGAAAAACAGAAAACTTTTTAAACAAATGGTCACTTTTATGTATCCGTATGATCGAAAATAAAAGAAATAGCAGGACGTTTGGACCGATTGAGTCAATTCGCACACTCGACTGTTGAACACTATTTCTCCCTAAGATTGGCAAAAAAATACCTGAGAAGAAGGTTCATAATTATTTTTTGACAAAGAGGAAACAAACACATTTATTTGTAATGCACATTTATGGTTTTCAACCTGTAGTTTGAAAACTTGTAGTTTGAAACTACCATTAACAGCAGTAAATGTTGTTTTGTTTCCGGCAAGAAAGACGGCAAGGAAAGCAAAATCAGCTTCTGGGTTTAAATGTAATGATGAGGAAATAAGGATGAGCCGATGAGGGGCTTCACTATACTGTTTAAAAAAAAAAATTACAGGAGAATCTCGGGCCCTCAACGGACCCTGGGCCCCGAGACAGCGCCCCCCCCCCCCCCCCCCGCACCTCTAAGTACCAATATGAAGACTAAGTTAAGTTCGGGAAAAAAAAATTCTCTCGCAGCGCATCTCTCCATGGTAACACTATGTATATTGGGAAATCGTGTCTGAACAACATAGTTTTTTTTAGTTTTTAGGGTAGTCAATGAGAAGCTGAAGGTTTCGCATCCTTTAGTTCAGCGGTTTGAGAGAAGAAGGTTTCATGTTTTTTAGGTTTAACCCAACATGGCTGCCAGATCACGTAACCTATGATGTTGAAATTTTCAAACTATATTAGTCATTGCTAGTCAATCATATGTATGATGTTTTGCATCAATCTGGTAAGCCGTTCTGGAGAACATTTTTTAAAAATAAATATGCCTGCCAGACATTTAGCCGATGACGTCATCAATTCAATTCTCTTGACAAATTTCTTAGTAGATTAACCTCAATAATTTTCGTATTGATGGGATAAGAATTTTGACACATTCAATTATGGCTGGCATCCCACTTCACCGATCGTTGTCAACCTTTATTCCATATGGGGAGTACATTATTTACCTATTGATTTTTGTCTTTTTGCACTTGTTTTTTGTACTCTGTCAAAGCGTCTTTGGGCTTCTTGAAAAGCGCTATATAAAATAAATGTATTATTATTATTATTATTACATCACATGTGCCAAGTTTAAATCTTTTTTTTGAACGGTTTCTGAGATGTTCAATTTTTTTCTTTTCATCCAACATGGCTGCCATACCACATGATCTATGATATTACACATGGATTTTTTTTAAATCTCCGTGGATAGTCGGTTGCTTCTATCTTGAAAGTTTCTAATTGATCAGATAAGCTGTTGCAGAGAAAACTAATTCAAAAGCAAAGAAACGTGCAAAACGGCAGCGGAAGTATAATCATAATTTGAACAAAATCAATCCGGTACCTGCCAGGATGGCTTAATCCCCTAATAAAGATGTTTTATTTCTTACCTTAATATCAATTTCACTTTGGCAAAATCTGTCCCATGTTTTGCTCGAAAATGTTTTTTTGCGATCAACTTAAAAATTTATGATTATGAAACTTGATGTCTCATTAAAGTTCCTAATAAAAATAATTTTGTGTGTTCGGTCCAATAATCGACATTTGACCCCTCCCCGCACTTCCACAATTCCCAATGGCATTTGTGTACATTCAAACACCCTGTACCTCACGTGGGAATAATGCGCTGTTCTTCTTCAGGCCTGGCCAGCGAAGTGCTGAAGACCTGGAAATCATTTATGAGGAGTTGCTTCACATCAAGGCATTGTCTCACTTATCTACCATGGTAAGAAACTCCACCAAATGTACTATTTTGTCTTGTTTAGACTTTTTGTGATTATTGCATTTTTACTTTGTTTAAGCATGTTGATGTGCTCTATGTACTTTACTCTCTTTATTCTTGGTTGTTTGTTTTAATGGGTTGGTTCGAGCTAAATTATTTGGGTTGCGATTTATATGGTTGGGTTTAGTATTTACTAAAAATGAATTTGTCGTGTGTGTGTGTGTGTGTGTGTGTGTGTGTGTGTGTGTGTGTGTGTGTGTGTGTGTGTGTGTGTGTGTGTGTGTGTGTGTGTGTGTGTGTGTGTGTGTGTGTGTGTGTGTGTGTGTGTGTTTCCATACATTTGTTCTCTGCAGTCATTGTTATTGTGACAATATTATTAGGAGTAAATATCTGATGAAAAATAATGTGAAAGACAGGTTGATGTTTTTTGTTGAGTGTGCCACCATAAGAATGCCATAATTCCAAGGTTTTGAAAGAGGTGTTATGATGTATGTATGTTTCTCTGTACAGTGCATTCAGAAAGTATTCAGACCCCTTCACTTTTTTCACATTTTGTTATGTTGCAGCCTTATGCTGAAATCGTTTAAATTCATTTTTCTCTCATCAATCTACACTCAATACCCCGTAATGACAAAGAGAAAACGGGATTTTAGAAAGTTTTGCAAATTTATAAATAAAAAAAAACTGATATATCACATTTACACAAGTATTCATACCCTTTGCTACGACACTTGAAATTTAGCTCAGGTGCCTCCCATTTCTCTTGATCTTTGAGATGTTTCTACACCTTGATTGGAGTCCACCTGTGGTAAATTCAATTGATTGGACATGATTTGGAAAGGCACACACCTGTCTATATAAGGTCTCACAGCTGACAATGCATATCAGAGCAAAAACCAAGCCATGGGGTCGAAGGAACTGCCTGCAGAGCTCAGAGACAGGATTGTGTCGAGGCACAGATCTGGGGAAGCCGACAAAAAAATCTCTGCTGCATTGAAGGTTCCCAAGAGCACAGTGGCCTCCATAATTCTTAAATGGAAGAAGTTTGGAACAACCAGGACTCTTCCTAGAGCTGGCCGCCCGGCCAAACTGAGCAATCGGGGGAGAAGGGCCTTCGTAAGAGAGGTGACCAATAACCCGATGGTCACTCTGGCTGAGCTCCAGAGATCCAGTGTGGAGATGGGAGAAACTTCCAGAAGGACAACCATCACTGCAACACTCCACCGATCTGGGCTTCATGGCAGAGTGGCCAGACGGAAGCCTCTCCTCGATGAAAGACACATGAAAGCCCACAGGATCTTGTTTCTCACAGTCTGAGAGTCCTTTAGGTGCTTTTTTGCAAACTCCAAGAGGGCTTTCATGTGTTGTGATGTAAGTATGTTGTGATTTATGTATGTTGTGATGTAAGTATGTTGTGATGTAAGTATGCTGTGATGTTAGTATGTTGTGATGTAAGTATGTTGTGATGTAAGTATGTTGTGATGTAAGTATGTTGTGATGTATGTTGTGATGTAAGTATGTTGTGATGTAAGTATGTTGTGATGTAGTATGTTGTGATGTAATTATGTTGTGATGTAAGTATGTTGTGATGTAATATGTTGTGATGTAAGTATGTTGTGATGTAGTATGTTGTGATGTAAGTATGTTGTGATGTATGTATGTTGTGATGTAAGTATGTTGTGATGTATGTATGTTGTGATGTATGTATGTTGTGATGTATGTATGTTGTGATGTATGTATGTTGTGATGTATGTATGTTGTGATGTATGTATGTTGTGATGTAAGTATGTTGTGATGTAAGTATGTTGTGATGTAAGTATGTTGTGATGTAAGTATGTTGTGATGTAATATGTTGTGATGTAATATGTTGTGATGTAAGTATGTTGTGATGTAAGCATGTTGTGATGTAAGTATGTTGTGATGTAGTATGTTGTGATGTAAGTATGTTGTGATGTAGTATGTTGTGATGTAAGTATGTTGTGATGTATGTATGTTGTGATGTAGTATGTTGTGATGTAAGTCTGTTGTGATGTAAGTCTGTTGTGATGTAAGTATGTTGTGATGTAAGTATGTTGTGATGTATGTATGTTGTGATGTAGTATGTTGTGATGTAATATGTTGTGATGTAAGTATGTTGTGATGTAGGTATGTTGTGATGTATGTATGTTGTGATGTATGTATGTTGTGATGTATGTATGTTGTGATGTACGTATGTTGTGATGTATGTATGTTGTGATGTATGTATGTATGTCATGATATGTGTTTGTTATGATCTGTGTTTGTTGTGATGTGTGTATGTTGTGATGTATGAAACATGCATTTATAAAAGGACGTGACTGGAATCGGTTGAAAAGGGAGACCACCAAATCCAAAGAGACAGAGGGAGATTTTCAAACTTGAAACATTTATTCCTTTGATATTTATTATATCTCCAAATCCATGTTGTGTGTGATGGTGTTGGAGTTGTGCGGAGGGATTGCACAGCAATTTGGATAGTGGAGGAATATAAAGATGAAAGGAAGGTGAAAAGGGAAGAGTTCTGGTGTTAACGTGTGTGGCTTTTGGTGAAATGTTATGGATAAAAATCTAAGAAATAAGGATTGAAGAAATGATAGGCAAGAAAATTGACCTGCCAGAAGAGTGAAAGCAGAATGTGTATTGGTGTCACCTCTACAGGTGAAGCGTGAGCTGGCAAATGTCCTGGTTTTTGAGTCGCATGCCAAGGCTGGAACCATCTGTAAGTGGAGCAGTGCTTGTTACCATGATAGTGTTACAATAATGATACAACATTGGTTGAAACATTTCTTGCTTGTACGTGGTGCAAGTTTGAGATATTTCATTGCTTGTTGTCTAGTTTGCTTTATGCCCATCTGGACGTCGGATCAATATCTCAACTTGAATGCATTGTGGTGACTCTCAATCATTGGCTTCCTATGGATCTCCATCAGTTCATTCTTGCAAGAAATACTGCGAGAGCATCAATTGTAAAGGAAGAAAAGGTCATCGTTTAATCAAAGTCCTGGCATTCACCACCATAATAATTACCATCACAGCTTAGATGAACAGTCACGTAAGGTAATGCAGTGATATAAAAGGCCTAGCAGCATCTTTTCAGGGCAATTATGGATGCGCATTACAGACTCCCTATGAGCTGCCTGCCAGCCCATTCTCATTTGCACACTAGAATGGCACACTCGGTAGAACACATACCTCTGCCATGCTAAACAGTTTACGTTATGTACCCACTGATAGGCCGCATCTGAACCAAAATCGAATCGGCTTGTACGTGTCACCTAACCAATTCATCCACCTAGTTTTGTCATAACTCGTCCACAACTGTTACCTGTGACGTGTCACCGGTTTACAAGAGCTCCGCATGGTTGTTGGTCCTGGTGTTGTTGGGGTTCTTGTTGGTATCGATTTTTGAAGTGTATGCATCCATTGGTTGGCTAACTGCTGGACCACACCCACATTTATCGCTCGACTCCATCCACCGTGGCACCCAGACTCCATTGATCGGATAACTGTCGGACCCCACCCACATTTATCCCTTGACTCCACCCACCATAGCATCAAGATTAAACACCCATGGTCAGACAGCTGCCAGATCACACCCACATTTATCGCTTGGCCCCACCACCATGGCACCCAGACCCCATTGGTCAGATAACATCTGGACTCCACCCACATTTGTCAATTGACTCCACCCACAATGGCATCCAGATTAAACACCCATGGTCAGACAGCTGCCAGACCACACCCACATTTATCGTTTGATTCCACCCACCATGGCAATGGCCCGCAGATTAAATAATATGGCTGCCATCTTGCTTTTCCAGTGGGCCAAAGACATCAGGCCTGTAGGCCTTTGCTGTTTATACACTTGCCTGGATTTGTGGCGTCAGATTTCCATTGTCTTTCTTTGGGTCGAGTGTTACTCACGATGAGGGACCCCAAAGATTTTAATCAATGTTGAAGAAAAATTATTTTATCTCTCTGGAATTGTTAGGTCTGTTCAGGCTCGTCGTTCAGGCTGCAAACGTGCAGTCCGGGCACGGCTCCCATCCCCGGGAACTGCTTGGCCATTGGCGCGACCAGTCTTCGATGACACCTCTCGCTCGCGCTGCCAGGCCAACGTCCGCCGGTGCACGGCAAGCCTCGCGTCCCCGCGTGATGAATAACCAGGGAGGATGATCGTCGGTGCTCCACCGTCTCTCCACCGTTCGTCGTCGGCTAATGAGCAAGGGTCCAACGTAAAGAAAAGGCAAGAAGGGAAGAGAAAGGCGGAGGCGAAGATACGCAGAGGCGAAGGGGCGAAGAGAGAAGAAGGAAGAAGGTCAAATGTCCGTCTCCGCTCACTTTTATCAGACATCCTCTGATGTCACTGGCGCTTCCCTTCCAATAAGCGCGTCGCTCCATGGATGTCTTTCCTGCCCTCCGCGCGTCGCTGGCACTTCTCCTCCAATCAGCGCGTTGCTTCTTGTGGTTCTTTCGCACCCTCCTCACTGATTGGCCGAGCGCCTCACGCCTTTGGTGTTGGTGTCATTGGTCGGTGGCCAATCGGTGTGGCACGTCCTTTCCCTTCCTTACTCTCCAATCGGCGACCTGGTTGTTACTCAACCCTCCCCTGGCCAATCACGAGTTCTCCTGGGCGTGGCTATTGCCTGTCTGCGCGATGTTTGCCTTTAAAGGGAAAAAGTTTGCCGCTTCCTGTTTGTTCTTCCGGTCAGTCATTGTGCGGGGGGAGTATTTATTATTGTGTGCGCTAATGGGGCTAACTAATGTATGTGATGTGTTGCCATAAGGGACACTGGAATGATCACAGAGGGGACGACGTACAATGGAATCTTATACTTTTGCCCTAATTCTAGTTAACAAGCCCCGTCCCCTCATGGTGGGGACAAAGACACAAGCTTATCCATCATATGGGCTAGACAGAACTTATTACAAGTGAGGATTCCCTATCACGACAGCTGGAGCATAATACCTATGCAGATCTACCTGGATCTATATAACCCCCTACCCAAAATTCATAACATAATTTACCAACCCTAGTGGGGTATATAGAGTGCAGTAGATCTTCGTTCAGTTCTGCAAGTAAAACTTTCCTCACGGATGTCGGGATTCCTCCAAATTTCTTTTTTTTGGTGTTATAAACAGCATTACCGACTGTTCAAAAAGCTAATATTACGTGTTTGTGGTTTCTAATATTTTTACTTCTGGTAGAGGCCGTTGCTCCCACAAAAATGCCATGATAAGCTATTTGTAAACGTTGACATGACGTTTGTTCAGGAGGAAAAAACACTTGGAGAGGTGGGACATTATTCGTATTGATATTGTTTTGCAATAGCATTAATATTATACCATTATCATTCGTTTTGTTATTAGAAGTGGCCTTGGGAAAACGCCATGATAAAGCTCACTTAACACAGATAAACACCTCAAAACGCAAACCCATTGGCGGCAATGGTGGTGAAAATCCGGTTGGGGAAGGAAACCCCCTTGTGGAGGGGGGCAAATGAATGTGCTACAACCTTTCATTGTGTAACCCTTAGTCATCCTGTCAAGTTTGGTTGAGATTGGATAAGTAAGGACGGAATGTATCGCGGTCGCGATTTCGTCCAGTAGAAGCCAAGAAACGAATTTTCAGTCCCCATGTTAAAGCTGCATACAGATAAACGATCCCACATATAAAGGGAGGGGCGCTTTGCACCTCCCTTGGTTCTGGTTCTTTGAACGGAAAAGTTCTTGTTTTTATATCAACATCAACATTTGAGGCAATTGATATGGTTAAACCAGCTATTGAAACTCTATTTAACAATACCCTGAGAGAAATTAATCCTTTTAAGTTGTATTTGGGAGTAAAATTGAATATGGTAAGAGCAGATGGTGAAGAAACACCCTATATGAGAACAAATCCTCCTGACTTTATCACATCATTCCAAGGTTTCTTAGTTCGTGATGTTCATAATGAACTTCAGATATATTAACTAAATATTGATGACAATGTCGCAGATAGTGGATTCAATGTCGAGTTTTTTTTTTTGTTTTTTTTAGACATACAGATTTTGAAATGAGACCCTCTTAATGCTTTTTCTTATAATTGATTTACCAAGAGAGATAAATCTTTTAAAAAGTGGTTGTTAATATTCAAAACAAAGATAATAAATGTTTCCAATGCTCTGTTCTTGCGCGCCGACATCCTGCACAATAGAAAGCGGAAAGAGTATCTCATTATGAAAAATAACATTATGCAACGACAGACCAATCAGCCTGCTTCCAATAATCAGTGAGGTCATGGAATCCATCATTGCTTCTGATATCAAATCCTTCCTCTTCTCCAATGGCTTGATCTCTGATCATCAACTTGGTTTCAGACCAGGTCACTCTACTCTGGACATGCTGCTTCCACTGTCTCAACAATGGATGGAGGTGTGGTGCTGTGCACACACGACTCGATTGCCAGAGAGGTAGGCCACAACGCATGGATACAAACAAGAGTCTTTATTACAAGCTCGCATATCAGCACTCGGCGGGCTCGACCTTAGAGCCCGCATATATGTCCCGAGGCCACGCCTTGCACCCGGGCGTGGCCGATCGGCCAAAAGGCAGGGCATGTATTTCAGTTCCCTGCCTGGACGCTCGCCCCACCCACTGGTGCGTGGAATTATTGACCCTTGTGCCCGCCACAGAGGTCCTCAATGCCAAACAGGAAATCAGAACTGACTCCCTTGATATATCTCGTGCCTTCGATACGGTCTGGTACCCCGCTCTGCTCACCAAACTCTCCTCTCATGGTATCCATTGGAATCTCCACTCATGGCTCGCGGACTTCCTTTCTTGTCGTAGTGTTACGGATTCGTAACTTCCGTTATTGTGGTTTTCCTCCACTTGAAAGATTTCGGATGCTATGTACGATTATTGTCTTCCCAAGGTTTATTGTTTATGAACAGTTATTAAAAGTTTAAAAGGTTAACTTAAAA
The DNA here is from genome assembly GCF_964187855.1 of Myxine glutinosa. Taxonomy (NCBI): domain Eukaryota; kingdom Metazoa; phylum Chordata; class Myxini; order Myxiniformes; family Myxinidae; genus Myxine; species Myxine glutinosa. The sequence goes on from NC_136267.1 coordinate 12,579,074, forward strand.
TGATACAGGAAACCGAACGAGAAGACAATGAGGTGAAGAGGAAGAAGCAGCACGAGCAAAGTCGGAGAGGACGCGTGACGTCAGCGCACCGTAACGAGCAAGGTTTACCGACAGCCGCGAGGGGATTTTGAGTTCCTGGAAGGGACATCCGGTGATAAGAATATTCGTTGGAGTGGAGAAATCTGCGTAGACAGATTTGGGGCGCTGAGATTCCGACGAATCCTCGTCTCATCGCATCGGCTCAAGCTCGAGCCGTCGGCCATCTTGAACCCCGTGCTTCGGACACCTGTGAAGGTTTGCTTCGTGTCATCTTCACCCCCAACATCCTACCGTCTGTCGGGGATGTGTGTTTGCGACCGCTTCGTCTCCAATTACGTTGCGGTTTGTTGAGGGAGCGGTGAAGGTGCGCCTCTGGAGGGCGCCGTTGTACAGTTTGGCGGGAAGAGCACCCTTGCCCACTGTACCCGCTTCGGATATCGACTGGAGAGCGAGATTCGGGCTTCGACTGGATTTCGTTCTATCGACCGCTGGAGCGAATCCCATTCGCCTTGGAAAAAGTCATAGAGACATTGAGGAGTGTCCTTTTCACTCGTTGGGAGCAGTGAGTTATTTGACTTTATATAAGAGGTATATAGCTCACTTAACTTCCGACTTGACTTCCGACTTCCGGTGCCACGAGCGATGAGGCTTGCTTCGATCTCTCCACGGCATCAAAATTTGAGTGTTTTCCCGTTCGTGTCTTTGTCAAATTTCCGCTGGGTATTTTGTTGTGTATGTGTTATTGTGTGTTTATATTTGGTTTTGGTTTTGTAGTTGTTGCAAATTTGTGTGTAATTAGTCGTTTTTATGTTCGCGCCTCGTGCGGCCTTGTCTCTCCAGGCTCCCTCCCCCCCCCCCCCCGCCCCCCCGTCAGTGTTTTGTGAATATAAGTTCTTTCCTTCATAGTATTTGCTTGTTTCTTTGATTTTCTTTTCTCCCCCCTACCTCTCACGAACATCTTACCCTTTGTCCAGCGTTTTGAAAACAGAATAAACAAACAAACAAAAAAAATTCCCGGACATGTGCTTGTTCGCTCTCCTCCTCGTCTCGACTTGTGCCCCGCCCCCTGTATCTCGTTTTTCTTCCACCTCTGCTCCTTGCTTTCTCAAATCCACGTTCTCACTTAGAGACTTTTCCCAGATTGTTTTTCATGGTTTTGTTTAAATATTATTAAAATATGTTTAAACCGCAGCCGTGATGCTGACGCCGCCCTCCCCCCCCCTCCCCCCCCAGAATTCCCATGTTTTAAACGTTTCCCAGTGTTTACCCTGGATTAGAATAGGTACATCGTGTCCCTGCGTGTCATAAGAGATGACTAAGAGGGTTGGCGTCAGGAAGGGCGTCCGGCCATAAAAACATTGCCTCAAAAAGAGAACCATGACAATTACAACTACATATGGGCAGGGTACAGCCCGAAGTGGAGATCGGTTTCTGAGGTTTGGGACATGGAATGTAGGGACAATGACAGGGAGATCAGGAGAAGTGGTGGAAGTATTGGTCAGAAGAAGAGTGGACATATGTTGTGTGCAAGAGACGAGATGGAAGGGAAGTGGTGTGAGAATGGTGAAGGGTAGGCAGGGACAGAAATACAAGTTTATGTGGCAAGGGTGCCTGGAGGGCATGAATGTGTTGGTGTCCTCTTTTTTGAGGAGTTTGTAGACAGTGTGGCGAGTGTGACTCGAGTGAGTGATAGGTTGATGATGGTGAAAATGATAATTGGAAAGCTCTTGGTGAATGTCATCTCGGGATATGCTCCGCAGGGTGGTCGAAGCGATGAAGAGAAGGACAAGTTATGGTGTGCGATAGAGAAGCTGATGGAAAACGTGAACGATGAGGAAGTTGTTGTGGTAGGAGGAGACCTAAATGGACATGTGGGAAGGAGTATGGATGGTTTTGACGGAGTTCATGGGGGTTACGGATATGGTGTGAGAAATGGAGAAGGTGAAAGGATTTTTGAGTTTGCTGATGGAGCTGATTTGTTGATTTGTAATACTCAGTTGCAGAAAGAGGATAATAAGCTTGTTACATACACGTCAGATGGGTCGACGACAACCGTTGACTACCTGATGGTGCGTAGGTGAGATAGGGGGCACCTCCGGGACACAAAGGTGATCCCTGGGGAGGAGGCTGTTTCACAGCACCACTTGGTTGTCTGCGACATAAGGGTGAAAGGTGCGAGGAGAGCTCGGCGGGTGAAGTACCAACCGAGAATGAAGGTGTGGAGGTTGAAAGAGGTGACAGTAAGGGAGGCATTAAAAGAGAGGCTGAGTAGGGTCGAGGATGATGTGGTTGAGCTTGAAAGTGGTTGGATGTCAATGAAAGCTAGTCTGTTGGGAGCCGTTGGTGAGGTATGTGGATGGACAAAAGGACCACCGAGGCACTCGGAAACATGGTGGTGGGATGATGAAGTTGGAAAGAGGATTTACGAGAGGAGGAAGAAGTTCAAGGAGTGGCAGAAGGCGAAGGGTACAGGAGCAGAAACAGCAGAGCATGAAAGTTATAAGGCAGCCAGGAAGGCTGCAAAGAAAGAGGTAGCAAAGGCGCAGGGGGCATGTAGGAAAATGTTCGGAGAACGCTTTGATTCGGAAGAGGGTCATTTAGCAGTATTCAGGATTGCAAAGCAGATAGCGAAAGAGAGGTGTGATGTGATGGGGGTGAGTTGCTTGAAGGATGAAGTGGGACAAATCATTGTCGACCCAGATGGAATTAAAGGAAGATGGAAAAGATATATGGAAATGCTGTTGAATACAGAGAATTAATGGGATGGCAACATTGAGAGTAACCCAGTTTTAGGACCGGCAGAGAAGATAACTGAGAAGGAAGTTGAGGAAGCGATAAAAGCAATGAAGGGTAGAAAAGCGGGAGGGCCGACAGGAGTTGTGGGAGATATGTTGAAGGCAGCAGGAAGTTGGGGTGTGAAGAGAATGACAGAGATCTGTAATCTGGTGGTGAAAGAAGGCCGCATTCCAGTGGATTGAGAACTGAGTACCCTTGTCCCTCTATACAAGGGGAAGGTGTCCCTCTGGAGTGTGGCTCGTACCGAGCGATAAAGTTATTGGAGCATGGAATGAAGGTATTGGAGAGGAGGATAAGGAAGAAAGTGAAGATCGACGAAATGCAGTTTGGTTTTATGCCAGGAAGAGGAACGACAGACGCACTTTTCATTGTGAGGCAGTTGCAGGAGAAGTACATGGAGAAGAGGAAGAAGTTTTTTCTTCGGTTTGTTGATCTGGAGAAAGGACTCGATAGGGTCCCACGCAAAGTATTGACATGGGCATTGAGGAAGTTAGGAGAGGAGGAATGGTTGATCAGAGTAGTGATGGCAATGTACAAAAGAGCGCGCATAGCTGTAAGGACGAAGGACGGGAACTGTGGTGAGTTTGAGGTGAAGGTGGGAGTGCATCAGGGGTCGGTACTAAGTCCACTACTATTTGTAGCTGTGATGGAGGTGCTGGCTCAGAACGTAAAGGAGGGTTTACCGTGGGAGTTGTTGTATGCAGATGATCTGGTGTTGATTGCGGCAAGCATGGATGGACTGAAGGAAAAGATGAACAAGTGGAAGGAATGTATGGAGACAAAAGGTCTGAAGGTGAATATCGGAAAGACGAAGGTGATGATGGCAAGTGATAAAGCATGTGGTGAGGTGGAAAGAACTGGGAAGTGGCCCTGTGCTGTGTGTAGGAAGGGTGTCAGAGTGAACTCCATTCAATGTACAATGTGCGCTGAGTGGGTTCATCAAAAATGTAGTGGTCTGAGAGGGTAATGTAGCTGCCACAGTTCCCGAAACTTCTTCCATGCACATCTCACTCTAGCAACCGTTGCCGAGTCTGATCCACCTTCTCCATTCAGCATGTCTCCGAGGTAGCAAAATGTTTTCACACACCTTCCAGATTCACGCCGTCTCCAAGATCCAACTCAACATCCCGAAACTTCTTCCATGCACATCTCACTCTAGCAACCGTTGCCGAGTCTGATCCACCCTACGAGACCGGCAGAGAAGATAACTGAGAAGGAAGTTGAGGAAGCGATAAAAGCAATGAAGGGTAGAAAAGCGGGAGGGCCGACAGGAGTTGTGGGAGATATGTTGAAGGCAGCAGGAAGTTGGGGTGTGAAGAGAATGACAGAGATCTGTAATCTGGTGGTGAAAGAAGGCCGCATTCCAGTGGATTGAGAACTGAGTACCCTTGTCCCTCTATACAAGGGGAAGGTGTCCCTCTGGAGTGTGGCTCGTACCGAGCGATAAAGTTATTGGAGCATCTGTTGGAGCATCTTGGTGTTGAAGGATGAAGTGGGACAAATCAGCTACATTTAAAGTTGGATCTTGGAGACGGCGTGAATCTGGAAGGTGTGTGAAACCAGTGTGGCAGCTACATTTAAATGTAAGGTGTGCACAGAGGGAGCTGCAGATGGAGGAAATGTTGAGTTGGATCTTGGAGACGGCGTGAATCTGGAAGGTGTGTGAAAACATTTTGCTACCTCGGAGACATGCTGAATGGAGAAGGTGGATCAGACTCGGCAACGGTTGCTAGAGTGAGATGTGCATGGAAGAAGTTTCGGGAACTGAGTGGCGTGCTGATGAGGAGGGGAGTGTCGTTGAAGCTGAAGGGAAAGGTGTATGCTGCATGTGTGAGAAGTGTTATGATTTATGGGAGCGAGACATGGGTAATGAACGTGGAGCAGCAATGAAGGCTGGAAAGGGTGGAAATGCGAATGGTTCGACGGATGTGCGGAGTATCGTTGAGAGAGAGGAAGACAAATGATGAATTGTGAAAGATGATGGCAATAGAGCTTGTGATTGATGCTGTGAAGAGGAACAGGTTGAGATGGTTTGGTCATGTGTTGAGGAAGGATGAAAGTGACTGGTTGAGAAGAGTGATGGAAATGAATGTAGAAGGAAGTAGAGGACGGGGAAGACCGAGAAAGAATTGGCTAAAGATGGTGGAAGAAGAAATGCGGGCAAGGGGGTTAACAAGGAGAGATGCAGAAAATAGGGCAAAATGGAGAAGATTGTCATGGGGACCGCAAGGCTAACCCTCGCTCTCGTAGGGAAAATGGCCTTTAAAATGCATGTTGTTGTTGTTGTATAAGAGATATATGGAGTGCACTCTTAATGGCCATTTGTTGTACCGTTATACCTGTGTGTGATTTATAATACAAGTTTGTTCATTTATAATCATTGGTGTGGTTTCACTATTGATTTTCACCACATGGTAACATATTTTTCTGCCGGGGTTCCTCTTGGGTTTCAGAGGTTACCGAGACCAGGAGATTGTCGAGGACCACATAACAGAAATTTAGGGCTCGTCCAATTGACTCCAATTGACAATTGACAATTGGGTCTTCGTCCGGGATATAAAATTCCTTAAATATCGTCCGGGATAGAATTCCCTGGCATTCCCCAATTTTCCAATTTTGGAAATTTTTCAATTTTTTTGAAAACAGGTTAACACCTGTTAACACCTGTTAACCAAATGGCCAATTTTTCAATTCCCAAATTTTTCAAAAAACAAAAAATATATATTTTTGTTCTTTTTGGAAATTTATTGTGTGAAGGTTAACAGGTGTTAACGGATGTCGGATAGTCACCATGGAGTTTGACGCAGAGAAGTTTACAGCGACCCCTAGTGAGGCACAGTTCTGAGCGTTACTAAAATCGGAACTCTTGATATTGGGCAAACATTTTAGCTTGGAGGTCCGAGGTAAAATGAAGAAAACAGAGATGCAGACAGTGGTGATAGAATCTATGGTGGAACAAGGGACATGGAGAGAGGGAGCCTTGGATTGGTTACCAGAAGAACAAGAAAATGTTGAGCTCCAAAAAATGGAGATGCAATTGCAGAGCCAGGAAAGGTTAGAAGAGAAAAAAATCAGAGGAAAGGAGAGCTGCAAGAGAACTCGAAGCAGAGAGAGAGAGACCAGAGAGCAGAGAGAAGAGCCGAAAGGGAGTTAAAGGACCGTGAATTGGCACGTCAGCAGGAAATTAGTGTCAAGGAGCTGGAGTTAATGAGAGAACGGGGAGAGGTACCACCCATGCCGACTGGTTCGACAAGTAGTCAAAACACCTGGGATGTTGGCAGACATGTGAGGCTGGTTCCACCCTTCAATGAAAAGGAGGTAGCCAAGTTTTTTTTACACTTTGAGAAAGTTGGTCAAATGCTAAAATGGCTCTAGGAGTCCTGGACCATATTAGTGCAAAGTGTTCTGGTGGGTAAAGCTCAAGATATTTATTCAGCTTTACCGATTGAGCAATGTGCAGATTATGAGATAGTGAAGAAAACCATTCTCAAGGCCTATGAATTGGTCCCTGAAGCTTACCGGCAAAAATTCCGGAACGCCAGGAAGAGGGAGAGTGAGACCCATGTGGAGTTTGCCCGAATGAAGGAAACCATGTTTGATCGGCGGTGTGATTCAAAAGAAGTCGGGAAAGACTTTGAACTATTGCGACAATTGATCCTGGTGGAGGAATTCAAACAGTGTGTCCTTGAGGACATTAAAGTACATTTGGAGGAAAGGAAAGTACCAAAGTTGTATGAGGCGGCAACCATGGCAGATGACTATGCCTGAACACGCAGGAGTTCACACGGAGGGTTATGATACATCTGGTGCGGAGAACGAAGATTCAGGGGGGCGGCCTTGAGATGACTATGAGGACCACTCTGATACTGCGATTTCTAGAAATCAGAAGACAACAGTTCCAAGGCAGACTTGTCCTCCGGGGGGCTCGAGGCAAACCACGCGGTTCTCCTCCGGGCCTACTTGCGCTTTTGGCCATAAACCTGGACACTTGATGTCCCACTGTTATGCTATGGGAAAGGAAAATCAGGAGCGGAGTTCGACTAGTACCACTCCGAATGCAATGGCAAATGTGAGTGGTCGCTCTCAAAAGGGTTACCAACCATTTATTTCAGAGGGGTTTGTGTCACCGGATGGAGCTTCGACTAGCCGGAGACCTGATAGGGTATTGAGGGACACCCGAGCACATCAATCTTTAATGCTTCAAGGCATCTTGCCATTGTAAGCGGAGACGGCAACCGGTGATAGTGTTCGTTCACAGGGGATTGGTGGCTGTGTTGGAGCTCCACTTCATGCCATCCATTTGGAGTCCTATGTGGTGTCAGGACCGGTCACCGTAGGTTTACAAGCCACTCTTCCTGTAGAGGGAGTATCTGTTGTTATCGGGAATGATTTGGCCGGTGGTCAAGTTTATGGTAACCTGATGGTTGTTAACAAGCCCAGTAGGGAAAATAACTCCACACCAGTTAAGGATGGTGACAAATTTAGCAAGTTATTTGTAGGTGGACTGAACTTCAAAACAAAGGAAAATGTTCTGGAGTCTGCCTTCAGCAAATATGGACCGCTTTTGGAAGTACTGCTGATAAAAGACAGGGAGCCACAAAAGTCAAGATGGTTTGGCTTTGTCACGTTTGAAAACTCAAAGGATGCCAGAGAGGCAGAAAAGGATCTGAATAGCAAGGAGTTGGAGGGTCGGACCATATCAGTAGGGAAGGCATTTCATAGGTGTCGTGGGATCTACAGAGGAGGACCACGGAGTAGTAGTTGTGGTGGTGGCTGCAATCGATATCATTATTGAGGCTCCCAGAGTTACGGCAGCTCCCGAAGGAAGGATTGTCAGAGTAGTGGCCGAGAAGGAGACCGCTATTCATATGACTACTGCGACAAGCGTTCCCACCGTCATTACTATGAAAGTTCGGAAAAATTGAAGCACTGAATTCTGCGGAGCCGCCGAGCCAAGATTCCGACACGGATTAACCGTGAACGCCACGTTCCTAAAGGCGTCCATGCAGTGAACTTTCCTGCACGGACTAACCGTGAACTCCACGTTCCTAAAGGCGTCCATGTAGTGAATACTTCCAGGCCTCACCACCCCAACCATCATGGAAACTGGCTTTCAGCTCCGCCTCCCGGAAAAAGTGTTGTAGTTTTGCTTGACTTGGTATTTTGATTACTACCCCTTAACCTTCATGCAAAAGAAACTAAAAGTGAAAAATCAGAGGTTGATGAGATGGAGTTTGGCTTTGCAGGAGTTCAACTTGGAAATTGAACATGTAAAGGGCAGGGACAATGTCGTTCCTGATGCTTTGTCCAGAGTAAATGAACTTTGAAAATCTCTGTGGGTTGTGTGAAATATTGTTGCTTTATTTTTTGGGGAATGTTGAATATTGTTGCCCATGGGAATTGATGATTTGGGTTGGGAATTTACTTGCTTGTTTACAGAGTTTGTATGCAAAGAAAGTTTTTGCTGTGTTCAAACTTTCTTTCTTGAGGGGGGGAAGTGTTACGGATTCGTAACTTCCGTTATTGTGGTTTTCCTCCACTTGAAAGATTTCGGATTCTATGTACTATTATTGTCTTCCCAAGGTTTATTGTTTATGAACAGTTATTAAAAGTTAAAAGGGTTAACTTAAAGTGATACAGGAAACCAAACGAGAAGACAATTAGGTGAAGAGGAAGAAGCAGCGCGACCAAAGTCGGAGAGGACGCGTGACATCAGCGCTCCGTAACGAGCAAGGTTTACCGACAGCTGCGACGGGATTTTGAGTTCCTGGAAGGGACATCCGGCGATAAGAATATTCGTTGGAGTGGAGAAATCTGCGTAGACAGATTTGGGGCGCTGAGATTCCGACGAATCCTCGTCTCGTCGCATCGGCTCAAGCTAGAGCCGTCAGCCATCTTGAACCCTGTGCTTCGGACACCTGTGAAGGTTTGCTTCGTGTCATCTTCACCCCAACATCCTACCGTCTGTCGGGAATGTGTGTGTGCGACCGCTTCGTCTCCAATTACGTTGCGGTTTGTTGAGGGAGTGGTGAAGGTGTGCCTATGGAGGGCGCCGTTGTACAGTTTGGCAGGAAGAGCACCCTTGCCCCCACTGTACCCGCTTCGGATATCGACTGGAGAGCGAGATTCGGGCTTCGACCGGATTTCGTTCCATCGACCGCTGGAGCGAATCCCATTCGCCTTGGGAAAAGTCATAGAGACATTGAGGAGTGTCCTTTTCAATCGTTGGGAGCAGTGGGTTATTTGACTTTATATAAGAGATATATAGAGTGCACTCTTAATGGCCATTTGTTGTACCGTTATACCTGTGTGTGATTTATAATACAAGTTTGTTCATTTATAATCATTGGTGTGGTTTCACTATTGATTTTCACCACAGGGTAACATATTTTTCTGCCGGGGTTCCTCTCCGGGTTCGGAGGTTACCGAGACCAGGAGATTGTAGACGACCCTGTAACAGTAGTCACCGTGTGGCCCTGAATGGAATTCTCCCATCTCCCCTTCCTGTTGAGGCTGGAGTTCTCCAAGGCAGTGTTCTGGGCCCTGTGCTTTTTCTAATCTTCATTAATGATCTCTCCGACTCTCTGGAAAATCCTCTCTATCTCTTTGCTGATGACTCCACTGTCTGCCGCCCCATATCTTAACCCTCAGATCGGCAGTCTGCAGCATCCTCTTTACTCTCTGCAGACCTGGACAAAATCACAAAATGGTCAACAAGTGGAACATGTCTTTCAATCCTGACAAATCTTACACTCTCACTTTGTCTCTCCGAAAAGATCATCTGGAAAACACTCCCATCTACTTTCTCAACAATCATCTTGAAGAAATTCTGTCACAAAAGCTTTTGGGTCTCACTATCTGCCATGATCTTTCCTGGTAAAACCACATTTCCAAGCTGGCCTCCAAAGCCAGTCGCCGCCTGGGCATCCTCCGTCGTGTGAAGACCTTCCTTGGCACACCTGAGCTCCTCACCACATACAAGGCTTTCATCCGCAGCTCAATTGAATACTGTTCCCCCCTATGGGCCGGTGCTCCTGCCTCACACCTAGCTCGGCTTCACGCTGTTGGAACCAAAGCTTTCAGAATCATTGGAATCTCCTGCGATGAAGCTAACTCCGAGGGCCTTTCACTCACTCACCGCATGCAGGTTGGTGGTCTTTCTGTCTTCTACAGACTCCTCTCCAGCCTTCTCCCCCAGCTCTCTCTCTCTGGGCTCTGTCCCCCAAATATTCCTGCAGGATGCACAAGATCTGCCAGCAACCCTCTTCTGGTGAAACTGCCAAAATCAAGACTCTCTGCTCACCTTCACTCTTTCATTTCTCTTTTCTCCCGCCTCTGGAACAAACTCCCACATTCTCTTCAATCCTTCTCCTCCGCCCAGGTCTTTAAAATAGCTGTTCAACACCATCTCTTTTCTTCCCCCATCCAAAACCTTGATCTTTTCTACCCCCGTTAAAACACACCAACTCCACCTCGCTCAATTTCCAACTTCTTTCCTGAAATTCCTAGTCGTGTTCATTTGCTTAATACCCTTTATACCCTTGTACCCCTTTCGCTCCCCCCTCCACCCCCCCCCACCCCCCAAGCCTTCTCTCTTCCACAGATCTACTGACGTCCCTGTTCTCTACTGTTGTGTTGTTATGCTTGTATGTTTTCCTCCCTCTCTCCTCCTCTTGTCTCCTGCTCCCTTTATTTATTGTAAGTTTTATGGTTCCGTGCATGTTTTCGTGTGTAATGTTTCGCTCTTACATGAGCCTTGACTCTTGTATAAAAAAAAAAGAAAAGTGGTACGAAGGAGAGTATAAAGTTCTATCATTATTGTCATTGTTTAACTTTTTAAGAAAGAAGAGTATAGAAAACTGAATACGATAAGAAGCTATAATCATCAATTATAATATACAGAACAAGTAAATGAAAAGGAATTGGGAGCTTTTGATGATAAACGATACATTTTAGAAAATGGGATTGACACCTTCCCTTATGGATATAAGTAATAAGATATTTAAGAGTAAAGATAAACAAACTTAAGAGTTAAGATATACATCAGTGTTAAGATATGAGATAAAGTATAATTATGAGTATAAGTATCAGTGATAAGATATCCCTATGTGTTAAGATATAAGATAAAGTCAAGTATCAGTACAAGCATAAGTATAACAATTAAGTTTCAAAATGGTGTTGGTGGGATTTTAACAGGCTACCGCTGACTTTTTTTACTGGCATATAAAAGATAGAACCAAGCAAAACCCAAAAACCAAAGAGTCGAGAGAATCACAGCCTTCATATTTAAATGGAAACGAGTGCGGTTAGTATTGAAAAGGTCTTATCGAAGAGATAACTAAACAAGTGTAAATAAAGCATACAGACTGAGGGGTTAAAAAGATTTAATTGATGTAAAGAAATTAATGGAAAAATAATTTACCACAATCTCAAAATAATATGTGGGTTGGGAGGCGCTCAGAGCAGAACATTGAGGATCGTTTTTATTTTCATCTCCACCCAACAAAGATATTTAAACCAAGAACAAAGTTCCAACATACAATTTATCAACATTCTTGATGGTGATGAGTGTCATAAGAAAATTAAGCTACCCCCGAAAATAAAACATAAACAAGTACAGATACATTCAAAGTACACCGCCCCCATGCCAAATAATTAAATATCCTCCAGAGTGGCATTGACGGAGCGCCTCCGGCGCCCGGCAATACCGCAGTGCAGATCATACAGACTGTATTGTGGGGGAGAGGTGTATAATAATTGATCCATTACTTGCATAATTAAAATCAATAAAAGTTTATCATAAAATATTTTCTTAATCAATTGGCTAATAGCATAACTAAACCACTAGTGCTTCATCCGAAGATGTAACTTGAAGAAATGTAACCAAGTAAGTCATGAATAATGAAAAAAAATTAATTGATTAATCAATAAATAATTCATCGATTAAATGGTTAATCAATAAATCAAAAAATATCCTTTATAGCCACGTCACTTGGTCACTGTCATGTCCAAATATCAGCTTCCGAGCTCAAAAGGTGCCTGAGATATTGCCCAGATGAGAAAGAAAATAAATAAATGATTAATAATGAAAAAAAATAATAATCATAAATTTTTTAAATCAATTGGCTCATAGAATACATAAACCACCACCATTTCATCCGAATCTGTCACTTAAAAAAAATCAATCAAGTCATTCATGGAATAATTAAATAATTAATCGATTAATTGATTAATTAATAAATCAAAAATAGCCTTTACAGCCAAGTCACTTTGTCATTGGCATGTCCAAATATCAGCTTCCTACCTCAAAAGGTGCCTGAGATAATGCCCAGAAGAGAAAGGAAATAAATAAGTACTTAATTAATCGCTAATAATTAAATAACTTCTCAATTAATTGATTAATCAAAAAACAAAAAAATTCTTTTTTGGACAAAGTACTTGTTCAATATTGTGCCGAAATTTCAGCTTCCTAGCTCAAAGGATGGCTGAGATATCGCCCGGACAAAAAAAGAAAACAAACAAGAAAACAAACAAACAAGAAAACAAACAACCACGGTGAAAACTGAGTACTCCTTTTCAGCGTGCGTCACTGCCGAGCCCCCTTCGGTGCCCAGCAATGACGATTTGCAATGCCTGGAGATGGCATAGGAAAGGTGCAGTGTACAACAAACAAACAGAGTGAAAACTGAGTACTCTCTTTCAGCGTGCGTCACTGCCGAACCCCCTTCGGTGCCCGGAAATGACGTTATGCAGTGCCTGGAGATGGCATTGGAAAGGAGCGGTGCTCAACAGATGTTCATTGGTTCTCTTTATAAGTTTAATGTAAAGATGTCAGTATGATAGATGATAAAGAGATTAGAGTCGGGTGGGTGTCACTCACACACAAGTCGTATGTAAATGTTGGTTCTAAGATAAAAGCTCAACTGGGAGTGAGCGTGAGTGAGTGACAATGAGCACCAGTGAGTGTCTGTTGAGTGGTTGGTCTCAGAACCAACATTTATATACTACTGTAATTTTTTGTACGAGAATACTCATAATGACAAAATCTTATTCACCCAGCACTACAAGTATACTCGTAGTCGGCAGTCAATGTGTTAAAATCAGTATTTCATTAAAATTGAAGGATATACTCAGTGGCGTAGTGATGGGGGGGCGGAGGGGGCGACCGCACCATGCGCAAAGTGGATGGGGCACCAAATGACACCCTCGAAAAAACGTTTTCATGCTCCATTTGGTTGTGTTGTATATCAATAAATTACAATACAACAAACTCGTGAGATCACTAAAAGCAACTTTCAGAACCACGTTTTACATTTTAAACTCCGTGCTGCGTATCAATGCGTTGTTGCGGTTCTGAGAATGTACATATTGATTAATAAAGGTTAAAGGTTTGCCCCCATAGTTAGTCCACATGCAACACGTAGGCCACCTTAGAACATTAGTGTTATGTCATAGTATATGTGAGAATAAGGCCATTTCCAATAGTGATACCTGCGTTGTGCAAAGAAATCATGAGCTTAGATCCCATTCATTTTGCGGCCCACCCTCCAAATCTACCTCGTTGGGCAGCATCCAGTCCGCGCCCCATTTTGGCTATTGCCCCTCGCGTTAAGATGCTCAAACCAGCCAAATGCCATGAGGTAGGCCTGGAAAAGGGGGAGGAGCGCGAGGTCGGGGTGTGGCCACGTCAAGCAGCACGTCAAGGGCGGAGCCGGTAAGAGCCAACAACCAACCAGGGCTTGGGTGGAATGGCGTGAGGGGCGTGGTAGAAGTGCGGCTGGCAAATTCCAGAGGGTTTGCTGGGCGGCGCTATATCAACGTGTGTACAAAGCCCTTCCAGAGGACTGAAGCCAAGCATTGGTATTGTGAGGACTCTCCAGGACTGGTCGTATCAAGAGGACTATTGGGAGAGGCGCTTTGTCTACAGGACTCGTTGGGGAAGGCTGACGGTGTACAAGGATTGGCTTTGTGAAGGACTCGCTGCATTGATAGGACTTGCTGGGAGAGCACATTGTATAAGCAAGAACGATTGGAGAGCGTCCTGTATAAAGAACTCGCATCAGTGGCGCATTGTTGAGGAATTCGGCGGGAGAGGCGCTTCGACATTCGAATTGTTGGGAGCGCATATAGCGCCGGTTCGTTTATTACATACGCGGCTGAGCCGCGAAGTAACCGCCAGCTTAGTCTACCTCTCCCCCGATAGTTGTCCGAGCCGCGCCAACGAACCACGAGGAGCGCCTGCCGTCTGTCCTACCATCTTCTTCGCGGTGCGAGTCAGGGACCCGGAGGACGAGCTGTGGACGCCATCCCTGGACCCTCAACCCAACCTTCTACATCCCCGTGTGAGTGTGTCTGTGTGTGCGGGCCCGTTTTCCCAGGGATAAGTTAAGACTGTAATAAGGCTGCACTGTGTATTCTGCTTCTTCTTCTTCTTCACAGTACATTGTGTAATAAATTGCTTGTTATTCCTTTTCCTCTTGGTTCGACCGTTTTAGTGATTTCTCAATTGGATAAGTGTGGCACGATTCGGCAACACTCAAATCGGGTTAGTTCCTGTTAACAGCTCGGATCACGGCTCGCCATCGCTCGGCGTTTCCACCCAAAACCGTGGTTCGGGCGGGGTTATTTCCTTGCTTCCTGGGAGGCGCTGGTAATTAGGTAATAGGAATAATTCGGCCTACCACCCTATTCAGCGCTGACCGGAAGGAACATCATAGCCCCGGATCGCGTCGGCGAGATAAAAGACAAGGGGATTAATCCCCCCTTGATAAGGGGGAAGGCCGACGTTGAGATCCGCAACAGCGTCATGTCGATGTATACAGACTCCTTTCCATCCGGATTCACTTTTTTCCCAATTACTATTTCTATCACCTGTCGCAGTAAATAAATCCGTGTTACGGTGTTCGTAATTATCAGGCTGCCTGCTGCGTAGATCTCTTATCTTGTACTAGCAGGAGTACCCAGCGTTTCCGGGCGGGGTGGGGGGTTGGGAGGTGCTGGGGGGGGGGGGGGCAGGAGAGAAAGGGGGTTCATCACCTTTTCGTTGAATATATGCTGGTGAATGTGGCGTTCATCACGTTGCTGAGTTAAGTGTGATGCCGATCCGGAAGAAGAAGAATCCGTTCTACCAACTTCGTACACTTCCGGAATTGTTTGATTTATTTGTGTTCAAATGTCTGGTGATTGTTTTGTATTTATTTTTGCGAATGTGCACTTGTATAATATAACTGTCATTAATTTAAAAAGGCTTGGGCACTATTGAGCGATTTAAAAAAAATAAATAAAAAAATACAAAAAAACCAACTTATTTTTTTTCTAAGTTTTTTTTTGCCTCAAACATTCCCAGGCACTCACTGATGAACCTCTGAAAGTTTGACGAAGATCCGTTCAGCCATCTCTGAGAAAAATGGCGACACAGACAGACAGACACACAGACCAACATCTCTCTTATATAGTAGATAATGAGGTTTAATATGCACTCGCTAACATGGAGATCACTCATTGTCCCAAGAGATGGAGGGGTGTAACTGTTGGACATTTGTTATGTCATTACGTCGATCAAATCTAGATATCTCAGGTGTATGTCCCAATCAGTGAGGCCAGGATCACGTGTCAAGTGAGTTATTAGTTGTTGTTAACAGCCTTGTAGCATACCTGCCTGCTCTACTGCTTCAGCATTAGTTTACCTTTCACCAAGCCCAGGTCTGCTTGGACCAGGGCGGGGATTATATGTTCGTTTTATTATTGCCAAATGGTACTAATATTATTATTGTTGTTAATATTATGAGTATTAATAAATGCTTTGTTAGAATGTTAGCATTGTTTTTATTATTTATTTTGTAATAGGAATACAATGTCATGGAAGGACCTATTAAACTGCTCTATGCACCTTAACATGGCACGTGTTTAGAAACATAGGAATTCTTCCGGATTCTTTGTAGTTAACAAGCCTAATCATCTCAGGAGATCATAACTAAATCTATTCTCATTATGAACAGGTACCTGGTATCTGCTGCTGAGCCCACGGGGGAAGCTTAAGCTCTTTCATATGGCCCCCTCAATAGGAATTTCTAACGATGTCAGTGCCTGCAGGGGGCGATATTTTTGACCTTCGCCCCGAGCGCCACAAAGCATCACTACGCCATTGGATATGCTTAAACACTGTCCTGGGTATCGTGTTCTATGAACTTTCAAATTACCTTTGTCAATGAGAATTGCCCTTGGCAAAATGCCACAATTCGTTATCTTAACACGTGAATATGTACCAATATGTGTTGAATATGTGTTGAATATGTGTGAATATGTGTGTGTTATGTGTTGTTGAATATGTGTTGGAATATGTACAATTGTACATCTTAACGTGGATTTTGGGGAGGGGGCCAAATTAAGTCGATACAACCTCAATCTTGTGACCCTTATCCTTGCGACCCTTATCCTTGCGACCCTTATCCTTGTGACCCTTATCCTTGTGACCCTTATCCTTGTGACCCTTATCCTTGCGACCCTTATCCTTGCGACCCTTATCCTTACGACCCTTATCCTTACGACCCTTATCCTTGCGACCCTTATCCTTGTGACCCTTATCCTTGTGACCCTTATCCTTGTGACCCTTATCCTTGTGACCCTTATCCTTGTGACCCTTATCCTTGTGACCCTTATCCTTGTGACCCTTATCCTTGTGACCCTTATCCTTGTGACCCTTATCCTTGAGACCCTTATCCTTGAGACCCTTATCCTTGAGACCCTTATCCTTGAGACCCTTATCCTTGTGACCCTTATCCTTGTGACCCTTATCCTTGTGACCCTTATCCTTGCGACCCTTATCCTTGTGACCCTTATCCTTGTGACCCTTATCCTTGTGACCCTTATCCTTGAGACCGTTATCCTTGTGACCCTTATCCTTGTGACCCTTATCTTTGATATTGTCCTCCTGTCAAGTTTGGTTGAAATTCTATGAACAACAACCAAATGGACCACGGTCAAAAACAGACAGACAGACAGACAGACAGACAGACAGACAGCAAATTAGGTATTTTAGTTTGACTAAAGCTATGGAGTGTCCGCACCATCCCTACATAGGAAGTCTTATTACCTCCTGATAACTCGTCAGACATGACAATCTTTAATATCGACTCAAACATCGCACATTCCATTTTGTGGTTGTTTCTTGAATCTTCGCACGCGCACTACTATAATGTTCTATTCCTCACCATGTATTATGCCCTAATGTTCTTGTTTCTTTCCCCTGTTTCAGTGTTTAACCAAGGAGAGGAGGGAACCTCATGGTACATCATTCTCAAGGGTTCTGTCAATGTTGTCATCTACGGAAAGGTGAGGCAATAATTATTTAATTAATTATTTCTGCACATGGAAAGTTCAATTTATTCAAGTGATGATTAAAATAATTTATTTTACCCCCAAATAGAGGGGAATGAAACAGGTTCAATGATCACACGATTGCAAGTTGGTCTGACAGGCTCGCACCTTTTGCAGGGTGTTGTGTGCACACTTCATGAAGGTGACGACTTTGGGAAGCTTGCCCTTGTTAACGATGCCCCGCGTGCAGCGTCCATTGTGCTGCGAGAGGACAACTGTCATTTCCTTCGTGTGGACAAGGAGGATTTTAATCGAATCTTGAAGGTGAGCGTCGCACACCTCAAAACTTGATTCTGATGTCATAGCGGCTCATGAATGAACTTGTAATTAGATCACATTCAGGACAATGTGATAATCCCAGGAATGGTTACAGGAGGAAAAGGTAAAATCGGTATGATAAGAGCATCTCGCGGAATGTGTTCGTCTGTTGCCCACACGCAGGTTCTTCAGCTCAAACTTTTTTTATGGCGTCTCCTTTCCAACTCCTCACCACAGCTCGTAGACGTCACTACCGGTTACGCCTCATCCTTTCTGGTTCATGATGCACTCATTATTATTCATCTAATGCCCAATACTTCATCTGTGTAAATGAAAACCTGTTCCGTGTCTTCTGTTCAGAAACAACACAACAACAACATGCATTTTAAGGCCATTTTCCCCGCAAGAGCGGAGAATGTTCAGAAAGGAGAATAAAATCCAAAAATATTGTTCTCGAAGATGACATGTTATCCTCTTCAGTTCTGACTGGTAGTTGCATGAGTGTATATGTTGCGGATTTTACCCTTAAAATCCACCACTTAGGAAAAGCACTTTTGAAGGCTGGACGATGTCCAAGAGATTTATTCAAGATTTAAGGCTTATATGCCAGGAAGATTGCAGAGTCCCAAACTCTCGCATCTCAGGGAGCACCACGATTAACTGGCGTTAATATACTCTGCCCAAGGTCAAAATAACTGTCAACATGCTTTTGTGTTTATTCCTTCAACCGATATGGATTGCTGCCTCAAAAGAGAAATAGTACATAGTTGACGAGGCAATGTTAAATCAAAACGATGTTGTCTTAACAGAACCAGAGCCAGACAATCTGGCTCCAGTCAATTAGGTCACAGTGCGACACAATCTGGGGATCAATTGAAATCCCCTTCAGTCTTTGATACTCAAATATCTTTTAGAAAAGAAAGAAAAGGAAAGAACGATATTTCATTACCACCCTTTGTCCCACTAGGGATTTTCATAGAATTATTTGCTTACTATCTGTGATGTTATCTTAGACTTAATGGGGTGCATGAAGTTCCTTGCGTGAGGGAAGACACGCTAGCTGCGGTCGGATGGGTCAAGTCCTCCCCATGAAGTTTGGGCGATAAAGCCCGGACGGTAGTCAAGCACCTCTTACGAGTCCCTTCCCCTTATAATCGTTTAGACATACAGAGGAAGAAAGAGAGAGATATAGATAAATGATTGAGTACATTTTGGCCTCCCTATATAATTCTGAGGCTGTGTAAAAATATTACAAGCAATGAAGAACAAGAGAAAAATGACCACAGTGTGGTCACCAGCTGCGACGTGTAGAATCATGAGGATATCCGTTGCAATATGCGCTACCAAATTCGACCAGTCATTAAATTATACGCATGCACTGGCGTCTTTTTGTCTTTCAGCTAAATTTATTCTGGTTTCTTTAAGCAAATCGTGATTTTAGTCCGCGATGTTCTTACCTCATACCAACGCACGTCCGAGTGTATGCGCATGCGTTATTCAATAATTACACCTAATTTGTGTCGAGTTCTGTGGAACGAGATTGATATGAAAACATTCATGTTGTCTTTGCTGCTAAATTTATTCTGGTTTCTTCAAACAAATCGCGATTTTAGTCCGCGATGTTCTTACCTCATACCAACGCACGTCCGAGTGTATGCGCATGCGCTATTCAAAAGGGCACCCCAACAACAACAACAACGCGGTCCTCCAATAGAGCTGCTCGTCGCAGCTATAAAAAAAGTCATTTGAATACATGAATACAATGTGGGCTGAAGCCTCCCATACAAAATCAAACGCAAGAAGCACTCAGAAACCCATTACTCAGGATGGGCCTTTCTAAGCAAATCTCAGGTTAGTAGCAGGCATTCATTTTGCCTTTATTTTCAGTTGAAGCGAGGTGTTAATAAAGCTATTGGTGGTACAAGGCAGTGAAATACATTCAAAATACGCTTGCGATCAGCAATGCCTTTTAATAACACTTCAGACACCTTTCCCAAAGCTTCCTCCCTCAGGATTCGCACACAATCGATCACCTCTTCCGGCACGCGCAAGGGGCAATCTTCAAGTTCGCTCTTCCGAAACGCGCATGGGGTACTGGGTTTAGAGTTCAACACTACGCAATCGTTGCCACTCATGCTCGTCCAAGTTAGAATCTTCAGCTTGCTCCAGAGCGGTTCTTAGTTCGCGCATGGTTTGTTAAGTTAACTCCTGGATTTGGGTAGTCGCGCCAACTGTGCAAGATTCAATTATGGGGCAGACGGTAGCGCTTAAGGGGTAGAGGCTTTGGAGATAGGGAGATGGCGGCTCTCTTACTGGGGTGAATGGAGTCTCGTTCTTGAAGTCGGCCTGGCTGTATTGGGCATCAGAGTGCTCATACGACTTAAGGATGACCACAATGGTGTTTTGGAGGTCTGCCAAGTCCACTGACGCTTGAGCAAGCGATGGGTCGTCCCAGACTGGAACCGGATCTGCAGCCACCACTGGTATCTGGTTGAAGGTCACTCTCGTGCATCTATGGGAGTGTATCGTGCCTCTTCCTACACTTCATTCCTGGAAGAGACACATGTCGTCTGACTTTGCAGTTAGCACCTGCTAGATCCGCTCGCATTTCCCCGGGTCATGATCTCGTCGTATCCGTGTTCTTTGGTTTTATTCCTGTAGCTCAGCTACGTATTACGTATGCACGCCGGTGCGCAACGGCTTCAAGGGCGACTCTGCGTTCACGCTGCCATGCCCTTCACCCCTTGCCGCTCACCGCACCTGGCCAGACCAGACTCATCAATGCAGCCAACCGATCCCTATCCTCTGACAACAGAGCAGACATATATCGTCGCCGCACAAACGTACGTCTTCATGTCTGTTTATAATGCGATCAAACCGTCTTCTTCTTCTTCAAATAAATTCAACACCCTCTAACTTACGTTTAGACTGCCACGACCCCTCAGACTTTTAACCCCGTATACCCAAAACACACCAAACTGGTCAAAGATGTCTATCCTTCCGACACGTTGGGTGGGAGGGGGGTGCGGAGCGCAGCAAATTACGCTAATTAACAGAATTCGCCAAGTACGAACAGAATTTTAATCGTGCAACATCAGCACATCCCGCACCTGGCACATCCCGCACCTGGCATATCCCACACCTGCGTCAGAGCCACTCCGCCACCACCGTAAATCCTGGGGCATCCCATGTCCTACATACTGTACTCACCATCCCTCCTTTGGTCTGTCTGCTTCTCACAGCCCGCTTTTGTCCATGTTGCTTGTTCACCTCCAGTCGCCGCTTCCTGGTTCTCGTCTCTCAGGAACGGCAAGCACCAGGCACCCCACCATCTCAAAACTTTGCACACAATCATAAAGTTGTCAAAATACACAACACCTGCCTCACATTTAATTTGAGTGCTCAATCTGACTGAACCCCCTGCTGTTACCACCCATTGTGCTGCTGGCAGCATTTTCTCTCCTTTGGTAATGATCACTGTATTTCCGGCGCAATACTTCGCGCAATTCCCAATGCATTCATGCCTCAATGTTCTCCATCTTGCTTCCCTTCTCCACACACATTAGCTCCAGGAGACCCCTTTATTCGGCTGCTCCACTGACGGATGCACGACAATATTCTTAGAATTTTGCTGTCGTTCGGGTCAGGCAGAGTGCAGCGCGCATCCTAGTGTACAGGCTTTTACCTGTCCCTATATTAGAGACACTCACGACGCATCCCACTGCACCCCTCCTGCCTGACCTGCAAGCGTGCTGGTGCCCAAACTTTTTCAAGTTTGCCACTTTGAAGCACTCCCGCAACGCGTCCGAGTGTCCAGGTTGCTCTCCTGGCAAAACACTCCCAAGTACTTCAGGCCTAAAGTCACTTATCCACAACCGTATATCTCAACAAACCTCTTGCATCTTGTCCATTCCGTTTGAATCTGCGCCAGAGGAAAGCGTCAAGACACTCTTTTACTCGATCGTGGTGAGCGACATTATAATTTACTGAGAAAACTCTAATCTAGTGGGCGCCAAGACAAACTCACCACAATCGAACAATGACCCCGTCTCTCGCCCCCCCCTGACCCACCCTGGGCAGATCGCATCCCCGTCACCAAATTGTCATGGGTCTCCCCTTTTTCCCCATTTCCCCCCGGGGTCGGATTGAGCCCCTTCTTGAGTCGGACCAAGATATACAAGACATTTATTCAGATACAAGACTATACATGGTACCATGGTTCGTATCGGTTTCAGCTCAATGCAGCCGAACACCAATGACGACCCTGAATTATAATTTGCATTCACTTTTATACATTTTCAGAGAACAGAGAGACCATTATAATATATACATGGAATCAAAAACGTATCCTTTGTTTACTGATTGGTCGGCAGAGAGACTGCGCAAGGTCGAATAAGCTTTATCAACAATCTCGCAAATTCCGACATCTAGACGCTTGTTAAATAGGACACAGTTGTCTTGAGATTCCGGTGAACTCTTCCACACATATGCTGGATAGAGAGTTTTGACTGGTAGTTGCATGAGTGTATATGGTGGATAGAGTTTTAACTGGTAGTTGCATGGCTATATACGCTGGATAGAGTTTTAACTGGTAGTTGCATGGCTATATACGCTGGATAGAGTTTTTGACTGGTAGTTGCATGGCTATATATGGTGGATAGAGAGTTTTTGACTGGTAGTTGCATGAGTGTATATGCTGGATAGAGAGTTTTTGACTGGTAGTTGCATGAGTGTATATGGTGGATAGAGAGTTTTTGACTGGTAGTTGCATGAGTGTATATGCTGGATAGAGAGTTTTAACTGGTAGTTGCATGAGTGTATATGGTGGATAGAGAGTTTTGACTGGTAGTTGCATGAGTGTATATGCTGGATAGAGTGTTTTAACTGGTAGTTGCATGAGTGTATGGTGGATAGAGAGTTTTAACTGGTAGTTGCATGAGTGTATATGGTGGATAGAGAGTTTTGACTGGTAGTTGCATGAGTGTTTTTGCTGGATAGAGTTTTGACTGGTCGTTGCATGTGTGTATATGGTGGATAGAGAGTTTTTGACTGGTAGTTGCATGAGTGTATATGCTGGATAGAGAGTTTTTGACTGGTAGTTGCATGAGTGTATATGCTGGATAGAGTGTTTTAACTGGTAGTTGCATGAGTGTATATGGTGGATAGAGAGTTTTAACTGGTAGTTGCATGAGTGTATATGCTGGATAGAGAGTTTTAACTGGTAGTTGCATGAGTGTATATGGTGGATAGAGAGTTTTGACTGGTAGTTGCATGAGTGTTTTTGCTGGATAGAGTTTTGACTGGTCGTTGCATGTGTGTATATGGTGGATAGAGAGTTTTTGACTGGTAGTTGCATGAGTGTATATGCTGGATAGAGAGTTTTAACTGGTAGTTGCATGAGTGTATATGGTGGATAGAGAGTTTTGACTGGTAGTTGCATGAGTGTATATGCTGGATAGAGTGTTTTAACTGGTAGTTGCATGAGTGTATGGTGGATAGAGAGTTTTAACTGGTAGTTGCATGAGTGTATATGGTGGATAGAGAGTTTTGACTGGTAGTTGCATGAGTGTTTTTGCTGGATAGAGTTTTGACTGGTCGTTGCATGTGTGTATATGGTGGATAGAGAGTTTTTGACTGGTAGTTGCATGAGTGTATATGCTGGATAGAGAGTTTTTGACTGGTAGTTGCATGAGTGTATATGCTGGATAGAGTGTTTTAACTGGTAGTTGCATGAGTGTATATGGTGGATAGAGAGTTTTAACTGGTAGTTGCATGAGTGTATATGGTGGATAGAGAGTTTTAACTGGTAGTTGCATGAGTGTATATGGTGGATAGAGAGTTTTGACTGGTAGTTGCATGAGTGTTTTTGCTGGATAGAGTTTTGACTGGTCGTTGCATGTGTGTATATGGTGGATAGAGAGTTTTTGACTGGTAGTTGCATGAGTGTATATGCTGGATAGAGAGTTTTAACTGGTAGTTGCATGAGTGTATATGGTGGATAGAGAGTTTTGACTGGTAGTTGCATGAGTGTATATGCTGGATAGAGTGTTTTAACTGGTAGTTGCATGAGTGTATGGTGGATAGAGAGTTTTAACTGGTAGTTGCATGAGTGTATATGGTGGATAGAGAGTTTTGACTGGTAGTTGCATGAGTGTTTTTGCTGGATAGAGTTTTGACTGGTCGTTGCATGTGTGTATATGGTGGATAGAGAGTTTTTGACTGGTAGTTGCATGAGTGTATATGCTGGATAGAGAGTTTTTGACTGGTAGTTGCATGAGTGTATATGCTGGATAGAGTGTTTTAACTGGTAGTTGCATGAGTGTATATGGTGGATAGAGAGTTTTAACTGGTAGTTGCATGAGTGTATATGCTGGATAGAGAGTTTTAACTGGTAGTTGCATGAGTGTATATGCTGGATAGAGAGTTTTTGACTGGTAGTTGCATGAGTGTTTTTGCTGGATAGAGTTTTGACTGGTCGTTGCATGTGTGTATATGGTGGATAGAGAGTTTTTGACTGGTAGTTGCATGAGTGTATATGCTGGATAGAGAGTTTTAACTGGTAGTTGCATGAGTGTATATGGTGGATAGAGAGTTTTGACTGGTAGTTGCATGAGTGTATATGCTGGATAGAGTGTTTTAACTGGTAGTTGCATGAGTGTATGGTGGATAGAGAGTTTTAACTGGTAGTTGCATGAGTGTATATGGTGGATAGAGAGTTTTGACTGGTAGTTGCATGAGTGTTTTTGCTGGATAGAGTTTTGACTGGTAGTTGCATGAGTGTATATGGTGGATAGAGAGTTTTTGACTGGTAGTTGCATGAGTGTATATGCTGGATAGAGAGTTTTTGACTGGTAGTTGCATGAGTGTATATGCTGGATAGAGTGTTTTAACTGGTAGTTGCATGAGTGTATATGGTGGATAGAGAGTTTTAACTGGTAGTTGCATGAGTGTATATGCTGGATAGAGAGTTTTAACTGGTAGTTGCATGAGTGTATATGGTGGATAGAGAGTTTTGACTGGTAGTTGCATGAGTGTTTTTGCTGGATAGAGTTTTGACTGGTCGTTGCATGTGTGTATATGGTGGATAGAGAGTTTTTGACTGGTAGTTGCATGAGTGTATATGCTGGATAGAGAGTTTTAACTGGTAGTTGCATGAGTGTATATGGTGGATAGAGAGTTTTGACTGGTAGTTGCATGAGTGTATATGCTGGATAGAGTGTTTTAACTGGTAGTTGCATGAGTGTATGGTGGATAGAGAGTTTTAACTGGTAGTTGCATGAGTGTATATGGTGGATAGAGAGTTTTGACTGGTAGTTGCATGAGTGTTTTTGCTGGATAGAGTTTTGACTGGTCGTTGCATGTGTGTATATGGTGGATAGAGAGTTTTTGACTGGTAGTTGCATGAGTGTATATGCTGGATAGAGAGTTTTTGACTGGTAGTTGCATGAGTGTATATGCTGGATAGAGTGTTTTAACTGGTAGTTGCATGAGTGTATATGGTGGATAGAGAGTTTTAACTGGTAGTTGCATGAGTGTATATGGTGGATAGAGAGTTTTAACTGGTAGTTGCATGAGTGTATATGGTGGATAGAGAGTTTTGACTGGTAGTTGCATGAGTGTTTTTGCTGGATAGAGTTTTGACTGGTCGTTGCATGTGTGTATATGGTGGATAGAGAGTTTTTGACTGGTAGTTGCATGAGTGTATATGCTGGATAGAGAGTTTTAACTGGTAGTTGCATGAGTGTATATGGTGGATAGAGAGTTTTGACTGGTAGTTGCATGAGTGTATATGCTGGATAGAGTGTTTTAACTGGTAGTTGCATGAGTGTATGGTGGATAGAGAGTTTTAACTGGTAGTTGCATGAGTGTATATGGTGGATAGAGAGTTTTGACTGGTAGTTGCATGAGTGTTTTTGCTGGATAGAGTTTTGACTGGTCGTTGCATGTGTGTATATGGTGGATAGAGAGTTTTTGACTGGTAGTTGCATGAGTGTATATGCTGGATAGAGAGTTTTTGACTGGTAGTTGCATGAGTGTATATGCTGGATAGAGTGTTTTAACTGGTAGTTGCATGAGTGTATATGGTGGATAGAGAGTTTTAACTGGTAGTTGCATGTGTGTTTATGGTGGATAGAGAGTTTTTGACTGGTAGTTGCATGAGTGTATATGCTGGATAGAGTGTTTTAACTGGTAGTTGCATGAGTGTATATGGTGGATAGAGAGTTTTAACTGGTAGTTGCATGAGTGTATATGGTGGATAGAGAGTTTTGACTGGTAGTTGCATGAGTGTTTTTGCTGGATAGAGTTTTGACTGGTCGTTGCATGTGTGTATATGGTGGATAGAGAGTTTTTGACTGGTAGTTGCATGAGTGTATATGCTGGATAGAGAGTTTTAACTGGTAGTTGCATGAGTGTATATGGTGGATAGAGAGTTTTGACTGGTAGTTGCATGAGTGTATATGCTGGATAGAGTTTTAACTGGTAGTTGCATGGCTATATATGGTGGATAGAGAGTTTTTGACTGGTAGTTGCATGGCTATATATGGTGGATAGAGTTTTTGACTGGTAGTTGCATGAGTGTATATGCTGGATAGAGAGTTTTGACTGGTAGTTGCATGAGTGTATATGCTGGATAGAGTGTTTTTGATTGGTAGTTGCATGGGTGTATATGGTGGATAGAGTGTTTTGACTGGTAGTTGCATGGGTGTATATGGTGGATAGAGTTTTTGACTGGTAGTTGCATGAGTGTATACGCTGGATAGAGTGTTTTTGATTGGTAGTTGCATGGGTGTATATGGTGGATATAGTGTTTTGACTGGTAGTTGCATGGGTGTATATGGTGGATAGAGTGTTTTGACTGGTAGTTGCATGGGTGTATATGGTGGATAGAGTGTTTTGACTGGTACTTGCATGGGTGTATACGCTGGATAGAGTTTTTTGGTAGTTGCATGAGTGTATATGCTGGATAGAGTGTTTTTGATTGGTAGTTGCATGAGTGTATATGCTGGATAGAGTTTTTGACTGATAGTTGCATGAGTGTTTCTGCTGGATAGAGAGTTTCAACTGGTAGTTGCATGAGTGTAATGGTTGGAGGATGTCTCAGCTCTTCCTTCCCTCTTATTAGTTGTACGTAACTCATGGTCCGTTCTTGGGCCGATTCTGTTTCTAATTTACATCAATCATATCTCTCCCAATTGAGAGTCTTAGTCTTACTTCTAAATTAAAAACATTTGCAGATGATCTTCAGCTTTATTTTGAAGTTAAATACTCAACATTGTCTTCTATTCCAATGGACTTGAGTTCAGCACAGAGGGATATTGATACTTGAGTCTCATTTGCGGAGTCTTGGGATCGTCGGATCAATATTGATAAGACCAAGGCAATCACTTTTGATGGAAACATTAGTCACTCTTTTGATCTTGGACCTTACTTTCATTACATGATTACAGGTACTCCAATACAATTCACTGCATCAGCAACAGACTTTGGAGTAATCGTTGGTTCTTCACTTCAGCTTCATGTACATATAAGATCCATTGTGAGTAAGACAGCTGGACTCTCATCAAACTTACTAAAATCTATAGTTTGTCATGTCCAATAATTGATTGTTTCCCTCCATATTACACATATCCAGCCTGTTCTTAATTTTGCTTCAACAGTTTGGAATACAATCTATGTTGTTGACATGAAATCACTTCAATCTGTGCAGAGAAGGTGAAGCAAGAAAATATGTGGATTGAGTAACTTGCCTTGTGACCAAGGCCGAGGTAAATTAAACTTGTTCTCTGTGTAAGGTAGGCCAGTATGAGTAGACTTAAGAATGATGTGGGCAAGTGTTTTCCCATCAAAAGATAGTCGGACCATGCCATGATAGTTGTTGAAACACTACTGAGTTGTTGAGGTTCTGGGAAACCTATCAAATAGAAAAGGCAAAGTGGACAGGTTGGGTGTGAGACAAGGAAGAATTGATTCGATTTTGGTGAAGATCCAGATTTCCAGGTTTATTTGCAGGTTGGCTTCCTAAAAGGGAACCCCCATACTGACAAACACACCAGCAAGGTCTGGAAAGTGTTGTAAGTCATACAAGAGCATACAATGCAATTTGTTGAAAAGAGGTAAGAGAAGAAAGAAGAGAACAAGAATGACCCGACAGTGGTCACAATCTGTGACAAAATCCGGTAACGGCGACGTTTGGGAAATGCATATTTATTGCGCTATTAAAAAATTAACTCAACATTTCTCATCCACATCAGTTGTTGTGGTAAGAGGAGACCGAAATGGACATGTGGGTAGGAGTATGGACGGTTTTGAGGGAGTTCATGGGGGTTACGGATATGGTGTGAGAAATGGAGAAGGTGAAAGGATTTTGGAGTTTGCTGATGGAGCTGAATTGTTGATTTGTAATACTCAGTTCCAGAAAGAGGATAATAAGCTTGTTACATCAACGTCAGGTGGATCGACGACAACCGTTGACTACCTGATGGTGCGTAGGCGAGATATGGGGCACCTCCGGGACACAAAGGTGATCCCGGGGGAGGAGGCTGTTTCACAGCACCACTTGGTTGTCTGCGACATAAGGGTGAAAGGTGCGAGGAGAGCTCGGCGGGTGAAGTACCAACCGATAATGAAGGTGTGGAGGTTGAAAGAGGTGACAGTAAGGGAGGCATTAAAAGAGAGGCTGAGTAGGGTAGAGGATGATGTGGTTGAGCTTGAAAGTGGTTGGATGTCAATGAAAGATAGTCTGTTGGGAGCCGTTGGTGAGGTATGTGGATGGACAAAAGGACCACCGAGGCACTCGGGAACATGGTGGTGGGATGATGAAGTTGGAAAGAGGATTGACGAGAAGAGGAAGAAGTTCAAGGAGTGGCAGAAGGCGAAGGGTACGGGAGCAGAAAAAGCAGAGCATGAAAGTTATAAGGCAGCCAAGAAGGCTGCAAAGAAAGAGGTAGCAAAGGCGCAGGAGGCATGCAGGAAAATGTTCGGAGAACGCTTGGATTCGGAAGAGGGTCAGAGAGCGGTATTCAGGATTGCAAAGCAGATTGCGAAAGAGAGGTGTGATGTGATGGGGGTGAGTTGCTTGAAGGATGAAGTGGGACAAATCGTTGTGGACCCAGATGGAATTAAAGGAAGACGGAAGAGATGTATGGGAATGCTGTTGAATGCAGAGAATGAATGGCATGGCAACATAGAGAGTAACCCAGTTTTAGGACCGGCAGAGAAGATAACTGAGAAGGAAGTTGAGGAAGCGATAAAAGCAATGAAGAGTAGAAAAGCAGGAGGGCCGACGGGAGTTGTGGGAGATGTGTTGAAGGCAGCAGGAAGTTGGGGTGTGAAGAGAATGACAGAGATCTGTAATCTGGTGGTGAAAGAAGGCCGCATTCCAGTGGATTGGGAACTGAGTACCCTCGTCCCTCTATACAAGGGGAAAGGTGACCCTCTGGAGTGTGGCTCGTACCGAGCGATAAAGTTATTGGAGCATGGAATGAAGGTATTGGAAAGGGTGTTGGAGAGGAGGATAAGGAAGAAAGTGCAGATCGACGAAATGCAGTTTTGGATTTATGCCAGGAAGAGGAACGACAGACGTGCTTTTTATTGTGAGACAGTTGCAGGAGATGTACATGGAGCAGAGGAAGAAGTTGTTTTTTGGGTTTGTTGATCTGGAGGAAGCATTCGATAGGGTTCCACACGAAGTATTGACACGGGCATTGAGGAAGTTAGGAGTGGAGGGATGGTTGATCAGAGTAGTGATGGAAATGTACAAAAGAGCGCGCACAGCTGTAAGGATGAAGGACGGGAACAGTGGTGAGTTTGAGGTGAAGGTGGGAGCGCATCAGGGGTCGGTACTAAGGTCACTACTATTTGTAGCTGTGATGGAGGTGCTGGCTCAGAACGTAAAGGAGGGTGTTTTTTTTTTTTTTTTTTTTTTTTTTTTTTGAATACAGAATCAAGGCTCGTGAAAGAGCTAACATTTATTTCACAAACAAATCTAACAGACAAACAAAATATAGTCTACTGCTCCCTAAAAAGAGGGAGCAGTAGACAAGATGGGGAGAGAAGGGGAAGCACACAAACACAACATTTGAGAGCAGGGACATCGGGAGATGTGTGGGAGGGAGAGGGCTTGGGGGGAGGAGGCGTGGGAAGGGGGGCGGGGGGGGGGCGGTGGGAGAAGTATAAAACACAAGGACACCAAGGACTTCCAGCACAGAAGTTGGTATTTCAAAAAAGTGGATTTGGGGTGAAATTAGCTGGGGTAGAAAAGATCAAGGTTTTGGATGGGGGAAGATAAGAGATGGTGGTGAACAGCTGTTTTAAAGACCTGGAGGGAGGAGTGGGATTGAAGAGAGTGAGGGAGTTTGTTCCAGAGGCGGGAGAAAAGAGGAATGAAGGAGTGAAGGTGAGCAGAGAGTCTTGATTTTGGCAGTTTAACCATAAGAGGGTTGCAGGCAGATCTTGTGCGACCTGCAGGAATATTTGGGGGACAGAGCCCAGAGACAGCTGGGAGGGCAAGGCCGGAGAGGAGTCGGTAGAAGACGGAAAGACCACCAACCTGCCGGCGGTGAGTGAGTGAAAGGCCCTTGGAGTTAGCTTCATCGCGGGAGATTCCAATGATTCTGAACGCTTTGGTTTCAACCGCGTGAAGACGAGCTAGGTGTGAGGCAGGAGCACCAGCCCAGAGGGGAGAGTAGTATTCCATTGAGCTGCAGATGAAAGCCTTGTATGTGGTGAGGAGCTCAGGTGTGCCAAGGAAGGACTTCGCACGACGGAGGATGCCCAGTCGGCGGCTGGCTTTGGAGGCCAGATTTGAAATGTGGTTTTCCCAGGAAAGATCATGGCAGATAGTGAGACCCAAAAGCTTGAGTGACATAACGTCTTGGAGAGGTTTGTTGACAAAGCACATGGGAGGGTTGTCCAGACGGTCTTTTCGAAGAGACATAGTGATAGTGTGAGATTTTTCAGGATTGAAATGTTCCACTTGTTTGCCCAGTCTGTGATTTTGTCGAGGTCTGCAGAGAGTGAGGAGGCTGCTGCCTGCCTATCTGAGGGAATAGGTATAGAGTGGCAGAGAGTAGAGTCATCAGCAAAGAGATAGAGAGGATTTTCAAGAGAGTCAGAGAGATCATTGATGAAGACCAGAAAACGCACAGGGCCCAGAACACTGCCTTGGGGAACTCCAGCCTGAACAGGAAGAGGAGATGAGATAAACCCATTCAGGGCCACACGTTGACGACGACTAGAGAGGAAGTCCGCCAGCCATGCGTGATTGCGTGGAGATTTCCATGGATACCAAAGGAGGAGAGTTTGGTGAGCAGAGCGTGGTGCCAGACCGTGAGTCCCAGTGAGTCGCAGAAGTCCTTTGCTGAGGAGCCATGGCTTGTGATAGAGGTACCCACACCCAGCCAACTGGCATGGTGACAATTGAAATCACCACATATGAGGAAGAGAGAGTTGGGATGGGTAGATAGAAGTTGGTCCATATTATCAGACAGCGAGATGTATATGGAGTCATCACTGTTTGGTGGACGGCACAACACACATATGAACAAAAGGTGGGAGCGAAGGGGAAGCCGTAGCCAAAGGTATTCCTGGGGGTGAGGTGGAGAGAGGGCAGTGCAGGGCGAGTGAGGAAGAGAGTTTTTTTTTATAAAGATAGCAACCCCACCTCCAGGACATGGCTCAGGTCTAACCTTCCTGGAGGTGCGAATAACCTGGGATAGATACCAAGGAATCGGAGACACCATGAGGTAGGAAAGTTTCTGTTAAGCAGATCACGTCTGGTTTGTCAGAAGCAACCTGTATGGAGAGATCAGTCAAGTTTGAGCGAAGGCCCCGGATATTTGAGGTCCATACCGTTAATGAAGAGGAAGGGGGAGCATCGTATACAGAACAGGGGGGGGGGGGGGGGGGTGGGGGAGGGGGGGTTAGGGTAGGAAGTGGAAGAGGAGGAAGTCGTAGGGAGAGCTGTTGAAGGTGTGTCAGAGATTTCAGATTAGCTTGGAGAAAGGGAAGAATGGGGCGGACAAAAGGTTTGATGGTGATTGGGTGAGGCACAGTGAGGTGTTATTTGAGGAGGGGGAAGAGCGAGGCAGAAGGTTGGGGGAGATGAAGGTGAAAGTTGGAAGGGGGAAGAAGCGGGGAGGACGCTTTGAGGAGGAGGGGTGAGAGGGGAGTCTTGGAGGGGAGGAGCTAGGGAGAGTCTCGGAAGGGAGGGGTGTGGGGGGAGTTTAGGAGGGGAGGGGCAAGGTGGTAGATTTGGAGGGGAGGGGTGATGGGGAAGTTTTGGAGGGGAGGGGTGATGGGGAAGTTTTGGAGGGAAGGGGCGATGGGGAAGATTTGGAGAGGAGGGGCAAGGGGGAAGATTTGAAAGAAATGGGTGATGGGGAAGATTTGGAGGGGAGGGGCAAGGGGGTAGATTTGGAGGGGAGGGGTGATGGGGAAGTTTTGGAGGGGAGGGGTGTTGGGGAAGTTTTGGAGGGAAGGGGTGATGGGGAAGTTTTGGAGGGGATGGGTGTTGGGGAAGTTTTGGAGGGAAGGGGTGATGGGTAAGATTTGGAGGGGAGGGGTGAGATTGGATTTTAGAAAGTGTACGATTAATGGGAAACGAACATTTATTGCAAAATGAGTTTCTTGTGACCTTCGAGTCAAAAATACGTTTGAGGACGCTGAAGGAGGGGTAGAGTGCAGGAGAGTTTAGGGAATGTAGAAAAGAGGAACTGGAAGAGATGCAATTTTTTTTTGGAATGAATAGATTTGGTGAACAAGTCGAAAGCACCCTTTTATAGAAGAAGAAGAAAAAGGCGTTATAATATACGACAGAAGGTCTTACAACGACAGATATACGACATTTATTCAGGGGAAAGTTTAGACATTTTAAAATTGAGCAGTGAAAACTATCTGGGGAAATGGAAAATGGAAATGGGGGCGAAACACGTGATCGAAGAACGAATGAACAAATAAGAACAACGAACGAACAAATAAGACCAACGAATAAACGAATAATAAAAACGAATAAGAACAGAGAAGGAAATATTTTTTTTGGGGTTTTTTTTTTTTGAGTTGAGATTTTAAACAAGGAAGTATGGGGTGAAAGACTGGGACAAAAACAGAGAACGAAAGTAATTGCAGCACAATCGACGGACCGCTGAGAGAAAAACAAAGCCTCAAAGTCGGACACGGTAGCCTTCTAGGCTTCAAAATACGCGACATGAATTAACCAACGCTTTTGTATGCAAGTATGAAAAATTAACACCGAGAATCTTACTAAAGATACACTATTGGTACACATACCGAAAGATAGATACAGTTTCGACAAAAAAACAATTGTGAAAAATTACTTAACTTCGAAAGCGTGAGCACATGGACAGCTTCGAAAAGACGTGACCTTGCCGACAAAGATCTCGTGAGATCAAAGAGATCGAGATCTCTCGAGTTTACCCTGGGAGTTGTTGTATGCAGATGATCTGGTGTTGATTGTGGAAAGTATGGATGTACTGAAGGAAAAGATGAACAAGTGGAAGGAATGTATGGAGACAAAAGGTCTGAAGGTGAATATCGGAAAGCCGAAGGTGATGGCAAGTGGTAAAGCATGTGGTGAGGTGGAAAGAACTGGGAAGTGGCCATGTGCTATGTGCAGGAAGGGTGTCGGAGTGAACTCCATTCAATGTACAATGTGCGCTGAGTGGGTTCATCAAAAATGTAGTGGTCTGAGAGGGTCATTAACCAGTGTGGCAGCTACATTCAAATGTAAGGTGTGCACAGAGGGAGCTGCAGATGGAGGAAATGTTGTTGGATCTTGGAGACGGCGTGAAGCTGGAAGGTGTGAAAACATTTTGCTACCTCGGAGACATGCTGAATGTAGAAGGTGGATCAGACTCGGCAACGGTTGCTAGAGTGAGATGTGCATGGAAGAAGTTTCGGGAACTGAGTGGTGTGCTGATGAGGAGGGGAGTGTCGTTGAAGCTGAAGGGAAAGGTGTATGCTGCATGTGTGAGAAGTGTTATGATTTATGGGAGCGAGACATAGGTAATGAACGTAGAGCAGCAACGAAGGCTGGAAAGGGTGTAAATGCGAATGGTTCGGTGGATGTGCAGAGTATCATTGAGAGAGAGAGGAAGACAAATGATGAATTGCGAAAGATGATGGGAATAGAGCCTGTGATTGATGCTGTGAAGAGAAACAGGTTGAGATGGTTTGGTCATTTGTTGAGGAAGGATGAAAGTGACTGGTTGAGAAGAGTGATGGAAATAAATGTAGAAGGAAGTAGAGGACGGGGAAGGCCGAGAAAGACTTGGCTAAAGATGGTGGAAGAAGAAATGCAGGCAACGGGGTTAACAAGGAGAGATGCAGAAAATAGGGCAAAATGGAGAAGATTGTCATGGGGACCGCAAGGCTATCCCCTGCTCCAGCAGGGAGCTGGGGCAAATGGCCTTAAAATACATGTTGTTGTTGTTATCAGCCTCCTCCGCCATTATATCAGAACGAGCTGATTTGCTACACAGTCATGGTTTGATTAACCCCAATGGTGCCGTTCAAAAATTACGTAACGCTATTTTTCATAAAATCTGACACCCCCACCCCATGTGGTGATACAGGATTAATCATGAGTGAAGGACATTTTACTCATTTGTGGAAGAGGTACAAAAGATGCAGATCCGCATTGTGAGTAACAAAGTCCATGGAAATCGGATGATGTTGAACACAAAATTATGACGGGAACGGTTTTATGGAGGCACGTATGTGCTGACGGGCTTTATTAAACCTTACTTAATTACCAATTTTTATTCAACATATGATTCGATTTTTCGGAGTCCCTCATCGTGAGTAACACTCGACCCAAACAGTCAATGGAAATCTGATGCAACAAACTTGGGTGGTGTCGAAATCAGCAGAGACCGACAGCTTTGATATTTTATGCCCACCAGAGTCTTCGTCTGGGTGCCATGGTAGGTGGTGTCAAGCGACAAATGTGGGTGGAGCAAGTGACAAATGTGGGTGGAGTCAAGTGACAAATGTGGGTGGAGTCAAGTTACAAATGTTGTTGGAGTCAAGTGACAAATGTGGGTGGAGTCAAGTGACAAATGTGGGTGGAGTCAAGTGACAAATGTGGGTGGAGTCAAGTGACAAATGTGGGTGGAGTCAAGCGACAAATGTGGGTGGAGTCAAGCGACAAATGTGGGTGGAGTCGAGTGACAAATGTGGGTGGAGTCGAGTGACAAATGTGGGTGGAGTCGAGCGACAAATGTGGGTGGAGTCAAGTGACAAATGTGGGTGGAGTCAAGTGACAAATGTGGGTGGAGTCTGGCATCTGGCCCAGCAATCGGTGCACATTTCATAAATCGACTCCCAATAAGAACAACAACCATGCAGAGATATTTTGTCGTAGGTAAAAAATAATAATAAACTAGAACTGCCACTTTAAAACTGCTGGCAGTGATGACCGGTTTACTCGCACCCACTTTTGATACAACCCCACTTTTGATACAACCCCACTTTTGATACAACCCCACTTTTGATACAACCCCACTTTTGATACAACCCCACTTTTGATACAACCCCACTTTTGACACAACCCCTTTGGATACAACCCCGATACACACACACACACACACACACACACACACACACACACACACACACACACACACACACACACACACCCCTCCCCCTCTACACACACATGTACACACACACACACACACACACACACACACACACACACAAACACCCCTCCCCCCATGTGCACACACATATCCACACAAACGCACATCCCCCTCCCCCCCACTCCCCAAGACACATCCCCACACACACATCCCCCCACACACATCCCCACACACACATCCCCCCACACACACATCCCCCCCCACACACATCCCCCCACACACACAGCCCCACACACACATCCCCCCCCACACACCCCCACACACACATACCCCCACACACACATCATCCCACACACACATCCCCCCACACACATCCCCGCACACACATCCCCACACACACATCATCACACCCCCACCCCCCCTCCACACACACACACACACACACACACACACACACACACACACACACACACACACACACACACACACACACACACACACACACACACACACACCCACACACACACATCCCTTCCCCTCCACACTCACATGCACCCCTCCACACATACACACACACATCCACCCCCCTCTCCACACGCACACCCCAACCCCCCCCCCCACACACACGCACACATATCCACCCCCTCGCCCCACACACACACAGACATCCACACACACGCACATCCACGCATACACACACACACGCACATTCCCAAATACACACACACACATCCCCACACACACACATGCACACACATCCACACACACACACACACACACACACACACACACACACACACACACACACACACACACACACACACACACACACATCCCCCTACCCCCCCCCCCCCCACATACGCACGCACACACACACACACACACACACACACACACACACCCTACCCCCTCCCACACACACAAACACCCCCACACCCCTTCCCCCCACACACACACCCTACCCCCTCCCACACACACAAACACCCCCACACCCCTTCCCCCACACACACACCCCTCCACACACACACACACACCCTCCATATGTACACACACACACACACACATCCCCTCCCCTCCACACTCACATGCCCCCCTCCACACACACACACACACACACACACACACACACACACACACACACACACACACACACTCACACACTCACAAGTGCAAAAGTGGTTTCCTGCACCAACACAAGTGCGAAAAGTGGTTTTTCAACACTAACACAAGTGCAAAAAGTGGTTTTTCAACACTAACACAAGTGCGAAAAGTGGTTTTTCCATACTAATACAAGTGCAAAAGTGGTTTCCTGCACCAACACAAGTGCGAAAAGTGGTTTTTCAACACTAACACAAGTGCGAAAAGTGGTTTTTCAACACTATCACATGTGCAAAAAGTGTTTTTTCCACACTAATACAAGTGCAAAAGTGGTTTCCTGCACCAACACAAGTGCAAAAAGTGGTTTTTCAACACTAACACAAGTGCGAAAAGTGGTTTTTCAACACTAACACAAGTGCGAAAAGTGTTTTTTCCACACTAATACAAGTGCAAAAGTGGTTTCCTGCACCAACACAAGTGCGAAAAGTGGTTTCCTGCACCAACACAAGTGCGAAAAGTGGTTTTTCAACACTAACACAAGTGCGAAAAGTGGTTTTTCAACACTATCACAAGTGCAAAAAGTGTTTTTTCCACGCTAATACAAGTGCAAAAGTGGTTTCCTGCAAAAACGCAAGTGCGAAAAGTGGTTTTTCAACACTAACACAAGTGCGAAAAGTGGTTTTTCCACACTAATACAAGTGCAAATGTGGTTTCCTGCACCAACACAAGTGCGAAAAGTGGTTTTTCAACACTAACACAAGTGCGAAAAGTGGTTTTTCAACACTATCACAAGTGCAAAAAGTGTTTTTTCCACACTAATACAAGTGCAAAAGTGGTTTCCTGCACCAACACATGTGTGAAAAGTGGTTTTTCAACACTAACACAAGTGCGAAAAGTGGTTTTTCAACACTAACACAAGTGCTAAAAGTGTTTTTTCCACACTAATAACAAGTGCAAAAGTGGTTTCCTGCACCAACAGAAGTGCGAAAAGTGGTTTTTCAACACTAACACAAGTGCGAAAAGTGGTTTTTCAACACTAACACAAGTGCGAAAAGTAGTTTTTCAACACTAACACAAGTGCGAAAAGTGGTTTTTCCACAATAATACAAGTGCAAAAGTGGTTTCCTGCACCAACACAAGTGCAAAAAGTGGTTTTTCAACACTAACACAAGTGCGAAAAGTGGTTTTTCAACACTAACACAAATGCGAAAAGTGTATTTTCCACACTAATACAAGTGCAAATGTGGTTTACTGCACCAACACAAGTGCGAAAAGTGGTTTTTCAACACTAACACAAGTGCGAAAAGTGGTTTTTCAACACTAACACAAGTGCGAAAAGTGTTTTTTCCACACTGATACAAGTGCAAAAGTGGTTTCCTGCACCAACACAAGTGCGAAAAGTGGTTTTTCAACACTAACACAAGTGCGAAAAGTGGTTTTTCAACACTATCACAAGTGCAAAAAGTGTTTTTTCCACACTAATACAAGTGCAAACGTGTTTTCCTGCACCAACACAAGTGCAAAAAGTGGTTTTTCAACACTAACACAAGTGCGAAAAGTGGTTTTTCAACACTAACACAAGTGCGAAAAGTGTATTTTCCACACTAATGCAAGTGCAAAAGTGGTTTCCTGCACCAACACAAGTGCGAAAAGTGGTTTTTCAACACTAACACAAGTGCGAAAAGTGTTTTTTCAACACTAACACAAGTGCAAAAAGTGTTTTTTCCACACTAATACAAGTGCAAAAGTGGTTTCCTGCACCAACACAAGTGCGAAAAGTGGTTTTTCAACACTAACACAAGTGCGAAAAGTGGTTTTTCAACACTATCACAAGTACAAAAAGTGTTTTTTCCACACTAATCAAGTGCAAAAGTGGTTTCCTGCACCAACACAAGTGCGAAAAGTGGTTTTTCAACACTAACACAAGTGCAAAAAGTGGTTTTTCAACACTAACACAAGTGCGAAAAGTGGTTTTTCCACACTAATACAAGTGCAAAAGTGGTTTCCTGCACCAACACAAGTGCGAAAAGTGGTTTTTCAACACTAACACAAGTGCGAAAAGTGGTTTTTCAACACTATCACATGTGCAAAAAGTGTTTTTTCCTCACTAATACAAGTGCAAAAGTGGTTTCCTGCACCAACACAAGTGCAAAAAGTGGTTTTTCAACACTAACACAAGTGCGAAAAGTGGTTTTTCAACACTAACACAAGTGCGAAAAGTGTTTTTTCCACACTAATACAAGTGCAAAAGTGGTTTCCTGCACCAACACAAGTGCGAAAAGTGGTTTTTCAACACTAACACAAGTGCGAAAAGTGGTTTTTCAACACTAACACAAGTGCGAAAAGTGGTTTTTCAACACTATCACAAGTGCAAAAAGTGTTTTTTCCACACTAATACAAGTGCAAAAGTGGTTTCCTGCAAAAACACAAGTGCGAAAAGTGGTTTTTCAACACTAACACAAGTGCGAAAAGTGGTTTTTCCACACTAATACAAGTGCAAATGTGGTTTCCTGCACCAACACAAGTGCGAAAAGTGGTTTTTCAACACTAACACAAGTGCGAAAAGTGGTTTTTCAACACTATCACAAGTGCAAAAAGTGTTTTTTCCACACTAATACAAGTGCAAAAGTGGTTTCCTGCACCAACACAAGTGCAAAAAGTGGTTTTTCAACACTAACACAAGTGCGAAAAGTGGTTTTTCAACACTAACACAAGTGCGAAAAGTGTTTTTTCCACACTAATACAAGTGCAAAAGTGGTTTCCTGCACCAACACAAGTGCGAAAAGTGGTTTTTCAACACTAACACAAGTGCGAAAAGTGGTTTTTCAACACTAACACAAGTGCGAAAAGTGGTTTTTCAACACTATCACAAGTGCAAAAAGTGTTTTTTCCACACTAATACAAGTGCAAAAGTGGTTTCCTGCAAAAACACAAGTGCGAAAAGTGGTTTTTCAACACTAACACAAGTGCGAAAAGTGGTTTTTCCACACTAATACAAGTGCAAATGTGGTTTCCTGCACCAACACAAGTGCGAAAAGTGGTTTTTCAACACTAACACAAGTGCGAAAAGTGGTTTTTCAACACTATCACAAGTGCAAAAAGTGTTTTTTCCACACTAATACAAGTGCAAAAGTGGTTTCCTGCACCAACACAAGTGCGAAAAGTGGTTTTTCAACACTAACACAAGTGCGAAAAGTGGTTTTTCAACACTAACACAAGTGTGAAAAGTGTTTTTCCACACTAATACAAGTGCAAAAGTGGTTTCCTGCACCAACACAAGTGCGAAAAGTGGTTTTTCAACACTAACACAAGTGCGAAAAGTGGTTTTTCAACACTATCACAAGTGCAAAATGTGTTTTTTCCACACTAATACAAGTGCAAACGTGGTTTCCTGCACCAACACAAGTGCAAAAAGTGGTTTTTCAACACTAACACAAGTGCGAAAAGTGGTTTTTCAACACTAACACAAGTGCGAAAAGTGTATTTTCCACACTAATGCAAGTGCAAAAGTGGTTTCCTGCACCAACACAAGTGCGAAAAGTGGTTTTTCAACACTAACACAAGTGCGAAAAGTGTTTTTTCAACACTAACACAAGTGCGAAAAGTGTTTTTTCCACACTAATACAAGTGCAAAAGTGGTTTCCTGCACCAACACAAGTGCGAAAAGTGGTTTTTCAACACTAACACAAGTGCGAAAAGTGGTTTTTCAACACTATAACAAGTGCAAAAAGTGTTTTTTCCACACTAATACAAGTGCAAAAGTGGTTTCCTGCACCAACACAAGTGCGAAAAGTGGTTTTTCAACACTAACACAAGTGCGAAAAGTGGTTTTTCAACACTAACACAAGTGCGAAAAGTGGTTTTTCAACACTAACACAAGTGCGAAAAGTGGTTTTTCAACACTAACACAAGTGCGAAAAGTGGTGTTTCCACGCTAATACAAGTGCAAAAGTGGTTTCCTGCACCAACACAAGTGCGAAAAGTGGTTTTTCAACACCAATACAAGTGCAAAAGTGGTTTCCTGCACCAACACAAGTGCGAAATGTGGTTTTTCAACACTAACACAAGTGCGAAAAGTGGTTTTTCAACACTAACACAAGTGCGAAAATGTATTTTCAACACTAACACAAGTGCAAAAAGTGGTTTTTTCAACACTATCACAAGTGCAAAAAGTGTTTTTTCCACACTAATACAAGTGCAAAAGTGGTTTCCTGCACCAACACAAGTGCGAAAAGTGGTTTTTCAACACTAACACAAGTGCGAAAAGTGGTTTTTCAACACTAACACAAGTGCGAAAAGTGGTTTTTCAACACTAACACAAGTGCGAAAAGTGGTTTTTCAACACGAACACAAGTGCGAAAAGTGGTTTTTCAACACTAACACAAGTGCGAAAAGTGGTTTTCCACACTAATACAAGTGCAAAAGTGCTTTCCTGCACCAACACAAGTGCGAAAAGTTGTTTTTCAACACTAACACAAGTGCTAAAATTGGTTTTTCAACACTAACGCAAGTGCGAAAAGTGGTTTTTTCCACACTAATACAAGTGCAAAAGTGGTTTCCTGCACCAACACAAGTGCGAAAAGTGGTTTTTCAACACTAACACAAGTGCGAAAAGTGGATTTTCAACACTAACACAAGTGCGAAAAGTGGTTTTCCCACACTATTACAAGTGCAAAAGTGGTTTCCTGCACCAACACAAGTGCGAAACGTGGTTTTTCAAGACTAACACAAGTGCGAAAAGTGGTTTTTCAACACTATCTCAAGTGCAAAAAGTGTTTTTTCCACACTAATACAAGTGCAAAAGTGGTTTCCTGCACCAACACAAGTGCGAAAAGTGTTTTTTCAACACTAACACAAGTGCGAAAAGTGGTTTTCAACATTAACACAAGTGCAAAAAGTGGTTTTTCCACACTAATACAAGTGCAAAAGTGGTTTCCTGCACCAACACAAGTGCGAAAAGTGTTTTTTCATCACTAACACAAGTGCGAAAAGTGGTTTTTCAACACTATCACAAGTGCAAAAAGTGTTTTTTCCACACTAATACAAGTGCAAAAGTGGTTTCCTGCACCAACACAAGTGCAAAAAGTGGTTTTTCAACACTAACACAAGTGCGAAAAGTGGTTTTTCAACACTAACACAAGTGCGAAAAGTGTTTTTTCCACACTAATACATGTGCAAAAGTGGTTTCCTGCACCAACACAAGTGCGAAAAGTGGTATTTCAACACTAACACAAGTGCGAAAAGTGGTTTTTCAACA
>NC_136267.1:12620697-13020728 GCF_964187855.1 Myxine glutinosa
GCTATAAACGGAATACAGGGCCACCTGGCGTACCAGGGCGTCCATCCCCGGTAAGGGGTAGGCATCCAGCTGTGTAAAACGATTAATCGTCTACGAATAGTCGATTACCATTCGCCTGCGGTGGGCCCCACTCCGCACCACTAAGACTTGGGCCCGCCACAGTGACCTACTGTGTTCTATGATACCGTCCTTCAAGAGCAGGGCCGTTTCTTCCGCAATGAATTGCGCGTCCGCGCGAGAGTAGCGCCGCGATTTGACGGCTACAGGGGTACAATCAGTGGTCAGGTTGGGGAACAGTGAGAGTGGCACCATGTCCATTTGAGCGAGGGCGCACACAGCGAGCGTGTCCGGCCCTCCGAAGTCTATTTCCAAACGTCCATGCCGCTTAAGGAAATCTAGTCCTAACAGAACGTCAGCGCATAAGGCCGGTAATACCATGAGATACACATCCGGGAACGTGCGTCCGTTTATCACAAGTTTCAATCGACACGCCCCTTTTGTGCTCAACCGAAGTCCCTGAGAGGCCATGAAGATCCGGCGGGTTGTCCCGAGAACCGGCCACCCATGTTGATGCACGAGTCGCTGATTAATAAAACTATCCGTGGATCCCGTATCAATCAAAGCTTGCGCAAAAACGCCCGCGACCGTGAGCGGAATGAAGGCCTGCGCTAGGCCGGCAGACCCGGCAGGTATAGTTCCGGCCGGGCGAGAAGATCGCGCCTCGTGGGTGGATCCCACGCCGGCTGCAATCCTTCGGGCCTCAGCAGGAGCATTGAAGTCAGTTGGCTCATCGGTAGTTTCATTTGCCAGAGTGTGTGTGGGGTGGTCGTGAGAGCAGCCGCCAGATGGCGCTCGAGCCACAGGAGAAAGGTTACTGCCATCTGCAGATTCACATGCCAAAGTGGGTGCATGTAATTCACAAAAGCTGCCGTCAGATGGCGCTCGAGCCACGTGAGAAAGATTTCTGCCATCTGCAGATTCACATGCCAAAGTGGGAGCATGTAATTCGCAAAAGCTGCCATCAGATGGGGCTCGTGTCACGTGCTGCGTTTGCCGCACCTCGAGAGGCATTTCCAAAGTAGGAGCATGTCGCTTGTTTGAAGTAGACGTTCGAAAGCCAGTCAAGGTCGGACGCTCTGTGACCGGTCGCGTTCGCGCCATTTGTTTCGGCGGCCCGACGTATCTCACCAAGGTCGGGCGAGAAGCCAGAGGCCCGCGAGGAGGAGAGCGGCTCTTCAAAGCTGAGCAAGGCACCCCGTCCGGCGCTCGATCCGTTGGCTCCGCGATGAGCCCATTCAAGGTCGCTCGGGAATGCGTGCCCCGAGCGGCCTTTCTGCAGACCTTTGCAAAATGGCCTTTGGTGGAGCAGAGGTGACATGTCGCCTCTCGGGCCCGGCATTCAGAGCGAGGATGCTGCCGATTTCCACAAAAATAACATTTTGCATACCGGGCAGGCTGTGGCCTGGCAGCGGCGGCAGCAGTGAGGCAGGAAGCGGAGTCCGCTTCCGGAGCACCCAGAGACTCGGCCGTCGTGGGGGTCGGGTCCTCCTCCGTATCCTCGGCGGTAGCCCTCTCAGGTCGCGCGAGTTGCGAGGTCCCCGCCACGACTCGTGGGTGATCATATGCGGTCAATTGTTCTCGGGCATCGGTGTATACGCGTGCCAGCCGTAGTGCTTCTGTAAATGTCAGCTCCGCGACCTCCAAGAGACGGAGCCGCAAGACTCCAGAACTAATTCCGGAGATGAATGAATCTCGGAGCAAATCGTCCTGCACTTGCTCGTGGGTCCGGACGTCCTGCACGCAGTCTACCAATAAGTAGCGCAGCTCCTGCGCGAAGCGATCGATCGATTCAGACGGTTGCTGTCTCCGCTGAGAGAGTTGATGCCGGCCGTGCACAGCGCTCCGTGTTTTTACGTAGAGGCGCTTCAGCTCGGCTAGGGCCGTAGCGTACGTCCCAAATCGAGAAATGTTCTTGAAAACAGTGTGATGGACCTTGGACTGTAACACGGACAGCTTTATCGCAGCGGTTGGCTCTGTCTCGTGAGCCGCAAAGTAATTCTGCAGCGTGTTGAGCCAATGAGCAAACTCCGATGCAGATCCCTCAGCTTGAGGGTCAGCTCCGAGAATCGGTACCACGATCATCTTGTGGTCAGCCATTCGGCGATCTAAATGATATTAAATGTCGTGAAAATCAAGCTCAGACACGACTTGACCTCTGGGTAGGTTTTAATATCATTTAGATCTGCAGTACATCCTGTAAAAATACATGCATGCAACAGGCATTAAATCAGAGTATTTCAAGAGCAGCAATGGAAGTTTCAATATAACAATGGTTAGCGCAGCGCATCGTCAGCGCAGCATTTGGGGGCGTACATACCATTCAAACTACTGGATAATGTCACAGTGAGTTCCGCTGAAGTGTCCGCACGCCCCGGTTTGTCCCGGGTCTTATAGACGGCCCCTTCCGTAGCGAGCACCCCTGGGTTCGCCTTGGTATAATTTCACTACAGTATGTATGTAGTGAAATGTATGTACATGTATGT
The DNA here is from genome assembly GCF_964187855.1 of Myxine glutinosa. Taxonomy (NCBI): domain Eukaryota; kingdom Metazoa; phylum Chordata; class Myxini; order Myxiniformes; family Myxinidae; genus Myxine; species Myxine glutinosa. The sequence goes on from NC_136267.1 coordinate 12,623,241, forward strand.
ATGTATGTATGTATATATATATGTATATATATATATATGTGTTAATATATATATATATATATATATATATATATATATACATATATATATATATATATATATATATATATATATATATATATATATATATATATATATATATCACATATATATTATATATATATATATATATATATATATATATATATATATATATATATATATATATATATATATCACATATATATCACATATATATATATATATATATTGTTGTGGATATGAGGACTGTATTTTTTTTTAATTGTGTTGTATTGTGGTAAATTGGTAATGAATATTGCTTGAGTCTGCGCCTCCTGCCTCCGGAGCTGTGTAAAGGTCAAAAGGGCGTCCCATAATTAGTCCACAAGCATACACGTCAGCCAATAATAGAATACCCCTGTTCGATAGTTATATCTTATTCTGTGTTTTAGGTAAGGCTGTGTCTCCCATTAATTGAAATACTCCATTGCACCCAGTGAAAGAGATAGATTCCCTTCATTCCCACTCCCAAAACTTCATTCCCACTCCCAAAACTTTCATTCCCATTCCCAAAACCTCCATTCCCCCTTTTCGTCGATTAGAAACTACCTCCGCTCCAATTACCGCCATTGACCACGAGGCAGGGTCGGAGAAGAAAGGCGTGTCTCCACCTCGTCATAGAGGGGAGGAGTGAGCCAGCCCCACTCGACCAACCATGAGCCAGGGGTTTGGCTAGAGAGGGCGGAGGAAGAGCGATCGGGGAGGTTCAAAAAGGTTGAGGGGCGGGGCCTATATAAACCCACGGCAGGGCGTTTCCCGAGGAGATGAGCTTTTACAGAGTCGAGGAGGGAGGAGATCAGAAGACAGGAAGGCCTTGAGTTGGACTAAGCAAGAGAGGAAGTTGTTGGACTGGGTGGGACTAAGAAAGAGAGAGAAAGAGTCCTGAAGCTTGTGAGGGAAGGAGAGAGAACCCGTCACACCAACCCCCCACCCAGCCGCGTTGGCTCCACCAAGCGTTCACCTCCACCAAGGCTCCACCAAGCTCCGCGTTGGCTCCACCAAGCGTTCACCTCCACCAAGGCTCCACCAAGCTCCGCGTTGGCTCCACCAAGCGTTCACCTCCACCAAGGCTCCACCAAGCTCTGCGTTGGCTCCACCAAGCGTTCAGCTCCACCAAAGCTCCACCAAGCTCCGCGTTGGCTCCACCAAGCGTTCACCTCCAGCGATCCACCTCCTGCGATTCCTGTCAGCATTCCCCCGCGTGAGTCTGTCTTTTGTTTGTTCTGTCCCTGGTTAATTAAGACTGTAGGTAAGCTAGCGTTGCACTGTGTATCTAATCTCGTCTGTAAATAAACGTGACTGCTTTCTTCTTGATTATATGTGTAAATACAACATGCATTTTAAGGCCATGTTCCCTGCTAGAGCGGGGGTTAGCCTTGCGGTCCCCATGACAATCTTCTCCATTTTGCCCTATTTTCTGCATCTCTCCTTGTTAACCCCCTTGCCCGCATTTCTTCTTCCACCATCTTTAGCCAAGTCTTTCTCGGTCTTCCCCGTCCTCTACTTCCTTCAACATTAACTTCCATCACTCTTCTCAACCAGTCACTTTCATCCTTCCTCAATACATGACCAAACCATCTCAACCTGTTCCTCTTCACAGCATCCATCACAGGCAATATTCCCATCATCTTTCGCAATTCATCATTTGTCTTCCTCTCTCTCAACGATACTCCGCACATCCATCGAACCATTCGCATTTCCACCCTTTCCAGCCTTCGTTGCTGCTCTACGTTCATTACCCATGTCTCGCTCCCATAAATCATAACACTTCTCACACATGCAGCATACACCCTTTCCCTTCAGCTTCAGCGACACTCTCCTCCTCATCAGCACGCCACTCAGTTTCCCGAAACTTCTTCCATGCACATCTCACTCGAGCAACCGTTGCCGAGTCTGATCCACCTTCTCCATTCAGCATGTCTCCGAGGTAGCAAAATGTTTTCACACCTTCCAGCTTCACGCCGTCTCCAAGATCCAACTCAACATTGTGTACTGTGTATATATATATTGTATATATTGTTATATATATATATTGTAAATATATATATTGTATTGTATATATATATATATATATATATATACTGTGTATATATATTATATATTGTATATATATATACTGTGTATTGTGTATATGTAATGTGTATATGTGTATATACAACATTGTATACATATATATATACTGTGTATATATATATATATATATATAATACTGTGTATATGTAAATAATAAATCCAATTACTCTTCTGTACGTCTTCTCGTCTTATTCCTTTTTCCTCTTTGTATTCGGATCGCTTTAGAGTTTTCCCCGATTGAATAGCGGTGGCGCGATCCAGCCAAAGTTTGGGGTAAATCGGGTGTTAGAGTCGGGGAATAACTGTTCGGGTTCGCGGTAATACACCACCGCTCGGTCAAAATAACATCTTAACCGCGTCCGCAACAATATATATATATATATATATATATATATATATATATATATATATATATATATATATATATATAACTGTGAGAAATAGTAGAAACTCCACAGTACGAGCAGGGCGTCTCATTTGCATTGAATAAATAATCGGGAGATTGAATAAGACGCGGACGTAGCTTCAGGGCTTCGATCTTTAATTCGACAAGCTTTCGACCAACAAAGGTCTTCTTCTGAGTCGGCCCCAAGTTCAACGGAAGCCCTGAATACAGTATATATATATACTGTGTATATATATATACTGTGTATATATATATACTGTGTATATATATACTGTGTATATATATATATATATATATATATATATATATATATATATATATATATATATATATATATATATCATATATATATCATATATATATATATATCATAATATATATATATCATATATATATATATATATATATATATATATATATATATATATATATATATATATATATATATATATACACAGTATATATATATATATATATATATATATATATATATATATTATATATATATATATATATATATATATATATATATATATATATATATATATATATATATATATATATATACACATACATACTGAAACGCAAAAGAAAACTTACCACCTTTGAAACCTTTAAATATCAACAACAACACTGCGTGCAGTAATGTGTGAACTTATTTGTGGACAATAGTGTCCTCACTGTCAGACAAAACGGTCACGGGATGGTCACTTGAACCTTCAATGGTCACTTCATAGCACAGCTGTTGAACAGCCGTTTTGACTGTCAGTGATTAGCCAAGGGGTACGGGATGATTTTAATGAGCTGCACGTGATGTCTTGATATTGGCTTTAAAAAGGCCAGTGCAAAATGGGCATTTTGACCGAAAAATTTGACCATTTTGACCCAACTTCAAAAAGACCGAAAACGCAAAAGAAACTTACCACTTGTTTAAAATGTAATAAAATTGTAACAGTTCAAAATAAAACAAACCAACAATTACTAATTGAAACATTGGCATTTTATTGATGACATGTCAAGTTTTTGACCAAGATACACCATCTCATCAGTTTGTTCTACAGTACAGAACAGCACAGGGTGCAATGTCAGTCCCCTTTCAATAGCGTGTGTGGCCACCATTGTTTTGGATACAGGCAGTGCATCGTCGGCGTATACTGCCTACCAGTCTTTGGATGGATTGCTGCTGGATTCTGTCCCACTCAGTCCTCAATGTCTGAAGCAGCTCTGCCCGTGTCCTGGCCCTGCCAACTACGCGTCTCCCAAGCTCATCCCACAGGTGCTCTATGGGATTCAGGTCAGGGGAGAGCGCAGGCCACTGCATGGTGTTGATGTTCTCGCCTTGGAGAAATGCAGTGGTAAAGCGAGCAGCATGGGGACGAGCGTTGTCATGCTGAAAGGTTCTAAGTTCTGGGTGGTCTAGCAGGAATGGCAGAAGATGAGGTCGCAGGATGTTATCCACATACCGCTGGGCGTTAAGATTCCCATCCACAACCACCAGTGGCGTCCTGTACCGGCTTGATATGGTGGCCCACACCATCACACTTGGGCCACCCCACCTGTTGGCTTGACGCACGCAACAATCGGCATATCGCTCGCCAGTTCCTCTCCAGACACGCTCACGCCCATCAGGACTGTCCACACAGAACCTTGACTCATCGCTGCAAGCGACCTCGTTCCACTGCGCCAAGGTCCACCGCTGATGCTGCTGGAACCATCTCTGTCGGTTGCGGCGATGGGCAGCCGTCATCACGGGGCCTCTGTATGGTCTTCTGGCAGTCAGACCATAGTCATGCAGTCGTCTTCGTGCAGTATCATTGGAGATCCGTGGGTTTGCACGCCCCGAGTTTCTGCCGCAGTGCGGGATGCTGGACGGAATCGATCCCGCAGGTGACTTCGGACTATCTGCCTGTCCTGCCTTGCAGTGGTGACTCTTGGCCTCCCTGATCGAGGTCTGTCATCTGCAGAGTTGTGGAGGGTGTCTCTGTCCACCAGGGCCGATATCGTCTGGTGTGAACAGCCAAGGCGACGTGCCACCTCACGGTAGCTCAGTCCGCCTTGCAGCATGCCCACGGCACGCTGCCATTGATCCCTTGACAATCATGGCATGTTGATTGAAATGCCCATTTTGCACTGGCCTTTTTAAAGCCAATATCAAGACATCACGTGCAGCTCATTAAAATCATCCCGTACCCCTTGGCTAATCACTGACAGTCAAAACGGCTGTTCAACAGCTGTGCTATGAAGTGACCATTGAAGGTTCAAGTGACCATCCATGGCCGTTTTGTCTGACAGTGAGGACACTATTGTCCACAAATAAGTTCACACATTTACTACACGCAGTGTTGTTGTTGATATTTAAAGGTTTCAAAGGTGGTAAGTTTCTTTTGCGTTTCAGTATATATATATATATAAAAATAAACAGTACCTTGTTCTTTATTTCTAGACAGGTATACTGCCATACCCTTTAACCTTTTGGGAAATACACAAACCCATCCATTATCCACCCTTATTTGCGTCTGAACTTTCATCATTGACATGGCAAGGTCGGTGTTTTCTATGAAGTCTGTTCAGATGCAGGTGATAATTACGTGGTCCTACTTCTCCCTCTTCCCTAACCCTCATTTATCCAGGAGTTGTGTGTGACTCCTAGTGGTAGGTGTTGTTGTGAGGTTTTAGTTAACCTTCGTGTGAATGTGAGTGTTGATGCACGTGTTGTATACATTTTAAGGCAATATGTGTTGTATTACTTGGTGTGGACCCGACCATCTTGGTTGTAAAGCACTTTTCCCATTTAAAGACTAATATAATGAATATGCAGTCCCCAGACTTGGATAAATAAAACTTGCGTTCAAGCTTGAGTGGAAGAATGGGGGTCCTGAAGCACACTAAAATTTAACATTGAAGTCAATGGAGAAAGCTAAGGTTAATTATTGACTCGCTGGATTTTCAATTCGATTTTATCCTCCAATTCATTTCCATCCTCGAGATTTGAAGGTGTTCGACAGACATTCGCTGACGCTCATTCTCACTCACTACGTTTGTTCGCTGTTAGTCGGCGCATTCAAGACACCACATTCTCCTTCTATTTGTGTTGGGGAAGGGGAATTAGGGAGGGTAAGGGGAGGCCATTCTCCTTATACTTGTAGTGGAAGGGAAATTGGGGGAAGATGAATTAGGGAGGAGAAGGACATGGAAAATTGGGTGAAGTGGAATTAGGGAGGGTAAGGGGAGGCAGTAATGGGGGAAGGAGGAATTGTGGAGGGGGACTGCATTTGATTATACTCACTAAGTGGACCAATTAATATTTACCCTGCGCTCGCCAAACATAAATCGATGTTAAGCAATCGATTGCGTTCGTGTGCCATATGTGTCGTGTGCCGTGTGCCGTGCCGTGTGCCGTACGTGTGCCGTGTGCCGTGTGCCGTACGTGTGCCGTACGTGTGCCGTGTCTGCATTTAAAAAAAATATTTTCTCGGCAACCGTTGGTCCGATTGACATGAAATTTTACCATGCAGGCCTCTGCCTGTACATTTTTTTTGCTGACAATTATGACGTCATATGTGACGTGGTATAAGCACCATATTGGAAAAACTTCACACCTCTACATCTCTGAAACCACTCCATGGAAAATATTGAGACCTGGCTCATTGTCAACTACTCCCCATGGTGAATAAGATATGTTAATGATGATGTCATCGGTGCTTACGTTTTGACGTCATAATTTGACAAATACAACACTTATCCAATCATTATGAATTTTTTTTCAGCAACTGTTGGTCTGATGGACAAAAAATTTACACCATAGGAGCGACTCCTCTGTTAGAATATTTTAATGACAATCATGACATCATCGGTCATCTGGTACAGTCGCCATCTTGGAAAAACAGAAAGACGTTGCACCACTATATCTCCAAAACTGCTATATGGAAAAAATTGAAACTTCGCTCATTGTAAATAACTCCAAATGGAGAATAGGCGTTAACTATGACGTCATCGGTGCCATAAATATGACGTCATAATTCGACAGGGACAACATTTAGTCTGATCTGTTTGAAATTTGTTGAGCGTGATTGATATTATTAGAGAATATAAATTTATGATGTCATCGCTCACTTGGTCTGGCAGTCGTATTGGATCAAAGAAAAAAAAAATGTTTAAAAACAGAAGAGTTGGCTCACAACAAATTGACTGAGCAGGGTAAGTATTCTATGAATACCATCTAGTTGTTTATGTTTTATTTTAGGGAATAATTGAATTTTCTAATAACATTCATCACCATCAAGTATATTAACAAGCAATATGTTGGAACTTGGTTCTTGGTACAAGTATCTTTGTTGAGCAGAGATGAAATGATAGACCTTTCTTAATATCCTTGTTTGAGCACCTCCTGAGCCACATATCATTTTAAGATTGTAGTAAATTATTACTTGCAAAATCGAAGATTTTTTACGTATGTTGGTCGGTTCCGTTAGTGGTTCTGTCTGTTTGTCTGTTTGCCTGTTTCTCACCGGCCTGCAGGTCACAATTCTAAACCGATGGTCACGAAACTTCACCAAGTTGTATAAGTCGTCCCAATTGAGAAGCCTATTGATTTTGAGGTTAAAGGTCATCGGGAGGTCAAATTTCTAAAATCGCCATTTTAAATCCGATTGACTTGAAAATTGAATAGCATTTGTATATAAAGTCACTAAATTGGGAAATGAACTATTTTTGAGATCAAAAAGTCAAAGGTCAACTCAAGGTCAAATTTTAAAAATCAATTTTCATCTAAAAAGCCGTCATTTCTCAACCGATTGACTTGAAAATTGAACCGCATTTGCATATCGAGTCACTAAATTGGGAAACATACTATTTTTGAGGTCAAAAGGTCAAAGGTCAACTCAAGGTCAAACTTCCAAAATCATCATTTTTCATCTTAAAAACTGTCAATTTTCATTCGATTGACTTGACAATTGAACAGCATTTGCGCATTGTCACTAAATAGGGAAACCAACTATTTTTGAGGTCAAAGGTCAACTCAAGGTCAACCTTCCAAAATCATAATTTTTCATCTGAAAAATCGTCACTTTTATTCCTATTGACTCGAGCTTTGATCAAGATTGTCAATTTTAATCTTGATGAAATGGACAATTTGCTGCATCAATGGACAATTTTTTTCTCTTGCGGAGGGGGCGGCGGGGTGGGGGGGGGGGGGCTGATTTTGCAAGTATCGTGCTCTGCATGATGTCTTCTTGTTTGTTTGTCTTTTTGTCACCGGCCTACAGGTCACAATTCTAAGCCGATCATCACGAAGCTTCACCAAGTTGTACAGGTCGTCCCAATTGAGAAGCCTATTATTTTAGGGGTCAAAGGTCAAAGGTCATCTGGAGGTCAAATTTCTAAAATCGCCCTTTTAAATCCGATTGACTTGAAAATTGAATCGCATTTGCATATCGAGTCACTAAATTCGGAAATTAACTATTTTTGAGGTCAAAAGGATAAAGGTCAACTCAAGGTCAAATTTAAAAAAATCATCAATTTTCATCTAAAAAGCCGTCCATTCTCAACGGATTGACTTGAAAATTGAACAGCCTTTGCACATTGAGTCACTAAATAGGGAAACTAACTAGTTTTGAGGTCAAAAGGTCAAAGGTCAACTCAAGGTCTAACTTCCAAAATCATCAGTTTTCATCTGAAAAACTCAATTTTCATCCGACACTTGAAAATTGAACAGCATTTGCATATTGCCTCACTGAATTGGGAAACCAACTATTTTTGAGGTCAAAGGGTCAAAGGTCAACTCGAGGTAAAACTTCCAAAATCATCAATTTTCATCTGAAAACCCATCAATTTGCATCCGATTTACTTTAAATTAGAACAGCATTTGTGTATTGCCTCACTGAATTGGGAAACCAACTATTTTTGAGTTCAAAAGGTCAAAGATCAGCTGAAGGTCAAACCTCCAAAATCATCAATTTTCATCTGAAAATAACCCATCAATTTTCATTCGATTGACTTGGAAATTGAACGGCACTTGCACATTGTGTCACTAAATAGGAAAACCAACTATTTTTGAGGTCAAAAGGTCAAAGGTCAACTCAAAGTCAAGCTTCTATAATCATCATTTTTCATCTGAGTAAACATCAATTTTCATCCTGTTGACCCGAATTTTGATCAGATCGTATATTTTAATCTTGATGAAATGGACAATTTGCTGTGTGAATGGAATTTTTTTCTTGGGTGGGGGGGTGAATTGTGCAAGTATCATGCTCCGCATGGCGTCTTGTTTTTTCATTGATTTATTGGCAACCATCAAAATGTTCTGTCCATTCAAATATGTTGAAAACTTCCAGGAGAAGCCGATAACTTATTTGAACTTAAATTTATTCGCTTATTTGTTTTATTTACTTTTCTTTTGGTTATCTCTTCAAAAAGACATATTTGATATTTTTCACATTCGTTATGGTTTCCATTTAAATACCAAGGTTGCGTTTTTCTCCACTCTTTGGTTTGGTTATTGCTTGGTTCTATCATTTATATATCAGTAAAAAAGGCGGTGGTAGCCCGTTAAACACCCCCACCCCCATTTAAAAAAATCTTATCTCTTATGTTTTTCTTAAATCTTATATTTATCAGGTTCAGATCAGATTCAGCCAGGTTCAGATCCGGCTTTTCAGTGGGATACCAGATCCAGCCAGGTTCCGATCCGAATTTTCAGTGGGATACCAGATCCAGCCAGGTTCAGATCCGGCTTTTCAGTGGGATACCAGATCCAGCCAGGTTCAGATCCGGCTTTTCAGTGGGATACCAGATCCAGCCAGGTTCCGATCCGAATTTTCAGTGGGATACCAGATCCAGCCAGGTTCAGATCTGGCTTTTCAGTGGGATACCAGATCCAGCCAGGTTCAGATCCGGCTTTTCAGTGGGATACCAGATCCAGCCAGGTTCAGATCCGGCTTTTCAGTGGGATACCAGATCCAGCCAGGTTCAGATCCGGTTTTCAGTGGGATACCAGATCCAACCAGGTTCAGATCCGGCCTTTCAGTGGGATACCAGATCCAGCCAGGTTCAGATCCGGCTTTTCAGTGGGATACCAGATCCAGCCAGGTTCAGATCCAGCTTTTCAGTGGGATATCAGATCCAGCCAGGTTCAGATCCGGCCTTTCAGTAGGATACCAAACATAAAATAACGAGCCTGGCAGAGGTATGTGCATACCTCTGCCAGGCTCGTGGCAGAGCCACGTCTAACATGTGCCCTTATCGTTTTCGCTATTTTCGTCATGTTTAGCATATATGGAAGAAGAAGTCTGAATACACGCGGACACGGACAGACTTTGCATTAACAGAGCTTTCTCGTTGTTGATGTTCTGCTCTTTTGTAAGCACTTTTTGTGGACTCGACATGAAGTTCATTCCTTTTTCTCCAAACACTATTTGCAATATATGTTGTGGCTGAATAATTTTCTTCTCATATTTATTGCAGACACATTCCTGGGAGACTTCCTGTTGACACATCCTGTGTTCATGCCTCTGAAGAAGCTCTGTCCAGCACTAATGGGACAATATCCTTTACTTCTGTGTCATGTAATTAGTTTTGGGCAATTAGTTCTGCTTATGTAAATTCTAATATTACCTCCAATTACATTAAAACAAATCTACTTTCGTCTCGTACTGATGTTTTTAAATTTAACTTGTACCTCCATGTGGATAATGAGTTGAACAATCCAGTTTGATCAAAACATAACATTTTTTTAACAGGTATGGCAATGATAATTCAACAGGTATAGCAATGATGGCTTAACAGGTATGGCAATGATAATTCAACAGGTACAGCAATGATGGCTTAACAGGTATGGCAGTGATAACTTAACAGGTATGGCAATGATAAATTAACAGGTATGGCAATGATAACTTAACAGGTATGGCAATGATAACTTAACAGGTATGGCAATGATTATAACAAAACTGCCAAGGACATTTGAGAGTTGCCATCACTGTTGGCATATCAAAGGGTCAGATGAAGCTTGCTGATGAATGAAGGTCAACAGATGTGCCAATATTACCTGCATGCTCCAGATGTGCCAGTATTACCTGCATGCTCCTGATGTGCCAGTGTTACCTGCATGCTCCTGATGTGCCAGTATTTCCTGCATGCTCCGGATGTGCCAGTATTACCTGCATGCTCCCAATGTGCCAGTATTACCTGCATGCTCCTGATGTGCCAGTATTACCTGCATGCTCCTGGTGTGCCAGTATTACCTGCATGCTCCTGGTGTGCCAGTATTACCTGCATGCTCCTGATGTGCCAGTATTACCTGCATGCTCCTGATGTGCCAGTATTACCTGCATGCTCCTGGTGTGCCAGTATTACCTGCATGCTCCTGATGTGCCAGTGTTACCTGCATGCTCGTGTCTCGCTGTATTCTCCTGTTGGGTGCTTTAAATATTCAGTTAATATCACAACATTGTGGATGACATGTTAACATCTCATGAGGTTTACTCAAGCAGTCATTTGACTGAAGTTCAGTGCTCTCATCCCCCGTCTCACTAATCAGCCGATGCACCTTTACTACAACTGAACCTATCATGCAAAGTCGGCGGTACAAGGCTCGGAGCAAGAGAAGGCCGACTACGCCCTGGGTACCAAACGACGTGTTGTTCAACTTGTGTTGCAATGGTCTGCATTGCACAGTGAACTCCTTAAGGAAGATACAATGGCAACGGCCTTACTCGAGGTTCGATAGTTTTGGAATGAGGGTTCAGTGTAACAATTATGGAATTGCATTTTGTTTTCTTTTTCTTTGGTCTTCAAGGCTTCGTATCATGCTTCAGCAAACAGGAAGACAAAGACAAACAAAGTTGGTTACATCGCTGTACAAAGGTTGATGGGTTATTAAACTGACCGAGCGGTAGACGTTTATATGCCGGGTTTAAGTTACAGAACCACTACATCATGACAATTAGTGTGGCAGGAAGGAAAAGGGAAGTAACGGAAGGGGCAAGAACATGGGAGTTGGTACGTGAGAAAGCACAAGGTTGTGACTCACAGCAGTTTTGAAGGACGAGAGGGAAGAGCATGAGTCGACAGACACAAGGAAGTTAGTTCCATAGAATGGGGAGATGGACATAATCATCAATGGACATAAGCTTGCAGCTGGGGGTGGTGGAGGCAGAGGGTTGTGTTCCTCCAATAATTCTTGCAACATGGTGACAGGAGAATTGCAGGGGGAAGAAAGGGCAGGTGCAGATGAGACCAGAGGAGACGTGGGAGAGGACTGGTCACCAACCTGTCTGCGGTGGGTGACAAACAGACCTGGAACTCAGCCCCCTGGCAAGCACTGCCAATGTCTCCCAGAGCATTTGATGTATCCGTCTTAATCGGAGCAACATATGAAGCAGCTGCACCAGCCCATTGTGGGGAGCTGCAGTCCATGCCACTTTGGATGCCCATTGTGGGGAGCTGCAGTCCATGCCACTTTGGATGCCCATTGTGGGGAGCTGCAGTCCATGCCACTTTGGATGCCCATTGTGGGGAGCTGCAGTCCATGCCACTTTGGATGCCCATTGTGGGGAGCTGCAGTCCATGCCACTTTGGATGCCCATTGTGGGGAGCTGCAGTCCATGCCACTTTGGATGCCCATTGTGGGGAGCTGCAGTCCATGCCACTTTGGATGCCCATTGTGGGGAGCTGCAGTCCATGCCACTTTGGATGCCCATTGTGGGGAGCTGCAGTCCATGCCACTTTGGATGCCCATTGTGGGGAGCTGCAGTCCATGCCACTTTGGATGCCCATTGTGGGGAGCTGCAGTCCATGCCACTTTAGATGCCCATTGTGGGGAGCTGCAGTCCATGCCACTTTGGATGCCCATTGTGGGGAGCTGCAGTCCATGCCACTTTGGATGCCCATTGTGGGGAGCTGCAGTCCATGCCACTTTGGATGCCCATTGTGGGGAGCTGCAGTCCATGCCACTTTGGATGCCCATTGTGGGGAGCTGCAGTCCATGCCACTTTGGATGCCCATTGTGGGGAGCTGCAGTCCATGCCACTTTGGATGCCCATTGTGGGGAGCTGTAGTCCATGCCACTTTGGATGCCCATTGTGGGGAGCTGCAGTCCATGCCACTTTGGATGCCCATTGTGGGGAGCTGTAGTCCATTATTGTGATAAAAGTGAAACATTCATATCAAGAGGATATTATAATGATAAAAGTCAAACATTCCTATCAAGAGGATATTATTGTGATAAAAGTGAAACATTCTCATCAAGAGGATATTATTATGATAAAAGTGAAACATTCATATCAAGAGGATATTATTATGATAAAAGTGAAACATTCATATCAAGAGGATATTATTATGATAAAAGTGAAACATTCATATCAAGAGGATATTATAATGATAAAAGTGAAACATTCCTATCAAGAGGATATTATTGTGATAAAAGTGAAACATTCTCATCAAGAGGATATTATTATGATAAAAGTGAAACATTCATATCAAGAGGATATTATTATGATAAAAGTGAAACTTTCATATCAAGAGGATATTATTGTGATAAAAGTGAAACATTCTCATCAAGAGGATATTATTATGATAAAAGTGAAACATTCATATCAAGAGGATATTATTATGATAAAAGTGAAACTTTCATATCAAGAGGATATTATTGTGATAAAAGTGAAACATTCTTATCAAGAGGATATTATTATGATAAAAGTGAAACATTCTTATCAAGAGGATATTATTGTGATAAAAGTGAAACATTCATATCAAGAGGATATTATAATGATAAAAGTGAAACATTCCTATCAAGAGGATATTATTGTGATAAAAGTGAAACATTCTCATCAAGAGGATATTATTATGATAAAAGTGAAACATTCATATCAAGAGGATATTATTATGATAAAAGTGAAACTTTCATATCAAGAGGATATTATTGTGATAAAAGTGAAACATTCTTATCAAGAGGATATTATTATGATAAAAGTGAAACATTCTTATCAAGAGGATATTATTATGTTAAAAGTGAAACATTCTTATCAAGAGGATATTATTATGATAAAAGTGAAACATTCTTATCAAGAGGATATTATTATGTTAAAAGTGAAACATTCATATCAAGAGGATATTATTATGGTAAAAGTGAAACATTCTTATCAAGAGGATATTATTATGTTAAAAGTGAAACATTCATATCAAGAGGATATTATTGTGATAAAAGTGAAACATTCATATCAAGAGGATATTATAATGATAAAAGTGAAACATTCATATCAAGAGGATATTATTATGTTAAAAGTGAAACATTCTCATCAAGAGGATATTATTATGATAAAAGTGAAACATTCATATCAAGAGGATATTATTGTGATAAAAGTGAAACATTCATATCAAGAGGATATTATAATGATAAAAGTGAAACATTCCTATCAAGAGGATATTATTGTGATAAAAGTGAAACATTCTCATCAAGAGGATATTATTATGATAAAAGTGAAACATTCATATCAAGAGGATATTATTATGTTAAAAGTGAAACATTCATATCAAGAGGATATTATTGTGATAAAAGTGAAACATTCATATCAAGAGGATATTATAATGATAAAAGTGAAACATTCCTATCAAGAGGATATTATTGTGATAAAAGTGAAACATTCTCATCAAGAGGATATTATTATGATAAAAGTGAAACATTCATATCAAGAGGATATTATTATGATAAAAGTGAAACTTTCATATCAAGAGGATATTATTGTGATAAAAGTGAAACATTCTTATCAAGAGGATATTATTATGATAAAAGTGAAACATTCTTATCAAGAGGATATTATTATGTTAAAAGTGAAACATTCTTATCAAGAGGATATTATTATGATAAAAGTGAAACATTCTTATCAAGAGGATATTATTATGGTAAAAGTGAAACATTCTCATCAAGAGGATATTATTATGTTAAAAGTGAAACATTCATATCAAGAGGATATTATTGTGATAAAAGTGAAACATTCATATCAAGAGGATATTATAATGATAAAAGTGAAACATTCCTATCAAGAGGATATTATTGTGATAAAAGTGAAACATTCTCATCAAGAGGATATTATTATGATAAAAGTGAAACATTCATATCAAGAGGATATTATTATGATAAAAGTGAAACTTTCATATCAAGAGGATATTATTGTGATAAAAGTGAAACATTCTTATCAAGAGGATATTATTATGATAAAAGTGAAACATTCTTATCAAGAGGATATTATTATGTTAAAAGTGAAACATTCTTATCAAGAGGATATTATTATGATAAAAGTGAAACATTCTTATCAAGAGGATATTATTATGTTAAAAGTGAAACATTCATATCAAGAGGATATTATTATGATAAAAGTGAAACATTCTTATCAAGAGGATATTATTATGTTAAAAGTGAAACATTCTTATCAAGAGGATATTATTATGATAAAAGTGAAACATTCTTATCAAGAGGATATTATTATGTTAAAAGTGAAACATTCTTATCAAGAGGATATTATTATGATAAAAGTGAAACATTCTTATCAAGAGGATATTATTATGTTAAAAGTGAAACATTCTTATCAAGAGGATATTATTATGATAAAAGTGAAACATTCTTATCAAGAGGATATTATTATGTGAAAAGTGAAACATTCTCATCAAGATGATATTATTATGATAAAAGTGACTCATTCTCATCAAGAGGATATTATTATGATAAAAGTGAAACATTCAAATCAAGATGATATTATTATGATAAAAGTGAAACATTCTCATCAAGAGGATATTATTGTGATAAAAGTGAAACATTCATATCAAGAGGATATTATTATGATAAAAGTGAAACATTCATATCAAGAGGATATTATTATGTTAAAAGTGAAACATTCTTATCAAGAGGATATTATTATGATAAAAGTGAAACATTCTTATCAAGATGATATTATTATGATAAAAGTGAAACATTCTCATCAAGAGGATATTATTATGATAAAAGTGAAACATTCTTATCAAGAGGATATTATTGTGATAAAAGTGAAACGTTCTCATCAGGAGGATATTATTATGATAAAAGTGAAACATTCTCATCAAGAGGATATTATTATGATAAAAGTGAAACATTCTTATCAAGATGATATTATTATGATAAAAGTGAAACATTCTCATCAAGAGGATATTATTATGATAAAAGTGAAACATTCTTATCAAGAGGATATTATTGTGATAAAAGTGAAACGTTCTCATCAGGAGGATATTATTATGATAAAAGTGAAACATTCTCATCAAGAGGATATTATTATGATAAAAGTAAAACATTCTCATCAAGAGGATATTATTATGATAAAAGTGAAACATTCTTATCAAGAGGATATCATTGTGAAAAAAGTGAAACATTCTTATCAAGAGGATATTATTATGATAAAAGTGAAACATTCTTATCAAGATGATATTATTATGATAAAAGTGAAACATTCTCATCAAGAGGATATTATTATGATAAAAGTGAAACATTCTTATCAAGAGGATATTATTGTGATAAAAGTGAAACGTTCTCATCAAGAGGATATTATTATGATAAAAGTGAAACATTCTCATCAAGAGGATATTATTATGATAAAAGTGAAACATTCTTATCAAGAGGATATTATTATGATAAAAGTGAAACATTCTCATCAAGAGGATATTATTATGATAAAAGTAAAACATTCTCATCAAGAGGATATTATTGTGAAAAAAGTGAAACATTCTTATCAAGAGGATATTATTGTGATAAAAGTGAAATATTCTCATCAAGAGGATATTATTGTGATAAAAGTGAAACATTCTCATCAAGAGGATATTATTGTGATAAAAGTGAAACATTCTCATCAAGAGGATATTATTGTGATAAAAGTGAAACATTCTCATCAAGAGGATATTATTGTGATAAAAGTGAAACATTCTCATCAAGAGGATATTATTATGATAAAAGTGAAACATTCTCATCAAGAGGATATTATTATCATAAAAGTGAAACATTCTTATCAAGAGGATATTATTATGATAAAAGTGAAACATTCATATCAAGAGGATATTATTGTGATAAAAGTGAAACATTCATTTCAAGAGGATATTATTGTGATAAAAGTGAAACATTCATATCAAGAGGATATTATTATGATAAAAGTGAAACATTCTCATCAAGAGGATATTATTGTGATAAAAGTGAAACATTCATATCAAGAGGTTATCATTGTGATAAAAGTGAAACATTCATATTAAGAGGATATTATTGTGATAAAAGTGAAACATTCATATCAAGAGGATATTATTATGATAAAAGTGAAACATTCTCATCAAGAGGTTATCATTGTGATAAAAGTGAAACATTCTTATCAAGAGGATATTATTGTGATAAAAGTGAAACATTCATATCAAGAGGATATTATTGTGATAAAAGTGAAACATTCATTTCAAGAGGATATTATTGTGATAAAAGTGAAACATTCATATCAAGAGGATATTATTGTGATAAAAGTGAAACATTCTCATCAAGAGGTTATCATTGTGATAAAAGTGAAACATTCTTATCAAGAGGATATTGTTGCGGATATGGGATTTGGCCTCCATATCCGCTTGTAAATATTCCCCTATTTCCCCAATACTCCCCAACTATCCCCAATCCCCCATTCCCTAGTCCCATTGTCTGTAAACAACACTCTGTAGAACCGACCTTCCCCTTCTTCCCCCATTAAATGTCGTGCCCAGGTCCACCGCATCCCACGTAGACAACTTTCGGACATCTTGCTAGTTATTCTTAGTCTATGTCAGTTAAGGACTCGTTTCCATTAATTCTGACTCTTCGTTGCACCAGAATGTGATTGTATGGCACCAGTAGTGAGTTCAGGACCTCCCCACAACCTCATCTCCGCATACTCCCATCATCTCATGGAACAACAACAACTACAACCACAGCGGGGGCGCCGCGGTGCGGGGAGTGTGCATCCTCACACCGGCTTGGTTAGCCGCCATTGCCATGTGCGCCCACGGGGTTACCACGAAGGGGCTGGCTGTCAGCTCCTCGTCAAGGGCGGAGCCCGGTAACCCCCGCACCCAATAAGAAGCAACGGGCCGATTCCATCTGGGGCGGAGCTAACGAGCCGAGGGCGTGTCACTCCCCGCCGGATATACGCAGCCACTTACCGGACGTGACGAGAGATGCGCCCCCAGCTTGGAAAGAGAAAGAACGTCACCTCCTAGCGCTGAGAGAGACCTCCCGCATCTCTGGACCGGACCGGGTCGATTCTGCCCCTGCGCCAAGGTGCACCTTGAGCCTCGACTACCTGCCTTTCCTTGCCATCAATCCCCGTGTGAGTCAGTCTTGTCCCGTTTATCTGTCGTCTGTCGGGGTTACTATAAGACCGTATTTAAGTGCCTATCTTCCTATGCTGTCTCTCTCATCCCTGTAATCTAAACGTTCCGAACTAATATAACCTCCTCCGGAGGCCTTGAGAACTGTACCCCTGGTGTCGTGTCATTTAACCTAGCCGTTGTGTCCTTTCCTTCATTGATCTAGCGTAGCGCGACTCGGCCAACGTTCGAGTATAATCGGGTAACTTGTGCGAACACGGCGGCCATTCCGCTCGGCCCATCATAACATCTAAGTCGTGTCCGTAACAATTGGTGTCAGGAGTGTCGGATTCGGACCTGGGACTAAATTCATTTAGCCCAAATTTTGGAACACCAATTGTACCATTAGGGTAACAATTGGTGTCGAGGAGTGAGATTCGATCCGGAGCGCGTTTTACGCGCTCGAAATTATAACGGCGAAATTTGATTGTGTTTTACAAAATATAAAAACCCGAATTTTGAAAGTCGCGCTATGGCAGACCAAGACGGCTGGGGTCCGGTAGAGGAGAGTGAGGCAGGGTCGATCCAGGACCAAATTGAGGGACATGAGGAGAGCGAAGCAGTGAGGGTAGCAGACGCACAAAATAGCGTCGTTGCGCCCGACGTTACGGGCGCGCAAAATGGCGCCTCGCAAGAGCGCGCGGTAGCCGAGCCCGCTGTATCAACGGGCTTTAACATGCAGCCAATTGACATGCAGGCCCTCATTGCGCAGCTACAGGCAGCTGTACAGATGAGTATGGGGAGCCAAATTGAGCGATTGGGTGAGCGGTTGGGAAACCAAATTGTGGGAATGAGGGCTGATAGTGAGCGATTAGAGGGCCAAATGGGGGCAATGAGGGATGAAGCGAGGGGTACCGGTGAGGGGTTAGACAATAAATTTGGGAAGTTATACAATAATTTTGAGGAGTTAGACAAGAAATTTGGGAAGTTAGACAATAATTTTGAGGAGTTAGACAAGAAATTTGGGAAGTTAGACAATAATTTTGAGGAGTTAGACAAGAAATTTGGGAAGTTAGACAATAATTTTGAGGAGTTAGACAAGATTTTTGGGAAGTTAGACAATAATTTTGAGGGGTTAGACAACGGGATAAAAGAGGTAAAGAATGGGTTAACGGGGGTGGAAAACAGAATGGCTGCCCAGGAGAATCAGTTAGAGGGGGTGAAAAATGGGTTAGAGGGGTTAGAAAACAGAATGGAAGGCAAATTGAGGGACATGAGGGACCAAGCGGAAAGGGAAGTTAAACAAATGGGGCAGCAGATAGAGGGGGTCAGAATGGGGTTAGAAACCAAACTGGATGCTCACAGGGAGGAAATGGAGCAGATGAGAGTGGCATCTGGGCAGGAGATGCAAGTGATGGGAGAAGAGATCAGAAGAGGTGTGAGTGAGGAGGTCGGAGGAGTGCGCAAGGAGGTGAGGCACTGTAAGGAGCACATGGAGAAGGAGGTGAGAAAGGGGACTGTAAAGTTACAAGGGGGCATAGAGGACCTGACGCAGGAGGTAGAACAACTGACAGAGGGACAAAAAGAACTAACGGACCAGGTAAAGAAGAACACAGCGGTAATAGGAGGGTTAAGAGCGACACAAAATGACCTAAAAAATGACTTGGTAGCGACGAAGAGGGAATGTCAGATGGTACGTGAGGGACTGACAACGAGGTTGGACGAGGTGATAGAGGTAATGGAGACGAAGGACCGGCAGGTGAGGACGCACATGGAAACGGTCAAGGTAGCCTTAGAGGACGAGCTTGAGGAGACGTACCGGGGAATAAAAGAGGTGAAGCAGAAATTAGAAGAAGTGGAAGAAGGGGTGAGCGAAATTAAGAAGCGACGGAGAGGGGATAAGAAAGAGATAAAAGAGGAGATAAAAGAATTGGTCCGAAGTCTGTGTTCGGATCGTGATGATGTGCTCATTAACCGGATGAGGGATTCGCAGGTGATGGAGGAGAAGCGAAGAGGAAGAGGACCCGGTGTAAGTGGTGACCAATATGGTCGTGCGTATGATGCGCCAGGGGATTTAAGAAGCTTGGGGGTCGAGATGGACCCGGGTGTTCGTGAGAGGCCGTTGGTGAAGTGTGCGACAGGTCTGGTGTGCGAAAAAGGAGGTGTGCGAGGAAGTCCGACTCTGGGGTGTGTGAGGAAAAAGTGCGTGCCAAGGAGTGAGGGTGCTGGCGAGAGTGAGTCGGTCGTAGCGCGTGTGCGAGGGAGCACATGGAAGCGCGGTGTGGTAAGTGTTACAGAGGGTGTGACGGGAGAGTGTGCGTGAGAAAGGTGTGTGACGGACAGGTGCATGGGGAAAGAGTGCGCTGTCAAAGGTAAGGAAGCATGCACGCCTGTGGTAAGTGTTACAGAGGGTGTGACGGGAGAGTGTGCGCGAGAAAGGTGTGTGACGGACAGGTACATGAGGAAAGAGTGCGCTGTCGGGAGTAAGGGTGAGTGCGCTGTCAAGAATGGAGGTGAGAGGAGTGAGAGTGACAAGGAGCGTGAGTTGGTTGTGACAGGTGAGAAAGGATGCACACCTGGAATGGTAGAGCGTGAGTGGGAATGCACGCTGGAATTGGTAGTGAGGCACGTGGTTGGGTGTGTGAGTGAGAGCACACCTGTGATTGTCACAGAGGAGGTGACCGAGGAGGGGGCGCGAAGAGGTGTGTTGGTGAGGTGTGCGAGCGGCGAATGTGTGCCAAGGTGTTCGGTGGTCAGGTGTGTGACCAAGGCTGTGAGTGGAATGAGAGTACCGAGGTGTGTAAGGAAAGGTACGAGGAGCATGGAGACGGCTGGATGTGTGAGCAAGGAACGGGCTGCGGGGTGTAAGCATGCAGGTGAAGCATCGACGTTAAACGGAGCAGCGGTTAGGTCGACTTTTAGCCGAATCGGGCCCTCGGTGCGTGCTGGGCCTCGCTTTGAACGGCCGCGTCTGTGCTCCACTAGGCGGAGCGGGCAGCTGGATAGGAAGGGTCGTCATGGCGACCACTTTTTGTTGAGGCATTCCGGCAGGTCGAGATCGGGCCATGGGATGGCTCCGTGCCGAGATGGTGCGTGGGATCTCGGCCCGGGTAAACCTCCTTCCCTGCACCGAATGCCGGACGCGTCCAGCCGCTGGCACCAAACAACCCGCATTCATGGCTTGGCTGTACGCAGCCGAGCTTTAGAGGTAAATTGGCGCACCGAGAGGCATTAGTGAGTAGACTGTGTGATGAGGATAGTGTTTTGGCCCCGAAATTAGAAAAAAACAAAATTTGATGATTGGCAAAGGATTGGCAGTGATGATTGGCAGATGATGGGTAGTGATTGGCAAATTTTTGATTTGTTGAAATTTGATGTGCAAAATTGGTAGTGAGCGATGGGCCCGGTGGGTAAGGGTGGCATCCCTGCCACCCTTCCCATGAGTGGGGCAAAGGAGCAATAGCTTATGGGGTGTATGGCAGTGAAAACTAGCCCGGGTGGGTTAGGATATTGGTAGGGATCTAGCGAAGATGACATTAGGTAACGTTAAGTTTAGTTAGTGACTGATACCTGTAGTGGGGACGCAGGTAGTTTAGTGTGGATTATAATGACGAGGGAGCGCAATAGTTTAAAGGGACGACTGGGAAGCGCAAGTTTCAGAGGGGAGTAGTTAGCTGAGATGATGCCGTGTGGTTGGGAATTGAACAGGTGTGATTGCACAGGTGTGCAACTGGACAGGTGTGTGGAGTGTGTATGAGTAGTGAGTGTTGTGGATCAGCGCGAATGCGCTTGGGGAGAGAAGGGTGCAGGTGGCACCAGGTGTGAGAGCACAGGTGTGCAAGTACAGGTGTGTGGAGAGAGTTGGAGTAAGTGGTACGGAGTGGTGTGCATGGTGCGAAGGTGTGGATGGGGGAAGAGTGGACCCCTTTCACGAGTACCCGGGGCGGGTAGTGTAAGTGTTAGGTAGAGGGTATAGGTAAATTGTCGTTGGATATTGGCATTTGTGGTGCGATTGCAGAATGGTATTGTGGATGGGTGCATTAGTGTTGTGGAAATGGCTGGGCGTGTAGCCTGTTAGTGTGTGTAGTTGGTTGGGCACTCCACCACTGTGAGGATGTCGGCCAGGTGAGGCCGCAGGTGGGCTCTGGGAGCCGGTAGTTGTGGATGGGGCCCGAGGATCCGGAGGACGGACCCGGGTAGCCCAGTGTCAGAGAGGGCACCGAGTGGGGAGAGCGCCAGAGGGCCTTCCCCAGGTAGTTAGGTTAGGGTAAGGAGCAGGTAAGCTCGGAGGCAACTGCAGTGGTGGAGGTGTGCAGGTGGGTAGACCCGCTGGGAGAGGTACACGTCGCGGCCCAGAAATTGTGCGAGGGCACCGGGAGATGAATCGGGGGAGTGAGACCCCAAATTGAAAAGCACCACAGTTTGGTCAATGGGAATTGGTTTTTAGAACCCATAGTGTAAGAGGGCCAATGGTTTGGCAGGAGAAAGACCCCGGGTAATGTAAAGTTGTTAAAGTCATTTAGGAAATAGTTAGGATTGATAAACCTGTCACACCATACGCAGCCACTTACCTGTGGTGATGATGATGACTCCACACCTGTGTTTTCTTTGTTCTGTGTGCAGGAAATGAGAATTGCTGTGTGGATTGGTGAGACGCATCACGACGTGGATGAGACATTGGGGTGATTCCATCTCTCCCTCCTTAGGAGGGACTGATGATGAATTGGTGATGGCAAATTTTGATGTTGAGTTGGAGATGGCAAATTTTGATGTTGAGTTGGAGATGGCAAATTTTGATGAGAGTTGGAAATAGCAAATTTGATTGGTTAGGAGGGAGAGAAGACGAATTTGGTTTATGGGAGGAACGGGGAAGACAGTAGGGACGTTTGTTGATTTGTAAAGTAGATGTTTATGGGTAGTGTTGTGTTTTGTGGATACAGTAAGGGGTAAGGGAGGGGCAATGTAGGTTACCTGGTGGGGGGGGGGGGGGGCGTACGGTAGGAACGTACCTGTCTCACCTGGTTCCCATGTGCCCCTAGTGTGCATTACCTAATGTTGCGTGCACTTTTGCGCCCTTACCACCTTACTCACTTGTCTTCTTCTTTTGTCTCCCACCTCCGAGGATCTGGCTTTGGGGCAGAGAGAGAGGAGAGAGAGGTGCTGGCTCCGCAGTTGTGGGCCTGCACTTTCGCTGCTTGCTGCCTGGATCGATACACCATATGGACCGCAATGTTTGTGGCCGCCCACCATGGACCGCAGTTCTTTTGCGGCCAAGCACCACCCGTGGATGGACCTATGGGTCAACGTGGCACCTATGCCAGACAGGTGAACCACTTATAGTTGGCCCCCTGACGGCCACAATAAAGAAATGGACGCGGTTGGCGCCTTTCTTTATTTTTTTTGAAAGAAGTAAGAAGGCCAAGTGCACCACACGAAGGCAAGACCAGCGGCAGAACATCGGCCGGCTGCGACACCACACCATGATTATTAAACATTTTATTGGTGCACCGGATGGTGCTGACTGTGTGAGGGGGTGGTGCTTTTGGTGCTTGGAAGGGGTGCTCTGCACATTATTAAAGGCCGTAAGGCCACAGAGCACTCGTGGGTTGGTGTATCGATGCTGGCATGCGTGCGCTCTCTATGCATAACATCTGCATGTGTTCCTCCAAAAACAGGTCCTGGAGCGTCGTGTAAATATCAGCGTAGTCTTGTGTAAATAATGCTCCCTACCGGCTGTATGTTTAGTTTGCGAATTCTTTCCGTGATTCGGTTATCCTGTGGGTGTGTTTCTGTGAGGAGAAGGGTGCAACGTCGCAGGGGGACATATTTACTCATTTGTGAATATCTGTAAAACTGTCGCACCCAGGGTAGAGTTAATAGTAGAGGGAACTACATCTGAGTGCCACACTAAAATAGGTAAAAATTTATCGGGTCGGGATGCCCCGAGGGTAGAGAAGCGTGCAATGTTGCGGATATGGGATTTGGCCTCCATATCCGCTTGTAAATATTCCCCTATTTCCCCAATACTCCCCAACTATCCCCAATCCCCCATTCCCTATAATAATAATAATAATTCATTTATTTTGTATAGCGCTTTTCCAGAAGCCCAAAGGCGCTTTGACAGAGTGGAAAACATAATGCATAACAATACATGAAAACAACAATTGCAAAAAGACAAGAATCAAGAAAACAAACAGCAGCGATATACGGCATATATATAAGACAAGAATCAAAAAGACAAGACAAGAATCAATAGGGAAATATTTAAAGCAAAAGGAGGGAGAAGGAGAAGAGATAGTCAGGGGTTAAATGCTGTGGGTTGAATGTTGAATGCAGCGTTGAACAGGTGGGTCTTTAGTGATGTTTTGAATGTGGTGAGTGAGGAGGAGTCTCTGATGGTGTGAGGTAGTGAGTTCCAGAGGGTGGGAGCAGCGATGGAGAAGGCCCTGTCCCCCCAGGATCTGAATTTGGTCCGGATGGAGGGGGTCAGGAGGTTGGTACCAGCAGAGCGGAGGTTGCGGGTGGGAGTGTGTCTGGAGAGGAGGTCAGCCAGGTAGGATGGGGCCAGGTTATGGAGGGCTTTGTATGTCAAGAGGAGGATTTTGTACTGGATTCTCTGGGGGATGGGGAGCCAGTGAAGCTTGTAAAGGACGGGGGTGATGTGGTCACGGGTCCGGGAATGAGTGAGTAGACGGGCAGCGGAGTTCTGAATGTATTGGAGTTTATTGGTGATTTTTGAGGGTGAACCATAGAGGAGGCTATTGCAGTAGTCCAGACGGGAGGTGATGAAGGCGTGGATGAGGGTTTCTGCAGCCGTGGAGGAGAGGGATGAGCGGAGACGGGCAATGTTTTTCAGGTGAAAGAAGGCTGACTTTGTGATCTGTTTAGTGTATTTGTCGAAGGAAAGGGTTTGGTCAAAGATGACGCCAAGATTCCGGATGTGAGGGGAGGTGGATACTGGGATACCGTCGATGTTGAGGGCAAAGTTATGGGTGGATTTTGTGAGCGTTTTTGGGCCAATGATGATTATTTCAGATTTATCACAGTTAAGCTTGAGGAAGTTGATTTGAAGCCAGGATTTTATTTCAGTGATGCAGTTTGTCAGGATAGAGTGGGTGTCGGTGGAGACGGACTTGGTGGAGATGAAAAGCTGGATGTCATCGGCGAAGCAGTGGAATTGGAGACCATGACGGCGGATTAAGTGACCGAGCGGGGACAGGTAAAGGATGAAGAGGAGGGGGCCAAGAACTGAACCTTGGGGGACACCTTGGGGGAGGGGAGCAGTGGGGGATTTGCAGTTATTGATGGAGATGAACTGGCATCTGTCAGAGAGGTATGATTTAATCCAAGAGAGGGCAGTGCCGGTGACGTTAAAGGTGGATTCAAGTCGGGTGAGGAGGATAGTGTGATCGATGGTGTCAAAGGCAGCGCTGAGGTCGAGGAGGACGAGAATGTTGAGGTTGCCAGCGTCAGAGGAGAGGAGAAGGTCGTTGGTGATTTTGAGGAGAGCAGTTTCAGTACTGTGGTTGGAGCGGAATCCGGATTGGAATGTTTCATACAAGTTATTGGCAGAGAGATGATGTTTGAGTTGAGTGGCTACAGCACGTTCCAAAACTTTTGACAGAAAGGGTAGGTTGGAGATGGGTCTGAAGTTGTTTAGGGTGTCAGGGTTTAGACCAGGTTTTTTTAGAATGGGGGTAACAGCAGCAATTTTGAGGGAAGGTGGGACGATGCCTGTAGACAGGGAGGAGTTTATTGTTGCAATGATAAGTGGAGAGAGAGCAGGGAGGGAGGCTTTGACAAAGCTGGAGGGGATGGGGTCAAGAGTGCAGGTGGCAGTTTTCATTCCTATGAGGAGTTCAGAGAGGTCAGTAGGAGAGATTGGGGAGAACCGAGACAGGGGATGGCAGGACAAGGGGGGGCAGGTGGTTGGAGGGGGAGCGGGTGCGGCGGTGGTCAAGCTGTTGTAGATGTTGTCAATTTTGCGTTGGAAGAAAGAGAGGAAGGAGATGCAGTTGTCTACTGTGAATGACTGGGTGGTGGTGTTCAGGGGGCGGAGGAGTTTGTTTATTGTCGAGAAGAGTGCTTTTGGGTTTCCGGAGCCAGAGTGGATAATTTGAGAGTAGTAGGCAGAGCGGGCGCGGGAGAGGGCATCTTTGTAGTGTTGTATGTGGTCCTTGTAGGCTTGGGAGTGAACTGTGAGACCCGTTTTATTGCGGAGTCTTTCAAGTTGGCGAGCACGAGTTTTCATCAGGTGGAGTTCAGGGGTAAACCAGGGAGCAGAATGGGTGAAAGAAACTGTTTTGGTTTTTACAGGCGCAAGCTGGTCAAGGCAGGAGGAGAGAGTGTGGTTGTAGTAGTCAGTGAGGTCGGAAGGGGTGTGGAGGTCAATGAAGGGAGAAGTGGACATTTTTTCAGAGAGGGTGGATGAGAATGAGGTAGGTGAAAGAGCGTTTAGCTTACGGAAGTTGATTGTGCGATAATGCCTTGGTGTTGGGGCGGGGATGTTGATGGTCAGAGTGATGGCTAAGTGGTCAGAGAGGGTGAGGTCGGAGCCATAGAGATGGTGCAAATTTAATCCAGTGGAGCAGACAAGGTCCAAAATGTGACCACGGATATGGGTAGGAAAGTCGACATGTTGAGTGAGGTTAAAGCAGGTGAGTAAATCAGTGAAGTCAGTGGTTATTGTGGAGTCAGTGGAGTCCATGTGGATATTGAAATCACCAAGGAGGAGGATTGAGGGGGAGAGGGAACATAGCTGGGTCAGAAAGTAGGAGAAGTCAGACAGGAATGATGGGTGTGGTTTGGGAGGGCGGTAGACGACAGCCATGACTGACTGCGTGTGACCAGAGAGTTTTAAAGCCAGGTGTTCAAATGATGGAGCAGATGAGATGGAGATGAGGTTGGTCTTGATGTCTTGACGGTGGATAACGGCAATTCCACCACCTCGGCCCTCCGAGCGTGGTTTATTGACGTAGGAATATCCATTGGGTGTGGTGAGGTTGAGTGTGTAGTAGTCCAGAGGTTGTTGCCAGGTTTCGGTGAGACAGAGAAAGTCCAGTTTGTTATCCAGGATGTATTCGTTCAGGATGAGGCATTTATTGTTGAGGGACCGGGTGTTGAACAGGGTGAGCTTGATGTTGTTTTGAACAGCAGGGATGAATTCAGGTGATTTAGCCAGGGTTCGTAGGCAAGAGGTGCGATCGTGTGGGTTGCTGTGACCAGGTGCGCTGGGACGAAGAGTGAGAGTGCGCTGAGCCGACCAGAGGACGGGGATGGAGTGACCTGATTGCAAATAAACAAACTTGCGACCGGAGCCACGGTGAATGTACCTGGGTCGTCGGAGGAGTCCATTTGATTTGATGGCAGAGATGCATGATGGGGTGGAGCGGGTATTGAGCAGAAGAAGCCTTGCGGCGGAGTACTTCAGAGCCATGCCAGGCAGGAGCGAAGGGACGAGTACGAGGCCAAGGTCGAGGAGGCAAAGCGGCAAACGCAGCGGCAAACGCAGCGGCAAACGACTGCAGCCGCTAATCAAGACCACAGCGGCAAACAAGGCCACAAGGCCACCGGCAAACAAGGCCACGGCCACAATCAACGGGAGCGGGCCTTTCGAATTCCGTATTCCGTACCATCAAAAGCAGATTCCGTTATCCAGCCGGAGAACACGCGGCACGTGCGGGTGTGAAAAGGCAGGACAGGTGTGAGATGTCAGGTCAGAAAGGTAGAAGCAGACCCTGTACATCCATCCAGTCGGAGAAGCGGCGAATATGCAACGCCAGCGTCCTCTCGCAACCGAACCCGGAAGTTCTGCCCATTGTCCCATTGTCTGTACCATTGTCTGTAAACACCCTAGTCACACCCTAGTCCCATTGTCTGTAAACAACACTCTGTAGAACCGACCTTCCCCTTCTTCCCCCATTAAATGTCGTGCCCAGGTCCACCGCATCCCACGTAGACAACTTTCGGACATCTTGCTAGTTATTCTTAGTCTATGTCAGTTAAGGACTCGTTTCCATTAATTCTGACTCTTCGTTGCACCAGAATGTGATTGTATGGCACCAGTAGTGAATTCAGGACCTCCCCACAACCTCATCTCCGCATCCTCCCATCATCTCATGGAACAACAACAACTACAACCACAGCGGGGGCGGCGCGGCCGCGGTGCGGGGAGTGTGCGTCCTCACACCGGCTTGGTTAGCCGCCATTGCCATGTGCGCCCACGGGGTTACCACGAAGGGGCTGGCTGTCAGCTCCTCATCAAGGGCGGAGCCCGGTAACCCCCGCACCCAATAAGAAGCAACGGGCCGATTCCATCTGGGGCGGAGCTAACGAGCTGAGGGCGTGTCACTCCCCGCCGGATATACGCAGCCACTTACCGGACGTGACGAGAGATGCGCCCCCAGCTTGGAAAGAGAAAGAACGTCACCTCCTAGCGCTGAGAGAGACCTCCCGCATCTCTGGACCGGACCGGGTCGATTCTGCCCCTGCGCCAAGGTGCACCTTGAGCCTCGACTACCTGCCTTTCCTTGCCATCAATCCCCGTGTGAGTCAGTCTTGTCCCGTTTATCTGTCGTCTGTCGGGGTTACTATAAGACCGTATTTAAGAGCCTATCTTCCTATGCTGTCTCTCTCATCCCTGTAATCTAAACGTTCCGAACTAATATAACCTCCTCCGGAGGCCTTGAGAACTGTACCCCTGGTGTCGTGTCATTTAACCTAGCCGTTGTGTCCTTTCCTTCATTGATCTAGCGTAGCGCGACTCGGCCAACGTTCGAGTATAATCGGGTAACTTGTGCGAACACGGCGGCCATTCCGCTCGGCCCATCATAACATCTAAGTCGTGTCCGTAACAATATTATTGTGATAAAAGTGAAACATTCTTATCAAGAGGATATTATAATGATAAAAGTGAAACATTCATATCAAGAGGATATTATTATGATAAAAGTGAAACATTCATATTAAGAGGATATTATTGTGATAAAAGTGAAACATTCATATCAAGAGGTTATTATTATGATAAAAGTGAAACATTCATATCAAGATATTATTATGATAAAAGTGAAACATTCTTATCAAGAGGATATTATGATGATAAAAGTGAAACATTCATATCAAGAGGTTATTATTATGATAAAAGTGAACGATTCATATCAAGATATTATGATGATAAAAGTGAAACATTCTTATCAAGAGGATATTATTATGATAAAAGTGAAACATTCATATTAAGAGGATATTATTGTGATAAAAGTGAAACATTCATATCAAGAGGTTATTATTATGATAAAAGTGAAACATTCATATCAAGATATTATTATGATAAAAGTGAAACATTCTTATCAAGAGGATATTATTATGATAAAAGTGAAACATTCATATCAAGAGGATATTATTATGATAAAAGAGAAACATTCTTATCAAGAGGATATTATTGATAAAAGTGAAACATTCTTATCAAGAGGATATTATTATGATAAAAGTGAAACATTCATATCAAGAGGATGTTATTATGATAAAAGTGAAACATTCATATCAAGATGACATTATGATAAAAGTGAAACATTCACATCAAGAGGATATTATTATGATAAAAGTGAAACATTCTTATCAAGAGGATATTATTGTGATAAAAGTGAAACATTCTTATCAAGAGGATATTATTATGATAAAAGTGAAACATTCATATCAAGAGGATATTATTATGATAAAAGTGAAACAACCATATAAAGACGATATTATTATGATAAAAGTGAAACATTCATATCAAGAGGATATTATTATGATAAAAGTAAAACATTCTCATCAAGAGGATATCATTGTGATAAAAGTGAAACATTCTTATCAAGAGGATATCATTGTGATAAAAGTGAAACATTCTTATCAAGAGGATATTATTGTGATAAAAGTGAAACAATCATATAAAGACGATATTATTATGAGAAAAGTGAAACAATCATATAAAGACGATATTATTATGATAAAAGTGAAACATTCTTATCAAGAGGATATCATTGTGATAAAAGTGAAACATTCTCATCAAGAGGATATTATTATGATAAAAGTGAAACAATCATATAAAGACGATATTATTATGATAAAAGTGAAACAATCATATAAAGACGATATTATTATGATAAAAGTGAAACAATCATATAAAGACGATATTATTATGATAAAAGTGAAACATTCTTATCAAGAGGATATCATTGTGATAAAAGTGAAACATTCTCATCAAGAGGATATTATTATGATAAAAGTGAAACATTCTTATCAAGAGGATATCATTGTGATAAAAGTGAAACATTCTCATCAAGAGGATATTATTATGATAAAAGTGAAACATTCTTATCAAGAGGATATTATTGTGATAAAAGTGAAACAATCATATAAAGACGATATTATTATGATAAAAGTGAAACAATCATATAAAGACGATATTATTATGATAAAAGTGAAACATTCTTATCAAGAGGATATCATTGTGATAAAAGTGAAACATTCTTATCAAGAGCATATTATTATGATAAAAGTGAAACATTCTTATCAAGAGGATATCATTGTGATAAAAGTGAAACATTCTTATCAAGAGGATATTATTATGCTAAAAGTGAAACATTCTCATCAATAGGATATTATTATGCTAAAAGTGAAACATTCTCATCAATAGGATATTATTATGCTAAAAGTGAAACATTCTCATCAAGAGGTTATTATTATGATAAAGGTGAAACATTCTTATCAAGAGGGTATTATTATGATAAAAGTGAAACATTCATATCAAGAGGATATTATTATGATAAAAGTGAAACATTCTTATCAAGAGGATATCATTGTGATAAAAGTGAAACATTCTTATCAAGAGGATATCATTGTGATAAAAGTGAAACATTCTTATCAAGAGGATATTATTATGCTAAAAGTGAAACATTCTTATCAAGAGGATGTTATTATGATAAAAGTGAAACATTCTTATCAAGAGGATATTATTATGGTAAAAGTGAAACATTCTTATCAAGAGGATATTATTATGATAAAAGTGAAACATTCTTCTCAAGAGGATATTATTATGATAAAAGTGAAACATTCTTATCAAGAGGATATTATTATGATAAAAGTGAAACATTCCTATCAAGAGGTTATTATTATGATAGAGGTGAAACATTCTTATCAAGAGGATATTATTATGATAAAAGTGAAACATTCTTATCAAGAGGATATTATTATGATAATAGAAACATTCTTATCAAGAGGATATTATTATGATAAAAGTGAAACATTCCTATCAAGAGGTTATTATTATGATAGAGGTGAAACATTCTTATCAAGAGGATATCATTGTGATAAAAGTGAAACATTCTTATCAAGAGGATATTATTATGATAATAGAAACATTCTTATCAAGATGATATTATTGTGATAAAAGTCATTTTGCCCAAATTGACCGATTTTCATGCACATTTCCACTTTAGGGTCAGTGTTTAGTGTGTTTACTTAGTGTTTACGAACAACCCGGGTTAGATGTCCTGGAGTGATGATGGAGAAGTTATCATTGGTAGAGATATGGGAAGAGGTGACGTGGTGTGCATGCGTATTGGATGTCATGGACTGATCGTTTTTATTAAAGTTTCACAAACGAAATAAAAAATAAACCAAGAGTTGTGATTGCGGTAAACCTGGATTTGGGGAGTTTAACCAGGAGTGGATTACAGGTTGAACATATACAGTACCGGTCAAAAGTTTTAGAACACCTCAATTTTTCCGGTTTTTATTGAAATATATGCCATTTAATGTCCAGTGAATAACCTGAAATGGTACAAAGGCAAGCAATACACTGCACGAGGTTAAAAAAACAAGTTTAGTTGAGCAAAAACGGGAAAATAATGTAAATTGCACAGTTATATTGTAAAAAAAAACAAGGCCTTCAGGGAACAATTAATGGGTTAACAACTTACAGCTGTTTTGCAGCAATGTTGACTTCCGTTTCCGGTCTTACCGGCGAGGTAATGTTTTTTCGCAGCTGTCCACGCTCTCCACGCTATCGAAGTTAAGTAATTGTTCCCATTTGTATTTTCATCAAAACTGTATTTATTTTATGGTGTGTGTACCTACAGTGGGTCCCGAGGGAAACACTCGGTGTAAATCTTTCATACCTGTATAGAAAATCGTGTTAATTTGTGTCATGTCTTTTGAGGCCTTGTTCTGTGTCCTATCTTGAGGCTTTGTTTTTCTCTCGGCGGGCCATCGATTGTGCTCCAATAACTTTCGTTCTCTGTTTTCCCAGTCTTTTCACCCCATAGCCTACTTGTTTAAAATCTCAACTAAAAAAAAAACATTTCCTTCTCTGTTCTTATTCGTTGTTCTTATTCGTTTATTCGTTGTTCTTATTCATTTGTTCGTTCTTTGACCACGTGTTTCTCCCCCATTTCCCCAGATAGTTTTCACTGATAACTTTAAAATGTTTAAACTTTCCCCTGAAGTACTGTATTCTGTCATATATTATAACACCTTTTTCTTCTTCTTCTTTAAAAGGTTGCTTTCAACTTGCTCACCAAATCTATTCATCCCCCAAAAAAATTCAATCTCTTACAGTTCCTCTTTCATACATTCCCTAAACTCACCTGCACTCCACCCCCTCCCCCCCCCCCCCCCCTCCAGCGTCCTTAAACGTATTTTTAACTCGAAGGTCACAATAAACTAATTTTGCAATAAATGTTCGTTTCCCATTAATCGTTCACTTTTCAAAATCCAATCTCAGCCCTCCCCTCCAAAACTTCCCATCACCCCTCCCTTCCAAACCTTCCTCATCACCGCTCCCCTCCAAATCTTCCCAATCACCCATCCCTTTCAAATCTTCCCCCTTGCACCTCCCATCCAAATCCCCATCACCCATCCCTTTGAAATCTCCCCCCTTGCCCCTTCCCTCCTAAACTCCCCCCACGCTCCTCCCCTCCTAGACCCCCTCACCCCTCCCCTCCAAATCTCCCCCATCTCCCATCCCTTTCAAATCCCTCCCCTTGTCCCTTCCCTCCTGAACTCCCCCCTAACCCCTCCCCTCATAAACTCCCCCTAAACCCTCCCCTCATAAACTCCCCCCACACCCCTCCCCATCAAATCTCCCCACCCTAATTTCTTCTCCATTTCCCCTCTCTCACCCCCTCCTCCTCAAAGCGTCCTCCCCGCTTCTTCCCCCTTCAAACTCTCACCTCAATCTACCCCAACCTTCTGCCTCGCTCTTCCCCCTCTTCAAATAACACCTCATTGTGCCTCACCCAATCACCATCAAACCTTTTGTCTGCCCATCCTTCCCTTTCTCCGAGCTATTCTGACATCTCTGACACACCTTCAACAGCTCTCCCTACCTCTTCCTCCTCTTCCACATCTTACCCTACCCCTCCTCCCCCCTGTTCTGTATCCGATGCTCCCCCTTCCTCTTCATTAACGGAATGGACCTCAAACATCCGGGGCCTTCGTTCAAACTTAACTGATCTCAACATACAGGATGCTTCTGACAAACTAGACATGATCTGCTTAACAGCAGCAGCAGCTTCAAGCAGCCATCAATCATCTGGACTGGTCTCCCATCTCTACCACCTCTGACATCAACTCATCCTGGGAATTCTTCCAAAGTAAATTGATCTCTCTCATGCACAGATTTATCCCATCTCGTCTTCAGTTGTCATACCCTTCCTCCCGTCCATGGTACACGGAATCTTGTGGTGAGGCTGTTGCCCAGAAACAACTTGCCTGAGTCTCCTGGAAAGCAAATCCAACGGAAGGAAATCTCATTTCCTTTCACAAAGCCCGAAACAAGTGTGTGTCCACCCTCAGGAGAGCCAGGAAACAATATCTCTCCGTTCTCAAGACCGAACTCTCTTATCTGTCTCCCTCTTCCAAATCCTGGTGGCGTCTGGTCAAATCTGTTTCTGGTGTTTGTTCCCCCTCCATCCCCTCCCTTACCTCAAACGGCTACACAGCTGACTCCGCAAGTGAAAAAGCTGAATGCCTCAACTCTGTGTTTGCCTCTAAATCTTGTGTCCCAAACCCATCCCTCTCTGTACCCAGTCGTACCCAGCTGCTCCTGGACTCCGTGTCCTTTCCTGCTGACAAGGTGGAAAAATTTCTGTCAACCCTCGACTCTGATTCTGCAACTGGACCTGACGGCATCAGCCCACGGGTCCTAAAATCCTGTTCTTCTGCTCTTTCACTCCCTCTCTCTGTTCTCTTCACACTCTATGTTGCTCAAGGTCAACTGCCATCTGCTTGGAAATCAGCCAACATCACCGCTTTGCACAAAAAAGGTGCAAAAACAGATCCTAGCAACTACAGACCAATCAGCCTTCTCCCAATTATCAGCAAAGTCATGGAATCCATCATTGCTTCGGATATGAAATCTTTCCTCTTCTCCAATGGCTTGATCTCTGATCATCAATTTGGTTTCAGACCAGGTCACTCTACACTGGACGTGCTGCTTCTGCTGTCTCAACAATGGATGGAGGTCCTCAATGCCAAACAGGAAATTAGAGCAGTCTCCCTCGACATATCACGTGCCTTCGATACGGTCTGGCACCCCGCTCTGCTCACCAAACTCTCCTCCTTTGGTATCCATGGAAATCTCCACGCATGGCTGGCGGACTTCCTCTCTAGTCGTAGTCAACGTATGGCCCTGAATGGGTTTCTCTCATCTCCTCTTCCTGTTCAGGCTGGAGTTCCCCAAGGCAGTGTTCTGGGCCCTGTGCTTTTTCTGGTCTTCATCAATGATCTCTCTGACTCTCTTGAAAATCCTCTCTATCTCTTTGCTGATGACTCCACTCTCTGCCGCTCCATTCCTCATCCCTCAGATCGGCAGTCTGCAGCCTCCTCACTCTCTGCAGACCTGGACAAAATCACAGACTGGGCAAACAAGTGGAACATGAGTAGTGTATATATGTTGCTTCTGGGACACTCTCATTTTCCCATTGACTTACATGTTAATTTTTCCCCTCCCTCATTGCCCCTAAACACCTCTATTTCTCTCACCATGTTCTTTACGAACCTTCTAACCTTTTGACATGTTATCCTTATTCATTAGACCACTTAAACAATGGTCCTTCTGTGTGAACCTGTGATCCTTCTGACCTTATGGACCTTTTAACCTTTTACTCTTAATATCATCTGGTGAATCATCTTTGGCCCACTCAAACAACGACCCTACAAATATTTGTTTATGCGTGGGAAATAATTTAATTCTCTTGCCACTCTCTTCACCATCTAATATATTAACAAAAAATATGTTTGAGTTTGGTTCTTTATTAAGATATTTTAACTGAGCTAAGATAAAATGGTAAACCTCCCTCAATGTTCTTGTTTGAGCGCCTCCAGTGCCACATACCATTTTTTAATTAAAGTATATATTTTCCTGACAACCATCAAAGTTTTCCGTCCACTCAAAAATATTTCCATCTTTTTTACCCAATTCACCGGTATTTAAATTAATTCTCTTATTTGTTTTGTAAATTGTTTTACCAGTTGTCTTTTCAATTATACCTATTTGATATTTTTCACATTCGTTATGTTTACCATTTATTTACCAAGGTTGATTACACCTCCACTCTTTAGTCTGGTTGGTACTTGGTTCTATCATTTATATAATAGTAAAAAAGGCGGCGGTAGCCCGTTAAAATCCCTAACCCCCCTTTTTAACTTATCACTTATATACTTATATAACCATAAGGGAGACTATCAATTCCATTTTCTAAAATAAACCTCTTATCATCAAAAGCCCCCAATGCTTTCTTATTCATCTCTTCTGAATATAATTTATGTTTATAACTTCTTATTCCATTAATCTTTCTAAACTCTTCTTTCTTTGTTGTTAAACAGTTATAATAATCCTTAAAGTTTATTGTTTCTTTAATAACATTTTTCTTTACACCTTTTAACTTCTTATCAGTCTTTTCGACGTTATTCACAATGTATTTATAAGCATAAGCCTTCGACCTCAATCCCACAAATTCACTCATGACATTTCCCCCTAATTCATCCTTAAACTTTCCAATCACCTTTTTATTTTTAGAAGAGAACAACTCACTCTCTGGACTGTAATTACTAGTGTCATAGATATTAATGTCCTTTTTCATGTCTGAATAAACATCATCAGTATTAATTTGCAAAATAAAACTATCTGTATCCATATAAAGTAGATTAACATCATTTTGATATTTCTTCCTCAAGTTATTATAAAAGTAATCATACATTAATGACTTTGATAAATCAAGAATTGATGTTCCAATATAAATAGGTTTGTCCATTTCAATACTCTCTTTAATCAAATGGATCGCACAAAAGTTCTCAGTAAAGACCTCAGCTCTAGTAAAACTCGGTCTATTAATTAATTTTGATGCTTGTTTCCAAGATGTTGATAGTCTGATATTTTGTCGTTTCCTCACATTTTCCATGGTCTTACCAAAGACCGCATTATTCATCAATTTATAAAAGCCTTTCTCAAAATCTGTTTTTGACTCTGTTCTTCTTTGTGTATTAAAATCAGTGTACCCCTTTAACCAATGACTTTGATTGAACTTTAGAACCCTATGGATCTTCTCTATTCTTAGACCTTTTGATAAATATTGTCGCAAATTTCTTTGGTGTAGAACATAATTTTTCTTGTTATATAATGTAGTAAGTAATTTTTCTGTTGATTCACCTATATTAAATGATTGTTGATAATCACTTAACCACTCCTTCTTTGGACTTTCCTTTTCACAAGCAAATGGGAGATCTTTGTGTAGGTTATGAAGTTCCTCTGGATATTTCAAATTGACCTCAAAATAATAACCAACCTTTGAATCATCCAATTATTTTTGTGTAGAGATACATACATCTTGTAAAACCTTTTTGTAATCTTTTTCCTTTACCCATCTAAGTTTTCCATAAGGAAGAGCCTGAGACATTGCCCAGCCATACAGGTTGTTCGCATCATAATACATCAAGTCGGAGCTCTCTACCGATGGATCATAATTTGGAATGTACTTGTTATTTGCTTTAGCATATCTCTTTGAACAGACTTGTGAAATTCCTCCTCTCTTTGCCTTTTCAATCATCAAAAGCATATCAACATCGGTTATCAAATCCAAATCTTGTTTTGTCATTTTCAACATCGCACTCCAGGCCAATCCAGGTGCATCCTTGAGGATGGTTGTTTTACAGACCTTACAATGTTTTGTTTTAGGTGGAAGAGGGGAAAGTTTGTTAAGAATGTTGTATGTATGTTTTGCGGTGAGAATATGTTGTTTATAATATTTTACTTCCTTCTCGCAAGTATCACAATAAACCATATTTATAGCGTGAGAAAACGTGGTGTTTTATATATATCACTGTGCTTAAAATAAAACACTTTTGAGCTTTACAGCTCCGTTTTATATATATCGCTGTGCTTAAACTAAAACACTTTTTCACTCAGAATCATCTAAGTCATAACTATCACATGAATACTCAGAATCATACTCAGTCATCAATAAAGCTACTCTCATAACTATCATTTGAGCACAAACTATTAGTATCATAACTATCATCTGTGTTCAATGAAATACTATCATCACCATCGTCCGAGTTCAATGAAATACTATCATCACTATCGTCCGAGTTCAATGAAATAGTAAAATCTTCACTGCTGTAATGACTCATATTTAATTAGCAGAAAAAACCTTTCCATCTATACCAATATACTTTCTTTCATTAACGGATTCAATCTCTACATTTTTAATATCAAAAGTTATCTTTAAATGATCTCTAACTATCATAGAACGAAATGACATTTCACCAGAAATATTAACATCATTCATTTTACTTAGATCTACACCATTTGGATTATTAAAGTAAATACAAATTTCTCCACGAGTATTGTTGATGGTCTTATCATTCTTTTTCAAAGTATCGTGGTCAATCACTTTTTCAAGCTTTGAATAAATTGCCAGGAGTAGAGGAGAAACTTTTGTTAGATTTACTTTAATGGATGTCTTTCCAGGTATAGTTAGAGCTCTTCCTTTAAATGAAATAGAGGGGCTCATGTTATTTTCCATAACTGGTTTTACCCAAAAATTTCCATATTTATCTTTGTTCAATTTAACATCTTTGACATATTTTTCTATATCTTTCACCGAAGTAGAGATTGATTGAAATTTGTCTTTTGTGCTTTGAAACATTGTATTTATTAATGAATAAACTTGCATTTAGTTTAAGTAAAAATTTACCACATAAATATGATAAGTTCTGAAGGATATTTAGAATTTCCAGACTCTCCATATGATAAATTAGAGAATTGTCCGGCTTGTGATAGAGTGGGGCTTAATGATGAGGATTCATATAAACAATGTTTATTCTGTGATTATATTCTAATTAATGATAATAAGAAATATAAAAAAACATATGACTCTTTTAAATTAGAACCAAAAATGAATTACTTTACAAGATTAATAAGAGAGATGAATGTGAAGCATTATGGTGATAATACACCATTTCTTACAAGGAAAGAGACTCTTTGTATTGAGGAAATGTATAAGGGTTTAATGATATTTATTATTCAAAATAATTTAAATGGAAATGTTAATACAAGATACTACATAAATAAAATAATGAATTATTTTGAAATTAAACCCGAACTCAGGATAAAATATAGAGTTTCTAAAATAGCTCAAAAAAAGTTGGATGACTTGTTTTCCAAATATATAAATGAATGATTTTATTACCCGTTTGGGAAAATAAGATAAAATTTAATAACCATAAAAACATTCCAAATTCATTGAGATGTCTAATAGTTGGTTCAAGCGGATGTGGAAAAACCTGTTTGCTTTTAAAGATGCTCCTTACCCCCAACTTTTTAGATTATGATAATTTAATAATTTTTGCGAAGTCAAGTTTTCAACCCGAGTATCAACTACTCTCACAGGGTTTTAATGCAGGTCTTAAAAAGGAAGACATTATCGGTTTATTTAAACTTCAAAACAAACTAAATGATTATAACATTGAGGATATAATACAACTATTTTGTGATACACAGAAACCTAAACCAAAACCCATAACTTGTATTCTCAGTGATAATACGGATGATATACCTTCACCTCAAGATTTAGATAAATCAAAAAAGAACCTCGTCATCTTTGATGATTGTGTTAATGAGAGAAACCAAACAGTAATGGATAGCTACTATACAAGAGGGAGACATTCTTCTTGTAATTGTATTTATCTTAGTCAGTCATATTTTCAACTCCCTCGACGCTCAATAAGAAACAATGCTAATACTTTTATTTTATTTAAGTTAAATTCAATAGATGTAAATAATTTTTGGAGAGATAATTGCTCTATGTTATGTAGTAAAAAAGAATTTGAAAATTATATGAAACACACGATTGGAAAATATAAATATATTGTTGTGAAACAAGATGAGATATTAAAGGATGTATTTTTATTTTAAACATAATTACATATATAAATGACAACAATTATTATTAACCTTGTGGGTAAATCTGCTTCTGGAAAGAACTTTCATAAATCTAAACTCTTGAATAGTAAAAATGAAAAGATTGTAAGTTTTTTAAAAAAACACCCTATGATTCGTTTTGTGAGTACTACAACCAGAGCAAAGCGACCAGGAGAAGTAGAAGGGAAAGATTATTACTACATTTCAATGGAGGAACATATGCGATTGAGGAACGAAGGTCAAATATTTGAGGAGGTCTCTCTTGGTTCTACAAAATATTCACATTGTAAGAGTGAGTTAAATAAAGTAAAATCTAATGGTCTTGGGATTTTAGAAACTAATCCTGAAGGAATGAGACAAATTATTAAACAATTGTGTGGTGATGGAGTTAAGATTTTATCATTCGGTTTTGATATCGATGAGGAGACTCAACGCAAACGTATGAAAAGCAGAGATACAAGTATTAGTGAAGAAGAAATAACAACTCGTATAAATACCAATAAAGAATTTGATGAAATATTTAAAGAAAAAGATTTATTTCAACACATTTACTATAATGATGAAGAAAAGGAAAATTTTCCAATTGACCTTTACAATTCATTAAATGATATTTTTCAATACTAAATGAATGCTGAAGAAAGAGCAAGAAAGTTTAAGGAACATCAAGAGTTGGTTTCAAAAGTTGTAAAGCAACAGGAAGAGATAAAGAAGAAACGGAGACAGAAACTAACTGGTGAAGAAGCCTTTGAAAGAAAACAAGAGAAATTTTTTAAACCGCTTTTAAAAACTCAACACCCTACAGTTCCCACGGTAGAATTTACTCCGAAAAAACTTCAAATGCTCAAAGATTTTAGTCAGATAACAAAACAAGAACTTGGAGAATTACAATATGATGATGAAGGATTATTTCGGAAACTTGAGGAGGTAAATCAACCACCTAATTATGTTGTGGAAGCTCTTCAAAACAATGAATATTCGGCGGGTTCAAAAACCAGAGCAGGTCTCATTCCAACAGAAGAACCAGCAGTGTTTCATCTTGTGGAAGAAAAGGTATTGATATTTAATGATGAATTGATGTTCTTGAGTTCTACTCAACCAAATGTTAAATTAACTCCAAGATTAATGTTTCTTCTAACAAACCCCGGATTCAGCGGTTCAAAATATTTTGAGGAACCACTTGATATGGAAAGAGAGGAAGATAGGGTATATATTGAGTTGCTAATTGCACTTGATTATGGAGTTTCTGTTGCTGGTAAAAGTAAGAAGAATGAGAAGGAGAAACATATTATTGATGCTTTAAGTAAGCTTGGTTCGGGTGTTAGTTTTCTTCCAAATGACCCATCACAATTAGTTAATAGGCTATTATTGTTGTTAGGTAGTAAGAAGGCTGGAAACAACAATTGTTTTAATGAATCCTCAGCCATTTTAGATCAGTTGATGAACATGAAAATAATTAATAAATGTCAATACAAAGATATTTTATTAGATATAAAATAAGATGAGAAGCACAATTCTTAGTTTTAATTTCACAACGAGCGATTACACAGCTTCATTCCCTTACCCACTACAACTTGACCCCCTTACCTCATATGAGGCATCTTTATTGTCGATGGAAACTTACAATACCCTTTTTAATATCACAGAGAAAAACAACAAGTTTAGTTATAATCCAGGAAGTGGATATAAAACTATAACCGTTTCACCTGGAGCTAACGAGATTTCTCAAATATCTTCAGAAGTCTCTCGCCTTATGAAAGAAAAAGGTGATGAACCAAAAAATATTGTAATAGATATTCAAAAACACACTTCAAAATCAACTATTAAACTTAAAAATAATTATAAAGTTGATTTCACGATTGAAAATTCGTTTAGAGAGCTATTGGGTTTCTCTTCAAAAAAGATTGAAAATAACGGGACGTTTTACAGTGATAATGTTATCCAAATATCCTCCGGTATAAATTCAGTATTAATTCATTGTGATTTGATTGATGGTGCTTATAACGATGGAATAAGAACAAATACAATATTTTCATTCAGTACATACTCAACCCCGATTGGTTATAAATTTAATATGGAACCAAAAAATCTTGTCTATTTACCTGTGTCAGAAAAACCATATACAGAGTAAATTTTAGGATAACCGACCAAGATAATCGTATGATATCCTTTAATGATGAAATTATATCCATCAGAATTCACCTACGTGAAGTTTTTCAATAAATAAATAATGGTTATTGTGAGAAAACATGAGTTGGGAAAATATATAATAATTACAGGGGAGGGCATGTACCTTTCACCATACTATACAAGGTATGTGGGTAAAGGATACTATAAACCTAAGAGACAACGAGGTGTAGGTCATCAATTTCGAAATAAAGGAGATGGGATAATTGATACTCTAATGGGTATTGGTTCAACCATCCTTAAACATAATGACCTAATTGGTTCAACTGCTTCTGCCGTGGGCTCCGTTGCGGGTGCTATAAAGAGTATAAAAGATGCTCAAAAGGAGTCTCATAAATTACAAGCAATCAAAGAAATAAAAAAAGGTAAAACTCAACTATCTTCACAAGAACGACAAAAAATCATTAAAATACTTGGGTCAGGGTTTCAACGATTTTAATACTATATAAATACAAGTATGGAAGCGATTGATAGTATCTATGATTTGGATGATACAATTATCATTTCAAACTCCACAAAAAAGGAAGACTATTTTAAGGTAAATGCTATAACAGGAACAGACTGGAATTCAAACGGAACAAAAAGTTTTGAAATAAATAATCAACAAACTTACTTGAATATAGCTGATAGTTTCTTGCTGTGTAAATTTAAATTCACTAAGGCTGCGAATAATACTAATGCTACACTCGTAAATGATTTCTTCTGGAAAATGTTTGATAGTGTTCGCCTGTATATTGGAACACAAGAGGTTGAAGCGGTTGATTATGTCTCTGCTACATCTGAAATGATGAAATTTACACTATATTCGTTTGGTGATAGAATAGGTAAGGGAGCTGTTGAAGGTTTTATTCCTGATATGTCAACGGGTACAAACACAGACCCTGGTTATAGTCAAAGGAAGGCAATGTATAATGATGACACAAAACCAGAGAATAGTTTTACCGTAGCAGTACCTCTGAAAGGTATATTTGGATTTTGTGATTATGACAAAGTTTTGTATGGTCTTAAAATTAGATTTCAACTACAAATGAATGATAATGTAAATAGGTTGCTTTTTGGGGTTGAAAATGCTTTTGGAGACAACAATAAATTTGTTATTAATGATTTGTGTTGGTATATCAGTGAATATACTCCTAATCTTAAAACGGAAGAGATGTTAAATAGAAGACTTAACTCAAAGAAACCGCTAAATGTATCATACCTTAAAAGAAGATGTCAACACGTTAAACTGGAACACACTACCTACACTTGGAATTTGTGTGTTCTTCAAGGAAAGCCACGATACCTCTGGCTCATTTTAAAAAAACCAGATGGAGAGGACGGTACTAATAAGAATAATGCGCTGAGTGATAATGCTAAGGTGAAACAACTTCGGGTTTCTCTTGATGGCACATTTTATCCGCGAGATAGATTGGAAATTGATTGGGAAAAAAATGATTATGTGGAAGCCTACAAGTCCTACCAAAAGGTGTGTGAAAGTAATGGTAATAATGATCCTATTTTGGATATGGTTGCGTTT
Organism: Myxine glutinosa; assembly: GCF_964187855.1. NCBI lineage: Eukaryota > Metazoa > Chordata > Myxini > Myxiniformes > Myxinidae > Myxine > Myxine glutinosa. The sequence continues at coordinate 12,666,270 of NC_136267.1, forward strand.
CAAAAACTTTATACAATCTACGCAATTGACCTGAGTTCTCAAAAGGAAACTATAAAGTCTAATCGAGTGGATACTTCTCTATACATTGAAAGAGGGGAGAGTGAAGAGGTTAATGCATATTGTTTGCTTTTGGAGGAAACAGAATTACAGATTAATACAGATAATGGTGTTATGATTAATATCACATAGGTTTTTTCTCATAAATAAATGGTTGGGGTATATGTTAATTAAATCAATCTTAATAAATTAACATCGTGTATTCAAAATCAAAAGCCTTGTATTATTAATGTTAATACAATTCAAAGAAAAGGAGCTGTAAGAATTGATGTTTTACTCATACACACACAAGTAAAAACACTAAATGATGTTGGATCTCTTAAAATTAAAATGACGAAACCTATGTTAAAGAAATATTCAATAGACGAGTCAAGAGGAGGATTTCTCCCGTTTCTAATTCCTTTATTTGCTGGTTTAAGTGCGGCGGGAGCATTGACTGGTGGTATTTCAGCAGCGGTAAAAACTGCTAACGAAAGGAAGGCACAACTAAAAGCTCAAAAAGAATTGGAAAGACATAACAAGGAGTTGGAGAAACAAATTAGTGGAAGTGGTGTAATTGTAGATTTTGCTCAAAAACTTGAAAGTCTACCTGATAAAGCTAGATTGTTGGTTAGAGATATGCTTTCCTCTATCGCTCAAGCGGGTGTTAAACTAACTAAACGGGGTAATGGATTGTATCTTTCTCATAAATAAATGGATAAATGGTTTAAACAATTTGGAAAGAATACAACGTCAAATATAGAACTTACTAAGTATTGTAAAACACTAAAAATTGATAATGTGGTTATTTGTATGAGAGATGAATTAATACATATAAATAAGAATACAAAGAATATTATTATGAATTTAGACACACAGAATGGTTCTCATTGGGTTTGTATTCATAATAGTCAGGATAAATATTATTTTGATAGTTATGGTATGCCACCACCTGTTGAAGTAATACAATTCTTACAGAATGGTGTTTATCAAACATTTCAAGTTCAAGAAATTAATTCTAAATGTTGTGGTCAATTATGTTTATATGTATTATTTCAACTCAATAATAATGAAAATTTTTATGATATCATTTTTAATCTAATATAAATGACTTATGTTGGAAAAGATGGTTCTATCTTTGGAAAATCCTCTCAGGATATTGATTTATCAAATTATTATACAAAGGCACAGGCTGAACGACAAAAATATAGTGTAAGTAAAAATATTAATATGAAGAATACTTATAAATTAATCAATTATCCAAACCCTACAGATGCAAATGACTTAATTAGATTTAGTGATTTATCACAATATATATTTTTAAAGAAAACAGCACGTTTTGTTAAACAAGTAAAATTTACAACCACAACACTTGGTTATACTGACCATACACCTTTCCTCATTGAATTTAACTACCTGCTTACAATTGAATTTTATAAAGAAGGACATATAGTTAATATGCGAATTAATAAATGGGGGTACGATATGCCTGATTTAGGGTATAATTGGTCTTTTTCAATAAACATAGAAGACCTACATGATTTGAATCAGTCTCGTAAAGAAGAATATTATCCACTTGGTGAGGATATGGATTTATGTGGAAGTACAATTAATAAACAACAAATGCATGGTTTTAAGAAAAGCAAAATATATGATAGTATAGCGATGGTTAGCATGACAAAGAAGGAAGGTCATGAGATAAGGATAGAAAGCCGAGGAATACAAACCGATTTGGTAGTGGGAAGATGGGGTGGTATTACCTGTCATAATATTAATCTCACATATATTTCTGATACATAAATGGCAGGAAGAAGACTACAAGAGAATTATAATTTTTGTATTCAAGGATACCTACAAGAAAAGGGTGCTCGGTATTACATACCTTATGATTTGGAGCATATACATGGGAATTTTGTCATAAAAAACTGGCCTTATACTGATATTGTTAAACCCACAAATAGAGACTTGTTTAAAGTATTAAATAAAAATGAACTTCTCAAAGTTATGAAATATAAAACTCTTTTAGAAATCGTCAACAAATCTTATTGGTATCCTATTATGAGAAAAATAATTATAGATACAAGAATATCTCTAAATCCAGATGAGTATATGTATAATATTCTTTGGGGTTTAAGCTCAAGGGTAGCAAGGGATGAGGAAGGAGTTGAAGAAGAGAAGGAGAAAAGAGAGAAAAGAGAGAAGGAGGAGAGGGAACAAAGAGAGAGGGAGGAGAGGGAGATGGAAATCAGAGCGATTCAAAAAAGAGTGGATGTATTACAGCAAGAAGATCAATCTCAACTCACCGAAGAGGAAAATAAAGAAAGAATGAATGCTGTGAAAATATTGATATCAAAAATTGCTAAGATAAATGAGGAAGGAGTTAAAGAAGAGAAGGAGGAAAGAGAGAAAAAGGAGAAGGAGGAACGGGAGAAAAAGGAGGAGGAGAGGGAGAAAAAGGAGAAGGAGGAGAGGGAGGAAAGGGAGCAAAGAGAGAGGGAGGAAAAATATAAAAAGATGAAAATCAGTGAGATTCGTAAAAGATTGAGTGTATTACAGCAAATAAATCAATCTCAACGCACCGAAGAGGAAATTAAAGAATTAACAACTCTTATGAAGATAATGGTTTCAAAAATAACAACGTCAATGTCTTCAATTTCAGGGAGGAGATTTAAACGAGAAAGTGGTGAAGAAGAAGAAGAAGAAAAGGAAAAGATTACGTGATTGATGATGTTGGTGTCATTGACTTAAGTTAGTTTTTATTTGTAAATAAATGGAGGAGAGAGTGAAGGCATTCCTTAGGATTCTTTATGTTTTAAAAATAAAGATTGAAATGTATATGTTGAAAACCAAAAAGGTTTTGATACTCTGTCGGAATTTTTCTGATAAATAAATATGAGTTATTGTCTCAAATGTAAAAAGAAAACTAAATCTAAAAATATCTCTTATGTTAAAGCTAAAAATAATAGAGTTTATCAAAAAGGAATATGTCAAGTATGTGGCTCTAAAAAGTGCCAATTCATCTCTCCTAAAAGAGGAGGAGACATACAAAAGTTTCTGTCAGGAAGTAAATTTACAACAACTGGAATTCCAGGGGAATTACACCTTCCAGGGTATTCTTTCTGTGGTCCAGGAACAAACTTGGATAAAAGATTAGATGAGGCTGACAATCCTAAACCTTGGTCTAAACCTACAAATAGGGTTGACGAAGTGTGTATGAAGCATGATATTGCTTATGGGAAAACCACTACGTTGACTGAAAAACATAAAGCCGACAGCGAAATGTTGTATAATTTGTCTTTGATACAAAATCCAACGTTGAGAGAGAAAGTTGATAGGTTTATTGTGAGAAATTTGATAAATGCTAAATTGAAACTTGGTCTTGGTTATTCCTCAAAAAACTATTAGGCTCTAATGATGTCATCAAGACTGAGGAGCTTTTGGCTGAAGAATTACACAAACCTATAATCACAAAGTTTAAAAGAAGGAAGGTTTATTCTAAATACACCGACCACATATGGTCCGCTGATTTAATTGAATTGAATAATGACAGGGGATACAGGTATGCTTTAACCGTTATTGATTTGAGGAGTAGATTTGCCTGGGTTGTCCCTTTAAAAAATAAAAGGGGTGATACTTTAATGTTAGCCTTTAAGCTAATATTTGATCGGGATAAAAGGAAACCAAAGAAGTTATGGACTGATGAGGGAACAGAGTTCTATAACAAAATATTCATGAAATTTCTTAAGGGGAAGGGTATTAAATTATACAGCACCTTTAATGAAGGAAAGGCAGTTGTTATTGAGCGTTTTAATCGTACTTTAAAAGAGAAATTATATAAAAAATTCACACAACTCGGTTCTCAAAAATGGGTGTATTTAATTCAGGATATTGTAGATAATTACAATAATACAGTTCATTCATCAACAAAATCAAAACCATCAGAAACATTTACAAAATTAGAATATGAAAAGGAGATTAATTTGAGAAAGCCCAAGTTCAAAGTTGGTGATATTGTAAGAATATACAAATGGAAAAGCCATTTTGAGAAAGGTTATACAAAGAGATGGACTAATGAATTATTTAAAATCGTTGATGTAATGGCTACAAACCCTTGGACCTACAAATTATATGATTTAAATGGAGAAGAAATCTTGGGTTCATTTTACTCACACGAATTACAAAAAACACAAGTAAGCAGATAATACCCTTGAAAATAATAAATAAATAAATAAAATGTAATGGGGATACGTTTTTAAATCTGTGAACCCCAAACATAGAATCCCACAACTTTTTAGTTGGGGCTTAACTTTTGTGTGTGTATAATGGGGATACGTTTTTAAATCTGTGAACCCCAAACACAGAATCCCACAACTTTTTAGTTGGGGCTTAACTTTTGTGTGTGTATAATGGGGATACGTTTTTAAATCTGTGAACCCCAAACACAGAATCCCACAACGTTTCAGTTGGGGCTTAACTTTTGTGTGTGTATAATGGGGATACGTTTTTAAATCTGTGAACCCCAAACACAGAATCCCTCAACTTTCCAGTTGGGGCTTAACTTTTGTGTGTGTGTGTATGTGTGAGTGAGTCATAATAATATACAAACCCTAACCCAACCCCATCCCTAACCCAACCCCATCCCTAACCCAAACCCATCCCTAACCCAAACCCATCCCTAACCCAACCCCATCCCTAACCCAACCCATCCCTAACCCAACCCCATCCCTAACCCAACCCCATCCCTAACCCAACCCCATCCCTAACCCAACCCAATCCCATACCCAATCCCATCCCTAACCCAACCCCATCCCTAACCCAACCCTAACCCAACCCCATCCCTAACCCAACCCATCCCTAACCCTCACATTCAAAATCCCAACCCTAACCCAATCCCATCCCTAACCCAACCCCAACCCTAACCCTCACATTCAAAATCCCAACCCTAACCCAACCCCATCCCTAACCCAACCCCATCCCTAACCCTCACATTCAAAATCCCACCCTAACCCAATCCCATCCCTAACCCAACCCCATCCCTAACCCAACCCTAACCCAACCCCATCCCTAACCCAACCCCATCCCTAACCCTCACATTCAAAATCCCACCCAAACCCTAACATAATCTTTCTTTTCTTCTTTTTTTAAATACGTATTTCTTTTTTTCTTTTTTTCCTCTTCCACCAATTCTGTCTTTCAAGGCTTTCAAGTTTGAAGAAGTAGAAATGGGAAGAAAGAATTTTCCAGCATTTTCTTCCTCGAACTTTCTTGATATTGCTTAAATCAAGCGTCATTAAATAAAGAACATTGTTCATTGCTTTAGAATCCAAAGAGTCTCCAAGAGGAACCCCACAGGTAGAGTCTCCAAAATAAAACCAACTTTCCAAGTTCCCAAGGTATAACCACAATTCCTGTTGAGCCTCCAAGATAGGTATCACATTCCGAGTCATCAAAACAAAACCCCCATTCCGAGTCTCCAAAAATATAACCATCTTTCCAAGTCCCCAAGGTAGAACCACAATTTTCAGAAATATTGGGGGTTTCCGTGATAAGTCTCACATAGTATAACTGCGGACCATCAGGGAAAACTTCCCTTTCCCAATTTTTTAGGGTTTCTATGATGTGTCTCACATAGTATAACTGCGGACCATCAGGGAGAACTCTCCTTGCCCAATTTTTTAGGGTTTCTATGATGTGTCTCACATAGTATAACTGCGGACCATCAGGGAGAACTCTCCTTGCCCAATTTTTTAGGGTTTCTATGATGTGTCTCACATAGTATAACTGCGGACCATCAGGGAGAATTCCCATTTCACAATTTTTTAGGGTTTCTATGATGTGTCTCACATAGTATAACTGCGGACCATCAGGGAGAACTCCCCTTTCCCAATTTTCAGAAATTTGTGGGTCTCCAATGTATGACTTGTATTCTGGCTCATCAAGGTAGAACTTGTTCAGTGGGTTTTGTTTTGATAACTCACAACAAGTATCATCATGGTAAAACTCTTTTTCAGGATTTTGTGGATCTCCAAGGTATAACTCTTTGGCTGGGTCATCAAGGTAGAACTCGTTCTGGGGGTATTGGTTGTTCAAAATGTCTTCAAACAAAAAAATAACTTCATCCCAAGTTGTGTTAAAAGCAGAATTTTCATTTCGTATCTCAGATACAATTTCCTGTGAAAGAAAATAACAATGTATTAATTTAATACAATATTTTTATTTGTATAAATCAAGCTCTATGAATATTAAAATAAACTTTGTTAACTCTTACACGAGTCTCATCTAAAAAAAAAAAAAATTAAAATAAATAATTAAATTAATAATTAATTAAATAAATAAATAAATAAATAAACAAACTTACCTCCATTGATAAGAGGTTCGAGTCCAGTTCATCAATCTGAAGGTTGAGTTCTACACAGGTAGTAGGACTCCAAGGAATAGCAAAGTTATCCCATTCCATTTCGGCATAGTAGTCCATTCTCAAGTGAAGCAGAAAGCGTGTTTGAAAAAGCCTGTGTGGTCGGTGCCTTTTATAAGGACTGGGTGTGTCATTTCCTGTGGAAATTCCCTGGGCGTGTCTTAACTGGAAATGATGTGATGGGAATTCCCTGAAAATGATGTAATGTATTACCTGGAAATGATACAATGCTGAAGAGTTTATAAAGTGGGTGGGACTTAACAAAGTGGGCGGGGTTTAGCAGAAGTGGGCGGAGCCTAGCAAAAGTGGGCGGGGTTTAGTAAAAAAGTGGGCGTGGCTTAACAAAAGTGGGCGGGGCTTAGTAAAAAGGTGGGCGTGGCTTAACAAAAAGTGGGCGTGGCTTACCAAAAAGTGGACGGAGCTTAACAAAAAGTGGGCAGAGCCTACCAAAAAGTGTGTGGCACTGGAGGCGCTCAAACAAGAACATTGAGGGAGGTTTACCATTTTATCTTAGCTCAGTTAAAATATCTTGATAAAGAACCAAACTCAAACATATTTTTTGTTAATGTATTAGACGGTGAGGAGAGTTGTAGGAGAATTAAATTATTTCCCACACATAAACAAATATTTGTAGGGTCGTTGTTTGAGTGGGTCAAAGATGATTCACCAGATGATATTAAGAGTAAAAGGTTAAAAGGTCCATAAGGTCAGAAGGATCACAGGTTCACACAGAAGGACCATTGTTTAAGTGGTCTAATGAATAAGGATAACATGTCAAAAGGTTAGAAGGTTCGTAAAGAACAGGGTGAGAGAAATAGAGGTGTTTAGGGGCAATGAGGGAGGGGAAAAATTAACATGTAAGTCAATGGGAAAATGAGAGTGTCCCAGAAGCAACATATATACACTACTACCATGTCTTTCAATCCTGACCAATCTCACACTCTTACGATGTCTCTCCGAAAAGACCGACTGGACAACCCTCCCATCTACTTTCTGAATAATCCTCTCCAAGAAGTTCTGTCACAAGCTTTTGGGTCTCACTATCTGCCATGATCTTTCCTGGGAAAACCACATTTCCAAGCTGGCCTTCAAAGCCAGTCGCCGACTGGGCATCCTCCGTCGTGCGAAGTCCTTCCTTGGCACACCTGAGCTCCTCACCACATACAAGGCTTTCATCCGCAGCTCAATGGAGTTCTGCTCTCCCCTCTGGGCTGGTGCTCCTGCCTCACACCGAGCTCGTCTTCACGCTGTTGAAACCAAAGCATTCAGAATCATTGGAATGTCCCGCGATGACGCTATCTCCGAGGGCCTTTCACTTACCCACCGCAGGCAGGTTGGTGGTCTTTCTGTCTTCTACTGACTCCTCTCTGGTCTTGCTCCCCCAGGTCTCTCTGGGGTCTGTCACCCAAATATTCCTGCAGGATGCACAAGATCTGCCAGCAACCCTCGTCTGGTGAAACTTCCACAATCAAGACTATTTGCTCACCTTCACTCCTTCATTCCTCTTTTCTCCCGCCTCTGGAACAAACTCCCTCACTCTCTTCAATCCCACTCCTCCCTCCAGGTCTTTAAAACGGCTGTTCACCACCATCTCTTATCTTCCCCAATCCAAAACCTTGATCATTTCTACCCCCGCTAATTTCACCCCAAATCCACTTTTTAAGGTGCCGACTTCTTTCCTGGAAGTCCTTGGTGTCCTTGCGTTTTATACCTATCCTGCCCCCCCCCCCCAGGCCCTCTCCCTCCCACACATCTCCCGATGTCCCTGCTCTCAAATGTTGTGTTTGTGTGCTTCCTCCCCTTCTCTCCCCATCTTGTCGACCGCTCCCCTATTTATATACTTTGTTTGCTTGCTTGTTTGATTTGTTTGTTTGATAAATGTTAGCTCTTTCACGAGCCTCGACTCTGTATACAAAAAAAAACAAAAAAAAAACAAGCGTTCCTCCATCAGGATGTCTCTGATTCCTTAGTATCTCTCCCGGGTTACTCCCTCCTCCGGTATGATAGACCTGAGCCTCGTCCTGGAGGTGGGGTTGCTATCTTTATCAAAAAGTCTCTTTCTCACTCGCCCTGCACTGCCCTCTCTCCACCTCGCCCCCAGGAATACCTCTGGCTATGGCTTCCCCTTCGCTCCCACTTCTTGTTCAAATGTGTGTTGTACCGTCCACCAAACAGTGATGACTCCATCTACATCTCGCTGTCTGATAATATGGACCAACTTCTATCTACTCATCCCAACTCTCTCTCTTCCTCATATGTGGTGATATCAATTGTCACCATGCCAGTTGGCTGGGTGTGGGTACCTATCTCACCATCCATTGCTCCTCAGCAAAGGACTTCTGCGACTCACTGGGACTGACACAATCTGTCAGTTTCCCAACCCGGATCTCAGTCAACGGAGCATCTTCTCTTCTGGACTTGGTTATGACTAACTTCCCCGAAAATGTCTGCTGCTCTTCTTCTGCTCCAATCGGCTCATCTGATCATGTGCTTGTTAAATTGGACATCTCTCTGACCATTCTCAGGGAGCCTCCTCAGCGTCCACGAGTCTGGCATTTCACTCAGGCCACCTGGCATGGTCTTCAAGCAGCCATCAATCATCTGGACTGGTCTCCCATCTCTACCGCCTCTGAGATCAACTCATCCTGGGAATTGTTCCAAAGTAAATTGACCTCTCTCATGCACAGATTTATCCCATCTCGTCTTTAGTTGTCATACCCTTCCCCCCATCCATAGTACACGGAATCTTGTGGTGAGGCTGTTGCCCAGAAACAACTTGCCTTCGTCTCCTGGAAAGCAAATCCAACGGAAGGAAATCTCATTTCGTTTCACAAAGCCCGAAACAAGTCTGTGTCCACCCTCAGGAGAGCCAGGAAACAATATCTCTCCGTTCTCAAGACCGAACTCTCTTATCTGTCTCCCTCTTCCAAATCGTGGTGGCGTCTGGTCAAATCTGTTTCTGGTGTTTGTTCCCCCTCCATCCCCAACTCTCCCCCTTTGGTATCCATGGAAATCTCCACGCATGGCTGGCAGACTTCCTCTCTAGTCGTAGTCAACGTGTGGCCCTGCATGGGTTTCTCTCATCTCCTCTTCCTGTTCAGGCTGGAGTTCCCCAAGGCAGTGTTCTGGGCCCCGTGCTTTTTCTGGTTTTCATCAATAATCTCTCCGACTCTCTTGAAAATCCTCTCTATCTCTTTGCTGATGACTCCACTCTCTGCCGCTCCATTCCTCATCCCTCAGACCGGCAGTCTGCAGCCTCCTCACTCTCTGCAGACCTGGACAAAATCACAGACTGGGTAAAATCACAGACTGGGTAAACAAGTGGAACATGTCTTTCAATCCTGACAAATCTCACACTCTTACGATGTCTCTCCGAAAAGACCGACTGGAGCACCCTCCCATCCACTTTCTGAATAATCTTCTCCAAGGAGTTCTGTCACTCAAGCTTTTGGGTCTCACTATCTGCCATGATCTTTCTTGGGAAAACCACATTTCAAATCTGGCCTCCAAAGTCAGTCGCCGACTGGGCATCCTCCGTCGTGCGAAGTCCTTCTTTGGCACACCTGAGCTCCTCACCACATACAAGGCTTTCATCCGCAGCTCAATGGAATACTGCTCTCCCCTCTGGGCTGGTGCTCCTCCCTCACACCTTGCTCGTCTTCACGCTGTTGAAATCAAAGCGTTCCGCATCATTGGAATCTCCCGTGATGAAGCTACCTCCGAGGGCCTTTCACTTACTCACCGCAGGCAGGTTGGTGGTCTTTCTGTCTTCTACCGACTCCTCTCCGGCCTTGCTCCTCCAGCTCTCTCTGGGCTCTGTCCCCCAAATATTTCTCCAGGTCGCACAAGATCTGCCTGCAACCCTCTTACAGTTAAACTGCCAAAATCAAGACTCTCTGCTCACCATAACTCCTTCATTCCTCTTTTCTCCCGCCTCTGGAACAAACTCCCTCACTCTCTTCAATCCCACTCCTCCCTCCAGGTCTTTAAAACAGCTGTTCACCACCATCTCTTATCTTCCCCCATTCAAAACCTTGAACTTTTCTTCCCCTGCTAATTTCACCCCAAATCCACTTTTTTGAAATACCAACTTCTTTCCTGGAAGTCCTTGGTGTCCTTGTGTTTTATACTTGTCCCACCCCCCCCCCCCGACCCCCTTCCCACGCCGCCTCCCCGCAAGCCCTACCCCTCACACACATTCCCGATGTCCCTGCTCTCAAATGTTGTGTTTATGTGTTTCCCCTTCTCTCCCCATCTTGTTTGCCGCTCCCCTTTTTATATACTTTGTTGCTTGTCTGTTTGATTTGTTTGTGTGATAAATATTAACTCTTTCACGAGCCTCGATTATGCATACAAAAATAATAATAATAATTTAAAAAAAAGTAAGTAAATTAAGCCTTGAAAGTTGATGCAAATAATTCCTGCAGGTGTCCCAACCTCTGCTGATTACTTGATTACAAACCCCCTGTCTGTATATAAACAATATTGCAACAGACTGTCATTACACCCTCTGAAGCATTATTTTGACAATATTGCACTGCAGGAAGTAGTTTTTGGAAACTGGAGGAATCTCTGACAGGAAGAGGTCTGGCAGACGCAAAGCCACAACAGAATCAGAAGACAAGTTTCTGAGAGTCAACCGCTGGCGTGATAGGCGGCTCACAGGACAACAGCTTCAAGCACAGCTTAACACTGGTCGAAGTAAGCACGTCTCAGTTTCAACTGTGAAGAGAAGAACTCCAGGCTATGTCAAAACTACCTTCGAGGAAAAGAACAAGACGGTAGGCTTCAAATCATGGAATGGCCAGCACAGTCTCCAGACTTAAACCCCATCGAGCTGGTTTGGGATGAACTGGACAGAAGGGTGAAAGCAAAGCAACCAACAAGTGCAACACATTTGTGGGAACTTCTGCAACAGTGTTGGGAAGAACTTCCCGAACAACATTTGATTTCCATTGTAGAAAGAATGCCACGAGAGTGTTCGGCGGTGATATCTGCAAAAGGTGGCTACTTTGCCAAGTCAAAAATTTAAATTAAATTTTGTTAAACAAAATGATTCTATGATTTCTTTTTTTAAATCTCGACTTGTTTATTTGTTCTATGCTTAATTTCAGATTACATTGAGACATTAAACTGCGTAAATTTCAATAAAAACTGGAAAAATTGAGGTGTTCTAAAACTTTTGACCGGTGGTGTACGTTCTGGAGGAGTTCGAGTTTTGTGCAAAACGCACAATTAAGTGGGAGTTAGTTATACATGTTACATATAATTAGATATGAGATACCTTGAGATGGTGAGAATACAGGTCGAGGTGGTTGTGATAGGTTGGCAGGTGAGAGTGTGCTTGGGTAATTAACCAGTAATTTGTTCCTGTGGCTTTTCCTTGTTTTTTTCTCCCCTTTTATTCTTGCATTTTCCTCATTTTTGAAGGTTCACCCGTACTTGGCCTCTCGTTTTCGTTTGGCATTCCAGGAGTTGTTACATTCTCTTGTTTCCATGTTCATACGAATCTGGTACAGACTTAATGCGCAGATTACCTTTTCATGCCTGAGCCTTTGTTCATTTTTTTTCCATTCATCATTTACAATCCTCACTCTCCCTGATATCATATTTAATCCCAAGATTTGCTCAGTTATTATATAATCACAGATGAAAATTCACCCAACTATGAAGTACCATGTCTGATATGTGCACTTTTCCTTTCAGGACCTGTATGTATCAGTCACAGATGATGTGCGAAATTTTCCTGGTCTCCAAGAAGACAAGATTAAGTTGGAGAAGCTTAAAGACAAAGTGTAAGAACAAATTAGATCTTTTCAACTACAAAACTTGAACCATCAAATTATCATATTTTGCATTTGTTTTGAAACTCATTTTACAAATGCCTTGTGCATCTCAAGCTATTTCACGATGAACATGTCATTTATGATCATTTCATTGACGCAATGCATGTTTAGTGTTCATTTCTAATGTATATAAACAAGCATATCACCAATATTTTATGAACAAAAGTTATAACATCATGACGTAGACAAGGGAGCTCAACAACTTGCTGAGCAAAATAATAAATTTTCATTCTTTTTAAAATAGTTAAGAAAATTTGGATTACTAGGGCATGCCCGTACTATATATATATCTAAAATTATATCCCCCCCCTCTATTTACATGAAATGGTTTGGTCCAAAGCGAACGGCTTGCGAGTACGGTGACAATCCCCCCCCCCTCTATTTACATGAAATGGTTTGGTCCAAAGCGAACGGCTTGCGAGTACGGTGACAATCCCCCCCCTCTATATACATGAAATGGTTTGGTCCAAAGCGAACGGCTTGCGAGTACGGTGACAATCCCCCCCCTCTATTTACATGAAATGGTTTGGTCCAAAGCGAACGGCTTGCGGAGTTTGGTAAAGAAATCGCCATAGCTCGGTAACTACTTGTCCGATTAATATGAAACCTTGAAAAGGCACATCCTCAGGTCCCCAGCAATATACCTGGCAAGTTTCAAGTATATCGGACCCGTGGTTGTCGAGAAACAGCGGTCACAGACAAACATACAAACATACAAACATACAAACATACAAACATACACACAGAGATTGCTGGAATTATAGATAGATGAATGTGTTTATGAGTGTATCATGCATATACGAGTGTATCATGTGTGTATGAGTGTATCATGTGTGTACGAGTGTATCATGCGTGTACAAGTGTATCATGTGTGCATGAGTGTATCGTGTGTTTATGAGAGTATCATGTGTGTACGAGGGTATCATTCGTGCACGAGTGTATCATGTGTACGTGTGTATTGTGTGTACGAGTGCGCTTGGACAGCACACACAGCACACACAGCATACGTAGATGTGGTTTGCAATGTTCTTGGCCAGCACACATAGCATACTGTTGCGGATCTGCCACCGGCCTTCTCCCCTTACCAAAGGGGGATTAGTCCCCTTGTCTTTGACTGACCAGGCGCGACCCGAGGCCTATGACGTCCTTTCCGGACAGCGCGAAATAGGATTTTAGGCCGAATTCACTATTACCTAATTACTCGCGCTGCCCTGAAATGAGGAGATAAGCCTCGCACGAATCACGTGTTGTGGTGGATACGCCGAGCGGTAGCGAACACATGATCCAAGCCGTGTAGATGGTGAACCCGATTCTAGCGGTCTTATTCGCACCACGCTTAGTCAATGGCGAAATCACAGAGGCGATCAAATTGGAAAGAAAGAACAAGTTTATTTATACTATTCACAATGATGAGAAAAGACACAGGGCAGTCCTTAAACAGTCTTATACTTAATATCCCAGAGACTATGGGCCCGTTACACACACACACACACACACACACACACACACACACACACACACACACACACACACACACACACACACACACACACACACACACACACACGCGGATTGCAGATGAAGGACAGCACGTCCAGGGATGGATGGCACGTCCACGGATGGTCAGCTCTCTCCGGTCCCCAGCTCGTACCGCGAAGATGGATCCAACAGCAGGCAGGAGCTCGTAACATGCCGTTTGGACGCACTGGGTTATTACAGGGCGAACGGTAGGGGCGGCTGGCGGTAATTCACTGGCGGCTATTGCCGCGTTTACTCGCGTGGCTGGGTCATTCGCTATCGCCTGGTTTGGCTGTGGCCGCGTACGTAATAGGCGAATACAGTTCAATAGCCTCGAAGCGCTAAGCCTTGAAGTGCTCACAATGCGCTCCTAACCAGCTCTCTTCAAGTCCTTCAAGCAAGTGCCTTCCACCAAGTCCTTTGACACAAGTCCTCCCAGCGCGAGTCCTTCCTCTTGTGCAAGTCCTTTTATCACGCCCTTTCCCAACGTGTCCTCGTACATAAGTCCTCTCGTGCGAGTCCTTTTATCACACACTTTCCCAACGATTCCTCGTGCATAAGTCCTGTTCAAGGGCTTTTGTGCCAAGACTTTTATAGGCACGCCCCGCGAACCTTCCAGCACTTACCAGATGCGCCTTACCACGCCATGCCCTTAGTGCCCTGGTTGGCTGGTGGCCCTTACCATCATCGTCTCTGACGCGCTGCCTTGACGCCGCCCCACCCCGACCCCGCGCTCCTCCCTCTTAGGCCTACCTCGTGTTACTCGACTAGCGAGCGAACAAAGGGCAGCGAATGCTGCTGGCAGCCAAGGCATAATAAATGCTGCGGGTAGCCAAAGCGTAACAAACTGAGGGATCAGCCAAATGGGGCGCCCATATTTATGCCCATAGGTGGAACTTGGAGGGTGGCGCAAAAATGAAAGGACCTAAACTCATGTCTTTACACAACGCAGATATTACGAGTGAAAATGGCCTAGACATACACATACTATGACAAAACTAATACTCTAAGTTGGCCTACGTGTTGCTCGTGGACTAACTATGGGGGGCAACCCTTTAACCTTTAATGATCGATATGTGCCAATCTCAAAACCGTAGCAATACGTAGATGTGGTTTACAATGCTCTTGGCCAGCACACATAGTGTACGTAGATGTGGTTTACAATGCTCTTGGCCAGCACACATAGCGTACGTAGATGTGGTTTACAACGCAATTGGCCAGCATACATAGCGTACGTAGATGTGGTTTACAATGCAATTGGCCAGCACACATAGCGTATGTAGATGTGGTTTACAATGCTCTTGGCCAGCATACATAGCATACGTATATGTGGTTTACAATGCAATTGGCTAGCACACATAGCGTACGTAGATGTGGTTTACAATGCAATTGGCCACCATACATAGCGTACCGAGATGTGGTTTACAATGCAATTGTCCAGCATACATAGCGTACCTAGATGTGGTTTACAATGCAATTGGCCAGCACACATAGCGTACGTAGATGTGGTTTACAATGCAATTGGCCAGCATACATTGCGTACCTAGATGTGGTTTACAATGCAATTGGCCAGCATACATAGCGTACCTAGATGTGGTTTACAATGCTCTTGACCAGCATACATAGCATATGTAGATGTGGTTTACAATGCTCTTGGCCAGCTTACATAGCATACGTAGATGTGGTTTACAATGCAATTGGCCAGCATACATAGCATACGTAGATGTGGTTTACAATGCAATTGGCCAGCATACGTAGCGTACGTAGATGTGGTTTACAATGCAATTGGCCAGCATACATAGTGTACGTAGATGTGGTTTACAATGCTCTTGGCCAGCATACATAGCGTATGTAGATGTGGTTTACAATGCAATTGCCCAGCATATATAGCGTACGTAGATGTGGTTTACAATGCAATTGGCCAGCATACATAGCGTACGTAGATGTGGTTTACAATGCAATTGGCCAGCATACATAGCATACGTAGATGTGGTTTACAATGCAATTGGCCAGCATACGTCACGTACGTAGATGTGGTTTACAATGCAATTGGCCAGCATACGTCGCATACGTAGATGTGGTTTACAATGCAATTGGCCAGCACACAGAGCGTACGTCGATGTGGTTTACAATGCTCTTGGCCAGCACACATAGCATACAGAGATGTGGTTTACAATGCAATTGGCCAGCACACATAGCATACATAGATGTGGTTTACAATGCAATTGGCCAGCACACATAGCATACGTAGATGTGGTTTGCAATGCTCTTGGCCAGCACACATAGCATACATAGATGTGGTTTACAATGCAATTGGCCAGCATACATAGCATACGTAGATGTAGTTTACAATGCAATTGGCCAGCACACATAGCATACGTAGATGTGGTTTACAATGCAATTGTCCAGCACACATAGCATACATAGATGTGGTTTACAATGCAATTGGCCAGCACACATAGCATACATAGATGTGGTTTATAATGCTCTTGGCCAGCATACATAGCATACATAGATGTGGTTTACAATGCAATTGGCCAGCACACATAGCATACGTAGATGTGGTTTACAATGCAATTGGCCAGCACACATAGCATACGTAGATGTGGTTTACAATGCAATTGGCCAGCACACATAGCATACGTAGATGTGGTTTATAATGCTCTTGGCCAGCACACATAGCATACGGAGATGTGGTTTACAATGCAATTGGCCAGCACACATAGCATACGTAGATGTGGTTTACAATGCAATTGGCCAGCACACATAGCATACATAGATGTGGTTTACAATGCAATTAGCCAGCATACATAGCATACGTAGATGTGGTTTACAATGCAATTGGCCAGCACACATAGCGTATGTAGATGTGGTTTACAATGCTCTTGCCCAGCATACATAGCATACGTAGATGTGGTTTACAATGCAATTGGCCAGCACACATAGCATACCTAGATGTGGTTTACAATGCTCTTGGCCAGCATACATAGCGTACTTCAATACGTTTTACATTGCGCTTGGCCAGCACACCACCCTGGGGAGGGTCCCTTTCCAGACCTCTTGACCCCATGATCCCTATTCACACCATTCCAATGAATGTCAACATACCCGGTGTTGGTGACCTCAATACCCAGCTGCACCTTGCAATCATGCCTCTGCCGCCAGTTCCTCTGGCACGGATTCCTCCTCTGCCACCTGTGGGCTCAAACGCCCCCCACACATGCTCAGCACGTCCTTTAACCTACTCAGCTAGGGCCTGCTCTAACTCTTTCCTTGACCTCCTAACCCAGGCTACTAAAGCCTTTGCTGTCCCACTCCCATTATTTTTTTTCTTTACCCCCATCTCCCATTCCGACGCTATCCGACTCTCCCCACTATCTCTGTCGTCTGATGTTCGATTTTCGTTTAAATCTCCCTTACTCTCTTCTATCCCCCATGCTTCACTCATCCACTGCCAGCCCTACAAAACAAACAAGAACAGGCATTTTAAGGCCATTTCCCCTGCCAGAGCGGGGGTTAGCCTTGCGGGCCCCATGACAATCTTCTCCATTTTGTCCTATTTTCTACATCTCTCCTTGTTAACCCCCTTGCCAGCATTTCTTCTTCCACCACCTTCAGCCAAGCCTTTCTTGGTCTTCCCCGTCCTCTACTTCCTTCGACATTATTTTCCATCACTCTTCTCAACCAGTCACTTTTATCCTTCCTCAACACATGACCAAACCATCTCAACCTGTTTCTCTTCACAGCATCAATCACATGCTCCATTCCCATCATCTTTCACAATGCATCTTTTGTCTTCCTCCCTCTCAACGATACTCCACACATCCACAGAACCATTCACATTTCCACCCTTTCCAGCCTTCGTTGCTGCCCTACATTCAATACCCATGCCTCGCTCCCATAAATCAAAACACTTCTCACACATGCAGCACACCTTTCCCTTCAGCTTCAACGACACTCCCCTCCTAGTCAGCATGCCACTCAGTTCCTGAAACTTCTTCCATGCACATCTCACTCAAACAACCGTTGCCGAGTCTGATCCACCTTCTCCATTCAGCATGTCTCCGAGGTAGCAAAATGTTTTCACACCTTCCAGTTCACGCCGTCTCCAAGATCCAACTCAACATTTCCTCCATCTGCAGCTCCCTCTGTCCAGACCTTACACTTGAATGTAGCTGCCACACTGGTTAATGACCCCTCAGACCACTAAATTTTTGATGAACCCACTCAGCGCACATTGCACATTGAATGGAGTTCACTCTGACACCCTTCCTGCAACACAGCACACGGCCACTTCCCAGTTATTTCGACCTCACCACATGCTTTTCCACTTGCCATCACCTTCGTCTTTCCGTGATTCACCTTCAGACCTTTTGTCTCTACATTCCTTCCACTTGTTCATCTTCTCCTTCAGGCCATCCATACTCTCTGCAATCAACACCAGATCATCTGCATGCAACAACTCCCACGGTAAACCCTCTACGTTCTGAGCCAGCACCTCCATCACAGCTACAAATAGTAGTGGACTTAATACCGACCCCTGATGCACTCCCACCTTCACCTCAAACTTACCACTGTTCCCGTCCTTCGTCCTTACAGCTGTGCACGCTCTTTTGTACATTGCCATCACTACTCTGATCAACCATTCCTCCACTCCTAACTTCCTCAATGCCCATGTCAATACTTCGTGTGGAACCCTATCGAATGCTTTCTCCAGATCAACAAACCCAATAAACAACTTCTTCCTCAACTCCATGTACTTCTCCTGCAACTGCCTCACAATAAAGAGCGTGTCTGTCATTCCTCTTCCTGGCATAAATCCAAACTGCATTTCGTCGATCTTCACCCTCTTCCTTATCCTCCTCTCCAACACCCTTTCCAATACCTTCATTCTATGCTCCAATAACTTTATCGCTCGGTATGAGCCACACTCCAGAGGGTCACCTTTCCCCTTGTATAGAGGGACGAGGGTACTCAGTTCCCAAGCCACTGGAATGCGGCCTTCTTTCACCACCAGATTACAGATCTCTGTCATTCTCTTCACACCACAACTTCCTGCTGCCTTCAACATATATCCTACAACTCCCATCGGCCCTCCCACTTTTCTACTCTTCATTGCTTTTATCGCTTCCTCAACTTCCTTCTCAGTTATATTCTCTGCCGGTCCAAAAACTGGGTTACTCTCTATGTTGCCTTCCCATTCGTTCTCTGTATTCAACAGCATTTCCATATATATTTTCCATCTTCCTTTTATTCCATCTGGGTCCACAACGATTTGTCCCACTTCATCCTTCAAGCAACTCACCCCCATCACATCACACCTCTCTTTCGCTATCTGCTTTGCAATCCTGAATACCGCTCTCTGACCCTCTTCCGAATCCAAGCGTTCCCGAACATTTTCCTACATCCCTCCTGCGCCTTTGCTACCTCTTTCTTTGCAGCCTTCCTGGCTGCATTATAACTTTCATGCTCTGCTTTTTCTGCTCCAGTACCCTTCGCCTCCTGCCACTCCTTGAACTTCTTCCTCTTCTCGTGAATCCTCTTTCCAACTTCATCATCCCACCACCATGTTTCCGAGTGCCTCGGTGGTCATTTTGTCCATCCACATACGTCACCAACGGCTCCCAACAGACTATCTTTCATTGACATCCAACCACTTTCAAGCTCAACCACATCATCCTCTACCCCACTCAGCCTCTCTTTTAATGCCTCCCTTACTGTCACCTCTTTCAACCTCCACACCTTCATTCTCGGTTGGTACTTCACCCGCTGAGCTCTCCTCGCACCTTTCACCCTCATGTCGCAGACAACCAAGTGGTGCTGTGAAACAGCCTCCTCCCCCGGGATCACCTTTGTGTCCCGGAGGTGCCCCCTATCTCGCCTACGCACCATCAGGTAGTCAACGGTTGTCGTCGACCCACCTGACGTGTATGTAACAAGCTTATTATCCTCTTTCTGGAACTGTGTATTACAAATCAGCTCCATCAGCAAACTCCAAAATCCTTTCACCTTCTCCATTTATCACACCATATCCGTAACCCCCATGAACTCCCTCAAAACCGTCCATACTCCTTCCCACATGTCCATTTAGGTCTCCTCCGACCACAACAACTTCCTCATCTTTCACGTTTTCCATCAGCTTCTCTATCGCACACCAGAACTTGTCCTTCTCTTCATCGCTCCGACCAACCTGCGGAGCATATCCTGAGATGACGTTCACCAAGAGCTTTCCAATCATCATTTTCACCATCATTGGAATTGAGATCTCGCGAGATCTTGGAGACAACGGCAGGGATTTTCGAAGCTGCACACGTTCTCAACGTTTTCAAAGTTAATGTCATTGTTCACAATTGTATTTTGTCGAAACTGTATTTATCTTTCGGTGTGTGAACCTATAGTGTGTCCCTTGGAAGTTTCTCGGTGTTTATCTTTCATAAATTAATCGTTTCTGTTTGCCGCATGTGTTGCGGCCTTGCCTCAGGCTTCCCCTGACCCCCGTCGAAGTTTGTTTCGTCCTTCACTGTTTTTGCTAGGTTTTTAGATTTCCCTTTTTCCTCCAAACTTCCCCATACATCTACTCTTTGTCTCACGTTTTAACCCCCCCCCCCCCCTCAAAAACAAACAAACAAAAAAAACAACAACAAAAACAACAACATTTATTTCACATTCTCCACGTGTGAAGTTGTCCCATCGTGTGATTCTGCCGACGTGCGCTGTCTCGCCCCGCCCCCATTATCTCCTTGCCTTCCACCTTTTCCCCTGTTCACGTGACTCGTGGTTGTCCCTCTCGGCTCCCTCTCCCGGTTGGTATTTTTGTGAATATAAGATTGTTCTTCACGGTTCTGTTTAAATATGTTTAAACTTTTCCCTGCAGTGTTTTATTCAGTGGTTTATTACAACACGCTGTTTTTCTTCCTATTTAAAAGGCTTTTTTCAATTTCCTCTCCAACTCATTCCATTTCAAAAAAATATTCAATCTCTTATAACTCTAAATCACTACATGCTCGAAATTCACATTCATTCCACCCCTCCTCCATCGTTCTGAAGCGGATCGCTAACTTGAAAATCACAATAAACCCAATTTGTTAGAAAATGTTCGTCTTTCATTAATCATCCACTTTCTAAACTCCCCCCTTCCCCTCCCCTCCAAATCTCCCCCCTTGCCCTTCCCTCCAAATCTCCCCCCTTGCCCCTCCCCTCCTAAACTCCCCCCTTTCCCCTCCCCTCCTAAACTCCCCCCTTGCCCCTCCCCTCCAAAACTCCCCCCTTGCTCCTCCCATTCAAAACTCCCCCCCCAACCCCTCCCTTTCTAATCTCCCCCCCAACCATCCCTCCCAAATTCTCCCTCCTCCCACGTCCTCCTCAAAGGTGCCTCCTCCCCACTTTGTCTCCCTTCTATCTCATACCTCCACCTCCCCCAACCTTCTACTTTCCTCTGCCCCCCCTCAAACAACCCCTCACTGTGCCTTATCCCATCACCATCAAACCTTTCGTCCTCCTCATCCTTCCCTCTCTTGTAACTCTTCTGTAATCTCTGACACACTATCAACTGCGCTCCCTTCCCTCCCCCTCTCATCCTTCATATGACCCCACCCCTCCCCTGTCCTACACCCGATGCTCCTCTTCTCTCCTCATTAATGGTATGGACCTCAAACATCCAGCGCCTTCGCTCAAACCTGATTGATCTCTCCATTCAGGTTGCTTCTGACAATCCAGACTTGATCTGCTTAACAGAATCTTTCCTCCTTCAAGATGTCTCTGATTCCTTAATATCTCTTCCTGGTTACTCCCTCCTCCGGTATGATAGACCTGAGCCTCGTCCTGGTGGTGGGGTTGCCATCTTTATCAAAAACTCTCTTCCTCACTCTCCATGCACTGCCCTCTCTCCACCCCACCCCCAGGAGTACCTCGGGGTACGGCTTCCTTTCCACTCCCACCTTTTGTTCATATATGTTCTGTACCGTCCTCCAAACAGTGATGACTCCATTTACATTTCGCTGTCTGACAACGTGGACCAAATTCTATCAACTCATCCAAACTCTCTCTTCCTCATATGTGGCGACTTCAACTGTCATCATGCCATCTGGCTGGGTGTGGGTTTCTCTCTCACCAGCCATGGCACCTCAGCAAAGGACTTCTGCGACTCATTGGGACTGACACAATCTCTCAATTTCCCGACCCGGATCTCAGTCAATGGAGTATCTTCTCTTCTGGACTTGGTTATGACAACTTCCCTGCAAATGTCTGCTGCTCTTCTTCTGCTCCAATCGGTTTTTCTGATCATGTGCTTGTTAAAGTGGACATCTCTCTGGCCATTCTCAGAGAGCCTTCTCAGCGCCGACGATTCTGGCATTTCACTCAGGCTGCCTGGCACGGTCTGTAAGCAGCCATCAATCATCTGGACTGGTCTCCCATCTCTACTGCCTCTGACATAAATTCTTCCTGTGAATTCTTCCAAAGCAAACTGCTCTCTCTAATGCACAGATTTATCCCATCTCGTCTTCAGTTGTCTTACACTTCCTCCCGTCCATGGTACACTGAATCTTGTGGTGAGGCAGTTGCCCTGAACCAACTTGCCTTTGCCTCTTGGAAGACAAATCCAACTGAAGGCAATCTCAGTTCCTTCCACCAAGCTCGGAACAAGTGTGTGTCTACCCTCAGGAGTGCCAGGAAGCACTATCTCTCCACACTCAAGAATGAACTCTCAAACCTATCTCCTTCCTCCAAATCCTGGTGGCATCTGGTCAAATCAGTTTCTGGTGTTTGTTCCCCCTCCATCCCCTCCCTTACTTCAAATGGCTACACAGTTGACACCGCACGTGACAAAGCCGAATGCCTCAACTCTGTGTTTGCCTCAAAATATTGTGTCCCAAACCCATCTCTCTCTGTTCCCACCTTTCCCAGTCGAACCCAACAGCTCCTGGACTCTATGTCCTTCTCTCCTGACAAGGTGGAAAAGTTTTTGTCAAACCTCGACTCTGAATCTGCAACTGGACCAGACGGCATCAGCCCACGGGTCCTAAAATCCTGCTCTGCCGCTCTATCTCACCCTCTCTCTGTTCTTTTCACCCTCGCTTTTGCTCAAGGTCATCTGCCAGCATCTTGGAAATCAGCAAACATTACCGCTGTACACAAAAAGGTGCAAAAACAGATCCTTGCAACTACAGACAAATCAGCCTGCTCCCAATTATCAGTAAAGTTATGGAATCCATCATTGCTTCGGATCTCAAATCCTTCCTCTTCTCCATTGGCTTGATCTCTGATCATCAATTTGGATTCAGACCAGGCCATTCTCCTCTGGACATGCTGCTTCTGCTGTCTCAACAATGGATGGAGGTCCTCATTGCCAAACAGGAAATCAGAGCTGTAGCCCTTGACATATCACGTGCCTTCGATACGGTCTGGCACCCAGCTCTGCTCACCAAAATCTCCTCCTATGGTATCCATGGAAATCTCCACTCATGGCTTGCGGACTTCCTCTCTGGTCATAGGCAACGTGTGGCCCTGAATGGATTTCTCTCATATTCTGGGCCCTGTGCTATTTCTGGTCTTCATCAATGATCTCTCCGACTCTCTGGAAAATCCTCTCTATCTCTTTGCTGATATCTCCACTCTCTGCCGCTCCATTCCTCATCCCTCAGATCGGCAGTCTGCAGCCTCCTGACTCTCTGCAGACCTGGACAAAATCACAGACTGGTCAAACAAGTGGAACATGTCTTTCAATCCTGACAAATCTCACACTCTTACTATGTCTCTTCGAAAAGATCATCTGGACAACCCTCCCATCTACCTTTCTCAACAATCCTCTCCAAGAATTTCTGTCGCTCAAGCTTTTGGGTCTCACTATCTGCCATGATCTTTCTTGGGATAACCATATTTCCAAGCTGGCCTCCAAAGCCAGTCGCCGACTGGGCATCCTCCGTCTTGCGAAGTACTTCCTTGGCAGATCTGAGCTCCTCACCACTTACAAGGCTTTCATCTGCAGCTCAATGGAATACTGTTCCCCCCTCTGGGCCGGTGCTCCTGCCTCACACCTAGCTCGGCTTCACGCTGTTGAAACCAAAGCTTTCAGAATCATTGGAATCTTCTGCGATGAAGCTAACTCCGAGGGCCTTCCACTCATTCACCTTTCTTTGTGGACTTTTTGTCTTTTACCGACTCCTGTTCGGCCTTGCTCCCCCAGCTCTCTCTGTGCTCTGTCCCCCTGATATTCCTACAGGTCGCACAAGATCTGCCAGCAATCCTCTTATGGTTACACTGCCAAAATCTAGGCTCTCTGCTCACATTCAGTCTTTCATTCCGCTTTTCTCCTGCCTCTGGAACAAACTCCCCCACTCCCTTCAATCCCAATCCTCCCTCCAGGTCTTTAAAACAGCTGTTCACCACCATCTCTTATCTTCCTCCATCCAAAACCTTGATCTTTTCTATCCCCGCTGAAACACCCCAGATACACTTTTTTGAAATTCCAACTTCTTTCCTGGAAGAAAAGTGTTGATATGAAGAAAAGAAAAGTCCTTGCAGTGTTGATATGTTTTATACATCTCCCACCTCCCCCCAAGCCCTCCCCCTCCCACATTTCTCTCGATGTCCTTGCTCTCAAATGTTGTGTTTGTGTCCTTCCCCCACCCTCCCCATCTTGTGTTGCGCTCCTCTTATTTTGTGTTTTATGTGTCGGTTGACTTTTTGTGTGATTAGTGTTGTCTCTTTCACGAGCCTCGAGCTTGTTTCCCAAAAAAATTAAAAAAATCATCAACCTATCACTCACTCTAGTCACACTCACCACACTGTCTACAAACTCCTCAGAAAACAGGACACCAACACCATTCACGCCCTCCGGGCACCCTTGCCACACAAACTTGTATTTCTGTCCCCGCCTACCCTTCACCATTCTCACACCACTTCCCTTCCATCTCGTCTCCTGCACACAACAT
Source organism: Myxine glutinosa (assembly GCF_964187855.1). Lineage (NCBI taxonomy): Eukaryota > Metazoa > Chordata > Myxini > Myxiniformes > Myxinidae > Myxine > Myxine glutinosa. The sequence goes on from NC_136267.1 coordinate 12,691,016, forward strand.
ATGTCCACTCTTCTTATGACCAATACTTCCACCACTTCTCCTGATCTCCCTGTCATTGTCCCGAGATTCCATGTCCCAAACCTCAGAAACCGATCTCCACTTCGGGCTTTACGCTGCTGTGCTCATATTTAGTTGTAATTGTCATGGTTCCCTTTTTGAGGCAATGTTTTCATGGCCGGATGCCCTTCCTGACGCCAACCCTCTTCGTCGCCTCCTTCGACACGCAGGGATACGGTGTACCTATTCTAAACCAGGTTACACACAGGGAAACTGCGCTTTACTACGAAGCATTATTAACCCATCGGAGCTACATCCACAACAATACATATAAACACAGGTGCTAACAATCAGGATGATTAACCTCTCATCGTTGTGTATAAATGGCACCCACATGTGTTTTTTAATTCTGTCTCTGATGATGGGCTTGAGTGAGAGCTTGAAAAGTTAGACTGTTAAAACTTTCGTCCCAGTGATCGATTTTATTTTGTCCACAAGTATGGTTCCTTGGGATACAAGCCTTTTCATACATATGTATATATATATATATATGTGCATATTATATTTGTTTATCCTTTTTGTTGCAGATTTCATAACGAATCATCTGACAGATCATACCAAAGAAAGGTAACATTTTCACCTATTATTACTTGCGAAAATCAAAGATTTTTCAAGTATATTGCTTGGTCTTGTGCATTATTACTTGGCCAAAAAAATGTTTTTTGACAAGTATGTTGATCACTCTGGTGTGTGTGTGTGTGAGTGTGTGTGTGTGTGTGCGTGCGTGTGTGTGTTCGTCCGTCCATCCGTCCGCTCACTTATACTTGCCTACAGGTCACAATTTTAAACCGATCTTCATGAAACGCCACCAAATGGTCGAGTTCGTGGCCTGACAAAATCCTATATATTTTGATGTCAAAAGGTCAACATAGGCCAAAAGGTCAACAACCTTTTTTAATTTATAAAATCCTCATTTTACATCCGATTCACTTGAAATTTGAATAGGATTTTAATATCAGCTAACTGAAACCAACCACCAACTATTTTTAGATCAGCATAAGCCAAAAGGTCAACAAAGGCCAAAGGTCAACAACCATTTCAAATTTCTAAAATCTTCAATTTTAATCCGATTGACCTGAAATTTGAATAAGATTTTCATATCAGCAAACTGAATTCAACCACCCACTAGGTTTTAGATCAGCATCGGCCAAAAGGTCAACATAGGCCAAAGTTCATCAACATTTTCGAATTTCTAAAATCCTCCATTTTCATCTGATTGACCTCAAATTTTAAGAGGATTTGCATACCAGGTCACTGAATTCAACCACCAATTATTTTAGGTCATCATAGGCAACAACTTATTTTAGGAATTTCGCAAGTCTCGTGCTATGCACGACATATTTATTGTTGTATGTTTATTATTATTTTCTTTCATACAGCACTTCAATTGTTTCTATGTGGCTTTACAGGTTTTGTTACATGCTTCATGGCTCATGCTAATTTGTGTTTTTTTAAATCTGTATTCATAAAGAATCGCCTCTTAAGGCAGTTCAGCATTGGAGAAGACCACTTACAGAAATGTCAGCCCATACGAGGAGTGGATGAGAGTAAGTGAGGGGAGAGAAAAGCTCATATTCACTTAATTGCATGTACGAGTATAATTCAGTCATATTTAAATATAATAATACAGATTATAGATCAACAGGATCTTTAAATGTAGAGACCACTAACCCCACAATATGTGAATGAATTTAGATTTGCCATGGTGTCGGTGGTGTTTGAGTGCTTATTCTTTGTGGTTTGTCAATGAGAACAGGAGTGATTGTGGCTGTCGAAACTTTTTTAAATCTATGTAATAGTACAAACCTAGATGAATTTTCCCTCCGTTTAATGACTTTAAAACAAAAGCCAATTTTTCATTCATTTTAAAGATCATTTTTGTATCTTTTCGAGAGAGGGGAGTCAGAGTTTTGAATGTGATATTGAATGAATGAATGAATGATCGTTTTAAGGCCATTTTCCCCGCTAGATCGGGGGTTAGCCTTGCGGGCCCCATGACAATCATTGTTCCCTGTTTGAGGCAATGTTTTTATGGCCGGATGCCCTTCCTGACGCCAACCCTTGGTCGCCTCTTACGATGCGCAGGGATACGGTGCACCTATTCTAAACCGGGGTACACACCGGGATCATTCATCCCAGCGAGCTGGTACTCAATTTGCCGATCTCGGAAGGATGACAGGCTGAGTCAACCCCCCCTGGCGTTAATTCAGCGATCGACCCGGAATCGAACCCAGGATCCTAGGATCCCAAGCCGGCACCCTAACCGCTAAGCCAACACCAGGCAACGCTAAGCCAACACCAGGTGATATTGAATGGAGTTTAAAACTTCACAAGTTAAAGCACTCTTGTCCTCTCTTTGTGAATCTCAGACCATCATCATCCCAGTTTGCACAGTTTTTTAGTCTATTTCTGTTTTTTCAAGATTCTCTGCTGGATTGTTTCCTCCAACAATTATCGGAACACAGTTATACACCCAATTGACAGCAGTGGCAGGGAAAACCCCATTTGGTCTTCAAAAGCCTAAGAGTAGCATTAGTAGTAGTCGTAGTAGTAGTTGTAGTAGTAATTGTTTTATTCAACCAAACATAAACAAGTACAGATACATTCAAAGTAAATTGCTCCCATGCCAAATAAATAAATAAGACATTCTCCAGTGCACGACATTGCCGGGGCGCCTTCGGCATCCGGCGATGCCGCCATACAGCACATGGAGATGGATTTGGGAGGGAGCAGTGTCCAATAATTGATTGATTAATTGATTAATTGTGTAAATAAATAAAAAAATCGTAAAATAATTAATTCCTTAATCAATTTGCTATTAACATACCACCACAGCCTCATCCAAATCTGCAACTTTTTGAAAACTATTTCATTATGTGATTATTCGGGGAAAAAAATTAATCAATTAATTGATTCATCAATAAATCAAAAATACCCTTCACAGCCAAATCACTTGGTGCCTGAGATATTGCCCAGATGAGAAAGGAAATAAATAAGTACTTCATAAATCGATAATAATTAGGTAATTAATCAATTATTTGATTGATCAAAAAATAAAAGTACCATTTTTTCCAAAGCATTTGCCCACTATTGAGCCCAAATTTTAGCTTCCTAGCTCAAAGGATGGCTGAGATATCACCTGGACAAACAAGAAAGGCGTCGTGCAGAGCACGCTACTTGCAAAATCCACCCCACTCGTCACAAATGTTGCCATGGATACGTACATCAAGTTGTCCATTTCATTAAGATTAAAATTAATGATCTTAATCAATGCTCAGGTCAATCAGATGAAAATTGATTATCTTAAGATGAAAATTGATGATTTTCGAAGTTTGACCTTGAGTTGACCTTTGATCTTTTGACCTCAAAATAGTTGCTTTCCCAAATCAGTGATGCACTATGTAATTTCTGTTTAATTTTAAAGTTAATAAGATGAAAACTGACAATTTTTCAGATGGAAATTGGTGATTTTAGAAGTTGGACCTCAAGTTGACATTTGACCTTTTGACCTTAAAATAGTTGCTTTCCCAATTCAGTGAGGCAATATGCAATTGATCTTTAATTTTCAAGCTAATAAGTTGAAAACTGAAAATTTTTCAGATGGAAATTGATGATTTTAGAAGTTTGACCTCAATTTGACCTTTCACCTTTTGACCTTAAAATAGTTGGTTTCCCAATTCAGTGAGGCAATATGCAAATGCCCTTTAATTTTCAGGTTAATCAAATGAAATTGTTGTTTTTAGGAGTTTGACCATGACGACCTTTGACCTCAAATATATTTGGTTTCCCTAATTCAGTGATGCGCAATAAAATTGCTCTAATTTTCAGGTTAATCAGATGAAAATTGATGATTTTTCAGGTGAAAATTGATGATTTTAGAAGTTTGTCCTTGAGATGATCTTTGACATTTTAACCTTAAAAATAGTTGCTTTCCAAAATCAATGATGCATTATGTAATTGCTGTTTAAGTTAGGTACAGCCGAGCAGAACAGTCATGTACACACTGGCTAAGTTACAGAACCAATCAGTGGGGCAGAACTAAACTTACACACTGAAGGAGACAATAGAGAAGAGAAGCCAATAGAGAAGGAGACGAAATGGGCAGGATGGAAACAAACAATTTACCAAAGAAAGCAAACACATATGTACAAAGCACAGTAATCAATAATGAAACACATATGTTCAGGCACAGCAAACAATCAAGTAAAATAAAAAGACACAAAATATTAGATTCTAACCCTTAGCACTTATCTACGGACTTACTTAAGTACTTACACATACGACACTACGGTCTTACTTAAGCCAGCAGAATCATACGGAAGAAGTGTAGGTAGGACGAGAACATAGAGAGACAGAGCAAGGCATTGGGTCAGCCTTTGGCTTACACTGGCGCATGTCGATGGACGAGGGGGCCTGTCTGAGCACATTTACTGACGAAATAATTGACATAATTGACGAGGGAACGACGATGTGTCATGGATGCACGTTCACCTGGGGGCGGTTCCATAAATGTCACTATATATATATCCATATTATATTCTCTGTAGGTGATTCTGTCTGTGGAATGCCTGTCCAGGGGTGTGGCTTCCTCCGTTGAGAGAGTAGCTCCACCCATTCTGGAAGACGATTCAAAAACAAATATGCACCATTTTATTTACTCGCATAGCTCTGAGGCCTGTTTTGTTAGGCCAGTGGTGTCTTGCTCTCTCACAGTTTTATTTCAACTCTAATTCGATATCTCATTTCATTTTTAACAGTCGCTAACATGGCTTTAGACTCAGTTGAAAAAAAACGAGAATAAAATCCGATAAAAAAAGAACAAAATGCATTTTCAAAGTCCTATAACATAAAGGCCATTGACACTCTCTCACACCTTTATCTCCACTATAACTCTCCATCTGATTTCATTTGTATCGATGGTTTTAGACTGATGAGTTTAAATTGATTGATTGATTAGATTGAGACCTCAAACGCGTCCTCAAACGTATTTTTGACTCGAATGTCTCAAGAAACTCATTTTGCAATAAATGTTCGTTTCCCATAAATCGTACACTTTTCAAAATCCAATCTCACCCCTCCCCTCCAAATCTTCCCCATCACCCATCTCTGTCAAATCTTCCCCTTGCCCCTCCCCCCCAAATCTTCCCAAACACCCATCCCTTTCAAATCTCCCCCCCTGCCCCTTCCCTCCTAAACTCCCCCCACACCCCTCCCCTCCGAGACTCTCCCTCACTCCTCCCCTCCTAGACTCCCCTCTCACCCCTCCTCCTCAAAGCGTCCTCCCCGCTTCTTCCCCCTTCCAACTTTCACCTTCATCTTCCTCAACCTTCTGCCTCACTCTTCCCCCTCCTCAAATAACACCTCACTGCGCCTCACCCAAACACCATCAAACCTTTTGTCCGCCCCATTCTTCCCTTTCTCCAAGCTATTCTGTAATCTCTGACACACCTGCAACAGCTCTCCCTACCTCTTCCTCCTCTTCCACATCCTGCCCTACCCCCCCCCCCTGTTCTGTATCCGATGCTCCCCCTTCCTCTTCCTTAACAGTATGGACCTCAAACATCCGGGGCCTTCGCTCAAACTTAACTGATCTCTCCATACAGGTTGCTTCTGACAAACCAGACGTGATCTGCTTAACAGAAACCTTCCTCCTTCATGATGTCCTTGGTATCTCTTGGTATCCTTGGTATCTCTCCCAGGTTACTCCCTCCTCCGGTATGATAGACCTGAGCCTCGTCCTGGAGGTGGGGTTGCTATCTTTATAAAAAACTCTCTTCCTCACTCGCCCTGCACTGCCCTCTCTCCACCTCACCCCCAGGAATACCTTTGGCTACGGCTTCCCCTTCGCTCCCACCTTTTGTTCATATGCATGTTGTACCGTCCACCAAACAGTGATGACTCCATCTACATCTCGCTGTCTGATAATATGGACCAACTTCTATCTACCCATCCCAACTCTCTCTTCCTCATATGTGGTGATTTCAACTGTCACCCTGCCAGTTGGCTGGGGGTGGGTACCTCTCTCACCAGCTATGGCTCTTCAGCAAAGGACTTCTGTGACTCACTGGGACTGACACAATCTGTCAATTTCCCAACCCGGATCTCAGTCAACGGAGAATCTTCTCTTCTGGACTTGGTTATGACTAACTTCCCTGAAAATGTCTGCTGCTCTTCTTCTGCTCCAATCGGCTCTTCTGATCATGTGCTTGTTAAAGTGGACATCTCTCTGACCATTTTCAGAGAGCCTCCTCAGCGTCGACGAGTCTGGCATTTCACTCAGGCCAACTGGCACGGTCTTCAAGCAGCCATCAACCATCTGGACTGGTCTCCCATCTCTACTGCCTCTGACATCAACTCATCCTGTGAATTCTTCCAAAGTAAATTGCTCTCTCTCATGCACAGATTTATCCCTTCTCGTCTTCAGTTGTCATACCCTTCCTCCCGTCCATGGTACACGGAATCTTGTGGTGAGGCTATTGCCCAGAAACAACTTGCTTTCGTCTCCTGGAAAGCAAATCCAACAGAAGGAAATCTCATTTCCTTTCACAAAGCCCGAAACAAGTGTGTGTCCACCCTCAGGAGAGCCAGGAAACAATATCTCTCCGTCCTCAGGACCGAACTCTCTTATCTGTCTCCCTCTTCCAAATCCTGGTGGCGTCTGGTAAAATCTGTTTCTGGTGTTTGTTCCCCCTCCATCCCCTCCCTCACCTTAAATGGCCACACGGCTCACTCCGCACGTGAAAAAGCCGAATGCCTCAACTCTGTGTTTGCCTCTAAATCTTGTGTCCCAAACCCATCCCTCTCTGTACCCACCGTACCCAGTCGTACCCAGCTGCTCCTGGACTCTGTGTCCTTTCCTCCTGACAAGGTGGAAAAGTGTCTGTCAACCCTCGACTCTGATTCTGCAACTGGACCTGACGGCATCAGCCCACGGGTCCTAAAATCATGTTCTTCCGCTCTTTCACTCCCTCTCTCTGTTCTCTTCACCCTCTCTTTTGCTCAAGGTCATCTTCCATCTGCTTGGAAATCTGCCAACAATCACCGCTTTGCACAAAAAAGGTGCAAAAACAGATCCCAGCAACTACAGACCAATCAGCCTTCTCCCAATTATCAGCAAGGTCATGGAATCCATCATTGCTTCAGATATGAAATCTTTCCTCTTCTCCAATGGCTTGATCTCTGATCATCAATTTGGTTTCAGACCTGGACACTCCACTCTGGACATGCTGCTTCTGCTTTCTCAACAATGGATGGAGGTCCTCAATGCCAAACTGGAAATTAGAGCAGTCTCCCTTGACATATCACGTGCCTTCGATACAGTCTGGCACCCCGCTCTGCTCACCAAACTCTCCTCTTTTGGTATCCATGGAAATCTCCACGCATGGCTGGCGGGACTGCCTCTCTAGTCGTAGTCAACGTGTGGCCCTGAATGGGTTTCTCTCATCTCCTCTTCCTGTTCAGGCTGGAGTTCCCCAAGGCAGTGTTCTGGGCCCTGTGCTTTTTCTGGTCTTCATCAATGATCTCTCTGACTCTCTTGAAAATCCTCTCTATCTCTTTGCTGACGACTCTACTCTCTGTCGCTCCATTCTTCATCCCTCAGATCGGCAGTCTGCAGCCTCCTCACTCTCTGCAGACCTTGACAAAATCACAGACTGGGCCAACAAGTGGAACATGTCTTTCAATCCTGACAAATCTCACACTCTTACGATGTCTCTCCGAAAAGACCGACTGGACAACCCTCCCATCCACTTTCTGAATAATCCTCTCCAAGAAGTTCTGTCACTCAAGCTTTTGGGTCTCACTATCTGCCATGATCTTTCCTGGAAAAACCACATTTCAAATCTGGCCTCCAAAGCCAGTCGACGACTGGGCATCCTCCGTCGTGCGAAGTCCTTCCTTGGCACACCTGAGCTCCTCACCACATACAAGGCTTTCATCCGCAGCTCAATGGAATACTGCTCTCCCCTCTGGGCTGGTGCTCCTGCCTCACACCTAGCTCGCCTTCTCGCTGTTGAAACCAAAGCATTCAGAATCATTGGAATCTCCCGCGATGAAGCTAACTCCAAGGGCCTCTCACTCACTCACCGCAGGCAGGTTGGTGGTCTTTCCGTCTTCTACCGACTCCTCTCTGGCCTTGCCCCCCCAGCTCTCTCTGGGCTCTGTCCCGCAAATATTCCTACAGGTTGCACAAGATCTGCCTGCAACCCTCTTTTGGTTAAACTGCCAAAATCAAGACTCTCTGCTCACCTTCACTCCTTCATTCCTCTTTTCTCCCGCCTCTGGAACAAACTCCCTCACTCTCTTCAATCCCACTCCACCCTCCAAGTCTTTAAAACAGCTGTTCACCACCATCTCTTATCTTCCCCCATCCAAAACCTTGATCTTTTCTACCCCCGCTAATTTCACCCCAATTCCACTTTTTGAAATACCAACTTCTGTCCTGGAAGTCCTTGGTGTCCTTGTGCTTTATACTTCTCCCTCCCCCCCCCTTCCCATGCCTCCTCCCCCCTCCCCCCCCCTTCCCATGCCTCCTCCCCCCGGGCCCTCTCCCTTCCACACATCTCCCTGCTCTCGGATGTTGTGTTTGTGTGCTTCCCCTTTTCTCCCCATCTTGTCTTCCGCTCCCTCTTTTTGTGTATTTTGTTTGTCTGGTCGATTTGTTTGTGAAGTAAATGTTAGCTCTTTCACGAGCCTCGATTCAGTATACAAAAAAAAACAAAAACAAAAACTGATTATACTGATTAGACTGACAACTGATTCGACTGATTAGTTAGCAATAATTGAGAACATTCACGCACAAGGGAAATTGCCGAGATATATTTTAAAAAAATCGTGGCGCGGTCTGTCACACACCGTCTAAAATAACAGACAGGAAAATGGCGAGATATATGTGAAAGGTTTCCGATATATTCAAGTTTAAAATGAAGTCACCCGTGACTGATGTGCATTTTAAGACTCAATCAACACGTCTTCGATCATAAATTATTTTTGAAGAAACAAAGGTACATTTTTATTACAACTCAAGCAAAGGAAACTGCCTGTTTCGTTCGGAGCGATTATGCACGATTATACACCGCCCAAACAAGATGCGTTTCAGAGCTAAAGGAAATACAATCGTGAAATCTTTAAGGAAATATTTTTTTGTCTTCGCACGAGTTTTCAAGGCTGCATCGTGTTCACATCCAGGATTAATAAACAAACTCCATTTCACATGTGCATGGACATGTAATTCACAGATGTAAAATAAATAAATAAACACAGACGGGAAATTGCCGAGAGATATTTTTTCGTTCTTATTTTATAAGCTATGTGCACGTACACTTTAAAGAAGTTTTTTTTGAAATCTTTAATTCAAAAAGATTCATTTTGTATGCTGTAGCGAAAAGAGTAACTTTGGTTTTCGTGGGACAGAAAGGTGCAATGTAATGTTCTCATTCATACACCGTCCAAAAGACTTTTTCTCCAGGGACTTTTCCATTTGAGCTGTATTCTTTATATCGTCGGAATGTTTCATTCTTTAGACGTAGTCACAATAAAAAGTTGCAATTGGGTACTCTGCACTGGGGGAAACAGGAGCATTGTTTACATGTCGCCACTCGCGTTTTTAAATGCGGTCTCCAAAATGAATAAAATAATGAGGTAACGGAATGAGACCGCCAATGAACGTTACACAGACGGATGCTGAGCAACAAAGACATTGGAAGGTAATGTGTGCTCAGCAAACATATGCAAGAGCAGCTGTAACTAATCCGGATGAAGTATCGGATAATGTTGTTGAAGATCATCATTGCGGTGCGAGTGCGATGACGTCACCATGCGTGTACTGTCCTGCGAAACATTTCACAAATGAATGAACAGGACAAGGGGCGGAATTACATTGTGTTGCTCCAAGAGAAAAGTTCTAATATTTGCAGTACCTGCTCGATTGGAACAACTGCCGGAATGAGGGGCCGGAGGAGACTGGGGGTGTGGGGGAGGAGACTGGGGGGGGGGGGGTGAGAGGAGACTGGGGGGAGGGGGTGAGAGGAGACTGGGGTGGGGGGGGGGGATTGAAGACTGAGGTGAGAGAGGACACTCGGGGGTGGGAGAGGAGACGGGGGGGGGGGGGGGGGGGAGAGGAGACTGGGGTTGGGGGGGAGAGGGGATTGGGGGGGGGGAAAGGAGACTGGGGGAGGGGGAGAGAAGCATAGTGGGGGGGGGGGGGGGGGAGAGGGGACTGGGGGAGGGGGAGAGGAGTGAGGAGGAGTTAGAAAGGAATGAGGAGAGAGGAGTATCGCGACCCCCACTCTCCCCCATGTGAGTGACCCACTCTCCCTCATGTGTGTGACCCACTGTCCCCCGTGTGTGTGACACACTCTCCCCCGTGTGTGTGACCCACTCTCCCCCGTGTGTGTGACCCACTCTCCCCCGTGTGTGTGACCCACTCTCCCCCGTGTGTGTGACCCACTCCCACCCATGTGATGTGACCCACTCTCCCCCGTGTGTGTGACCCACTCCCACCCATGTGATGTGACCCACCCCCACGTGTCTGACCCACCCCCACGTGCCTGACCCACCCCCATGTATGTGACCCACCCGCACATGTGTGACCCACCCCCCCATGTATGACCCTCCTCCCCATGTGTGACACCCCCCCCCCTCGTGTATGAGCCACTCCCCCCCCCCCCACCCCGTGTGTGACCCTCTCCCACGTGTGTGACCCACTCCCGTGTGTGTCCCAGTGGATCTGATCAATTGCCAGTTACCATTTTGTGAAACTGAATTGCAGCATCTGAATGAAGATGTCCACACGTCCATGTCCGTGGGAATCCCACGGGTGACCCCACCGGTATAAAAATAAAAGGCAATGTCTTTCCATCAGTCACAGTGTGTGTGTGTGTGTGTGTGTGTGTGTGTGTGTGTGTGTGTGTGTGTGTGTGTGCGTGCGTGCGTGTGTGTGTGTGTGTGTGTGTGTGTGTGTGTGTGTGTGTGTGTGTGTGTGTGTGTGTGTGTGTGTGTGTGTGTGTGTGTGTGTGTGTGTCTCCTCCATAACTCCAAAACCATGAAAGTTAGTGGCCCCAAACCTTGCTTGCATAATTACCGAACTCTAACGGAGTGCATGAATGAAAACTGTGTTTAAATAGCCATAATATATTGTTATGTCGATGTGGTAGTGATATGTAGAGCAGATAGATCTGAGTAGGTAACATGCTTCGTGTGTTGCGGTAAGGAAAACTTCCTGTAATAAGTTCTTCATGTGTAGGCGTTTTGTCGGGTAAGGAGTATACTTGTGAACCTACCAGGAGGTTCATGTGTTAAGTAGAGTTAGGGATTAAAGAGTAGCGCCCCTGTGTGTCCTCACCTGGTTAGCCAAACCTTTGTCCCTTTTGGCACCGCAACCACATAGACATTCCGACAGGTCCTTAGCGCAACACTAAATAACGCCCTTCCCTGTCATGACTGTGAAAGAGAACCGGCAAAAGGAAACCAGGCCAGCACACCGCCGCATGGCCGCCGCCATTTGCACCTCCGATGGGCCTAACCAGATTGAGTGCCATGTGCTATGACCACACCACAGGCCTGTGATTCGGTGGAGGACACTGATTGGGTGGCGCGCCAAGGCTGACGTCACCGCCGTGGAGTGATACGAGGGGTGGCAGGACTTTATGTGAGTGAGTTGCGCGGCAGTTGGTTCAGAGCAGATGCGCAGCAGTTGTGCAGCAGTTGGTTCAGAGCAGTTGCGCGGAAGTTGGTTCAGAGCAGTTGCGCGGCAGTTGGTTCAGAGCAGTTGCGTGGCAGTTGGTTCAGAGCAGTTGAGTGGCAGTGGGTCTTGCACCGATTGAGTATTGAGACGCAGTAAAGTGAGTGAGTTGGCAAGCAGATGAATTGGCCAGCAGTAGAGTTTGGACAGGGAGAGAATTGTGAGAGTTGCTTCATTGGCTTGAACTTGGCTCGAAGCGGCACTTGGCGTGCAGTGGACTCGCGCTCTCTTTCCCCCTTTGCCGTCCTTCGTCGTTCTGTGTTTGTGCTCGAGTTGAGGGTCGACCTTGTGTGGAGCTCACTGGCCTGCGTGACGCGTGGTGCTTGGTGCATGGACCTCGTGGGCGGCGAGAGGATCGGAGCTTGGAACGGGGCCTACCTCATGTGCAAACGATCGGAGCGTGGAGCGGGGCCTGGTGGCGCGCGAGCGCGGCCGTGTTACATGCAAGACTACAGACAGATAAGAATGCACACTACATTACCTTTCCCAATTACACGACGAACGTGTTCTTTTTATTAATTCATATTCCCTCATCTCGTTTCTGAAATCTTTCGAGTGGGGATGTCCCGATTAGGATATTTGTTACCGGCGCGTGCTTTTTCCTGTCCTTGCCTTTTTCCTTTAATAAACCCTTGTATTATTTTGCATCCCCTGTTAAACCTGTGCCCGTTTGAGTTAATCCCCTTACAGGACCGGAGCTACGTCGGTGCGCTGGAGGTAAGCTTTTGCTGCAGCCTCCATTTTCCTTCTTCCTCCCGCGCGACATATAGCCGTATCCATGTTTGGTAGTTGCCTCCGAATAAGACCGTTTAGGCCATCCACGACTCTGGTGTTAACCGGAGTTGAGCAACAATATACTGGTGGCCATATTGAATTGAAAATAAAAATGTAAAAAGCCTTCTTCTCCAGAAATGCTAAACAGATCAATGTGAAGTTTCATACATATGATCAACTAGCCATGGGGAATATAGTTAAATTTTCTTTTTCATATACATCTTAATTGATGTAATTTAGCCTTCATGTGCACAAAAGTGGTCCTAATAATCAATCGACAAGAAATATGTCATGTATAGCACGATACTTGCGAAATCCCTAAAATAAGTTGTTGGCCGATGATGACCTCAAAAATAATTGGTGGTTGAATTCAGTAACAAGATAGGCAAATTCTCTTCAAATTTTAAGTTAACGGGATGAAAATTGAGGATTTTTAGAAATTTTTGCCTATGTTGACCTCAAAAATACTTTGTAGTTTAATTCAATGTCCAGATATGCAATTTCTCTGAAAACTTCAAGTCAATCGGATGAAAATTGAGGATTTTAGAAATTCAGCCGATGTTGGTTGACCTTTTGGCCTATGTTGACCTCAAAAATAGTTGGGGGTTGATTTAATGACCAAATATGCAAATCCTTTTTGAAATTTGAAATCGATCGGATGAAAATTGAGTATTTTAGAAATTTGGCCTCTGTTGACCTTTTGGCATATGTTGACCTCAAAAAAGTTGGTGGTTGAATTCAGTAACCATACATGCAAATCCTTTAAAAATATCAAGTCAATTGGATGAAAATTTAAGATTTTAGAAATTTGGCCTATGTTGACCCTTTGGCCGATGTTGACCTAAAATATAAATAGTGGTTGAACTCAATGACCAGACATGCAAATATTCTTCAAATTTCAAGTCAATTGGATGAAAATTGAGGATTTTAGAAATGTAAAAAAAAATTGGTTGACCTTTTGCCTGTGTTGACCATTTGGCCTATGTTGATCTCCGAAATAGTTGGTGGTTGAATTACGTTTGCTGATATTAAGTCCTATTCAAATTTCAAGTCAATCAGATGAAGATTGAGGATTTTTCGAAATCTGAAAAAAGTGGTTGACCGTTGGCCTATGTTGATCTCAAAAATAGTTGGTGGTGGAATTCAGTTCGTTGATATTAAAATCCGATTCAAATTTCAAGTCAAGCAGATGAAAATTGAGAATTTTATAAATTTGAAAAAAAGTGGTTTACCTTTCGCTTAAGTTGACCTTGTGATCTATGTTGATCTGAAACATAGTTGTTGGTTGAATTCAGTTTGCTGATATGAAAATCCTATTCCAATTTCAAGTCAATCGGATAAAAATTAAGGATTTTAGAAATTTGAAAAAAAGTGGTTGTGAAGGTTAATTATTATTGACACGCTGGATTTTCAATAACATTTTATCCTCCAATTCATTTCCATCCTCAAGATTTTAAGATGTTCAACAGACATTCGCTGACGCTCATTCTCACTCACTACGTTTGTTCGCTGTTAGTCGGCGCATTCAAGACACCCCATTCTCCGACTACTTGTGGTGGAAGGGAAATTGTGGGAAGAGGAATTAGGGAGGAGAAGGACAGGGAGAAATGAGCAAAGGGGGAATTGGGGAGGGTAAGGGGAGGCAGTAATGGTGGAAGGGAAATTGGGGGAAGGGGAATTAGGGAGGAGAAGGAGAGGGAGAAATGGAGAGGGGGGAATTGGGGAGGGGGACTGCATTTGATTATACTCACTAAGTGGACCAATTAATATTTGTTTGTTTTCTTTTAGGGAATAATTAAATTTCTTATAACTGACGAGTTTTGACGAGCAGAGGAAGAAGTTCAAGGAGTGGCAGAAGGCGAAGGGTACGGGAGCAGAAACAGCAGAGCATGAAAGTTATAAGGCAGCCAAGAAGGCTGCAAAGAAAGAGGTAGGAAAGGCGCAGGAGGCATGTAGGAAAATGTTTGGAGAACGCTTGGATTCGGAAGAGGGTCAGAGAGCGGTATTCAGGATTGGAAAGCACATAGCGAAAGAGATGTGTGATGTGATGGGGGTGAGTTGCTTGAAGGATGAAGTGGGACAAATCGTCGACCCAGATATAATTAAAGGAAGATGGAAAAGATATATGGAAATGCTGTTGAATACAGAGAATGAATCGAATGAACTCTCTATGGCAACATAGAGAGTAACCCAGTTTTAGGACCGGCAGAGAAGATAACTGAGAAGGAAGTTGAGGAAGCGATAAAAGCAATGAAGAGTAGAAAAGCGGGAGGGGCGACGGGAGTTGTGGGAGATATGTTGAAGGCAGCAGGAAGTTGGGGTGTGAAGAGAATGACAGAGATCTGTAATCTTGTGGTGAAAGAAGGCCGCATTCCAGTGGATTGGGAACTGAGTACCCTCATCCCTCTATACAAGGGGAAAAGTGACCATCTGGAGTGTGGCTCGTACCGAGCGATAAAGTTATTGGAGCATGGAATGAAGGTATTGGAAAGGGTGTTGGAGATGAGGATAAGGAAGAAAGTGAAGATCAAGGAAATGCAGTTTGGATTTATGCCAGGAAGAGGAACGACAGACGTGCTTTTCATTGTGAGGCAGTTGCAGGAGAAGTACATGGAGAAGAGGAAGAAGTTGTTTCTTGGGTTTTTGATCTGGAGAAAGCATTCGACAGGGTTCCACGCAAAGTATTGACATGGGCATTGAGGAAGTTAAGAGTGGAGGAATGGTTGATCAGAGTAGTGATGGCAATGTACAAAAGAGCGAGCACATCTGTAAGGACGAAGGACGGGAACAGTGGTGAGTTTGAGGTGAAGGTGGGAGTGCATCAGGGGTCGGTACTAAGTCCACTACTATTTGTAGCTGTGATGGAGGTGCTGGCTCAGAAAGTAAAGGAGGGTTTACCGTGGGAGTTGTTGTATGCAGATGATCTGGTGTTTTTTGCGGAAAGTATGAATGGACTGAAGGAAAAGATGAACAAGTGGAAGGAATGTATGGAGACAAAAGGTCTGAAGGTGAATATCGGAAAGACGAAGGTGATTGCAAGTGGTAAAGCATGTGGTGTGGTGGAAAGAACTGGGAAGTGGCCCTGTGCTGTGTGTAGGAAGGGTGTCGGAGTGAACTCCATTCAATGTACAATGTGTGCTGAGTGGGTTTTATTTTTTTTTATTTTTTTTTTGTATACAAGATCGAGGCTCATGAAAGAGCGAACATTAATCACACAGAAAGACAAACAGACACATAAAACAAATAACATCGGGAGCGGTAGACAAGATGGGGAGAGAGGGGGAAGGACACAAACACAACATTTGAGAGCAGGGACCAAGAGACATGGAGACATCGAGAGATCTGTGGGAGGGAGAGGGCTTTGGGGGGGGAGGCATGTGAAGGGGGGGGGGGGGTGGGAGAGGTATAAACATATGGACACTGCCAGGATTTCCAGGAAAGAAGTTGGAATTTCAAACAAGGTGGATCTGGGGTGAATTAGTGGGGGTAGAAAAGATCAAGGTTATGGATGGGGGAAGATAAGAGATGGTGGTGAACAGCTGTTTTAAAGACCTGGAGGGAGGAGAGGGATTGAAGGGAGTGTGGGAGTTTGTTCCACAGGCGGGAGAAAAGAGGAATGAAAGAGTGAAGGTGAGCAGAGAGCCGAGATTTCGGCAGTTTAACCATCAGAGGGTTGCTGGCAGATCTTGTGCGACCTGTAGGAATATTTGGGGGACAGAGCACAGAGAGAGCTGGGGGAGCAAGGCCGGAGAGGAGTCGGTAGAAGACAGAAAGACCACCTACCTGCCTGCGGTGAGTGAGTGAAAAGCCCTCAGAGATAGCTTCAACGCGGGAGATTCCAATGATTTTGAAAGCTTTGGATTCAACAGCGTGAAGCTGAGCCAGGTGTGAGGCAGGAGCACCAGCCCATAGGGGAGAACAGTATTCCATTGAGCTGTGGATGAAAGCCTTGTATGTGGTGAGGAGCTCAGGTGTGCCGAGGAAGGACTTCGCACGATGGAGGATGCCCAGTCGGCGACTGGCTTTGGAGGCCAGCTTGGAAATGTGGTTTTCCCAAGAAAGATCATGGCAGATAGTGAGACCCAAAAGCTTGAGCGACAGAACTTCTTGGAGAGGATTGTTGAGAAAGTAGATGGGAGGGTTGTCCAGTCGATCTTTTCGGAGAGACATAGTAAGAGAGTGAGATTTGTCAGGATTGAAAGACATGTTCCACTTGTTTGACCAGTCTGTGATTTTGTCCAGGTCTTCAGAGAGTGAGGAGGCTGCAGACTGCCGATCTGAGGGAAGAGGAATGGAGCGGCAGAGAGTGGAGTCATCAGCAAAGAGATAGAGAGGATTTTCCAGAGAGTCGGAGAGATCATTGATAAAGACCAGAAAAAGCACAGGGCCCAGCACACTTCCTTGGGGAACTCCAGCCTGAACAGGAAGGGGAGATGAGAGAAATCCATTCAGGGCCACACGTTGACTACGACCAGAGAGGAAGTCCGCAAGCCATGCATGGAGATTTCCATGGATACCATAGGATGAGAGTTTGGTGAGCAGAGCTGGGTGCCAGACCGTATCAAAGGCCCGTGATATGTCAAGGGAGACAGCTCTGATTTCCTGTTTGGCATTGAGGACCTCCATCCATTGTTGAGACAGCAGAAGCAGCATGTCCAGAGTAGAGTGACCTGGTCTGAAACCAAATTGATGATCAGAGATCAAGCCATTGGAGAAGAGGAAAGATTTTTCATATCCGAAGCAATGATGGATTCCATGACTTTGCTGATAATTGGGAGCAGGCTGATTGGTCTGTAGTTGCAAGGATCTGTTTTTTCACCTTTTTTGTGTAAAGTGGTAATGTTAGCTGATTTCCAGGATGCTGGCAGATGACCTTGAGCAAAAGATAGGGTGAAAAGAACAGAGAGAGGGTGAGATAGAGCGGCAGAGCAGGATTTTAGGACCCGTGGGCTGATGCCGTCTGGTCCAGTTGCAGAATCAGAGTCGAGGTTTGACAAAAACTCCTCCACCTTGTCAGGAGAGAAGGACACAGAGTCCAGGAGCAGTTGGGTTCGACTGG
The DNA here is from genome assembly GCF_964187855.1 of Myxine glutinosa. NCBI lineage: Eukaryota > Metazoa > Chordata > Myxini > Myxiniformes > Myxinidae > Myxine > Myxine glutinosa. Next base: position 12,708,646 of record NC_136267.1, read on the forward strand.
GAAAGGTGGGAACAGAGAGAGATGGGTTTGGGACTAAGGATTTTGAGGCGAACACAGAGTTGAGGCATTCGGCTTTGTCACGTGCGATGTCAACTGTGTGGCCATTTGAGGTAAGGGAGGGGATGGAGGGGGAACAAACACCAGAAACGGATTTGACCAGACGCCACCAGGATTTGGAGGAAGGAGACAGGTTTGAGAGTTCAATCTTGAGTGAGGAGAGATAGTGCTTCCTGGCACTCCTGAGGGTAGACACACACTTGTTCCGAGCTTGTTGGAAGGAACTGAGATTGCCTTCAGTTGGATTAGCCTTCCAAGAGGCAAAGGCAAGTTGTTTCAGGGCAACTGCCTCACCACAAGATTCAGTGTACCATGGACGGGAGGAAGGGTAAGACAATTGAAGGCGAGATGGGATAAATCTGTGCATGAGAGAGATCAGTTTGCTTTGGAAGAATTCCCAGGAAGAATTGATGTCAGAGGCAGTGGAGATGGGAGACCAATCCAGACGATTGATGGCTGCTTGAAGACCGTCCCAGTCGGCCTGAGTGAAATGCCAGACTCGTCGACGCTGAGGAGGCTCTCTGAGAATGGCCAGAGAGATGTCCACTTTGACAAGCACATGATCAGAAGAACCGATTGGAGCAGAAGAAGAGCAGCAGACATTAGCAGGGAAGTTTGTCATAAACAAGTCTAGAAGAGAAGATACTCCATTGTCTGAGATCCGGGTCGGGAAATTGACAGATTGTGTCAATCCCAGTGAGTCACAGAAGTCCTTTGCTGAGGTGCCATGACTGGTGAGAGAGGAACCCACACCCAACCAGGTGGCATGATGACAGTTGAAGTCACCACATATGAGGAAGAGAGAGTTGGGATGAGTGGATAGAAGTTGGTCCATGTTGTCAGACAGTGAAATGTAGATGGAGTCATCACTGTTTGGGGGACGGTACAGAACACATATGAACAAAAGGTGGGAGCGGAGAGGAAGCCGTAACCAGAGGTACTCCTGCGGGTGAGGAGGAAAGAGGGCAGTGCAAGGAGAGTGAGGAAGAGAGTTTTTGACAAAGATAGCCACCCCACCACCAGGCCGAGGCTCAGGTCTATCATACCGGAGGAGGGAGTAACCAGGAAGAGATATTAAGGAATCAGAGACATCTTGAAGGAGGAAAGTCTCTGTTAAGCAGATCAAGTCTGGATTGTCAGAAGCAACCTGTATGGAGAGATCAGTCAGGTTTGAGCGAAGGCCCCGGATGTTTGAGGTCCATACCGTTAATGAAGAGAGAGGGGGAGCATCGGGTACAGGACAGGGGAGGGGAGGAGTAGGGTAAGATGAAGGATGAGAGGGTGAGGTAGGGAGAGCAGTTGATAGTGTGTCGGATGTTGCAGAAGAGTTCCAAGAAAGGGAAGGATGAGGAGGATGAAAGGTTTGATGGTGAAGGGATGAGGTACAGTGAGGGGTTGTTTGAGGGGGGGCAGAGGAAAGTAGAAGGTTTGGGGGGGTGGAGGTATGAGAAAGAAGGGAGCTTACACTCCTGTAGAGCAGGGTTCATCAAAAACCGTAGAGCAGGGTTCATCAAAAATGTAGTGGTCTGAGAGGGTCATTACCCAGTGTGGCAGCTACATTCAAATGTAAGGTGTGCACAGAAGGAGCTGCAGGTGGAGGAAATGTTGAGTTGGATTTTGGAGACGGCGTGAAGCTGGAAGGTGTGAAAACATTTTGCTACCTCGGAGACATGCTGAATGGAGAAGGTGCATCAGACTCGGCAACGGTTGCTCGAGTGAGATGTGCATGGAAGAAGTTTCGGGAACTGAGTGGCGTACTGATGAGGAGGGGAGTGTCGTTGAAGCTGAAGGGAAAGGTGTATGCTGCAATTTTGCTGCATGTGTGAGAAGTGTTATGATTTATGGGAGCGAGACATGGTTAATGAACGTAGAGCAGCAACGATGTTTGGAAAGGGTGGAAATGCGAATGGTTCGATGGATGTGTGGAGTATCGTTGAGAGAGAGGAAGACAAATGATGAATTGCGAAAGATGATGGGAATAGAGCCTGTGATTGATGCTGTGAAGAGGAACAGGTTGAGATGGTTTGGTCATGTGTTGAGGAAGGATGAAAGTGGCTGGTTGAGAAGAGTGATGGAAATGAATGCAGAAGGAAGTAGAGGACGGGGAAGACCGAGAAAGACTTGGCTAAAGATGGTGGAAGAAGAAATGTGGGCAAGGGGGTTAACAAGGAGAGATGCAGAAAATAGGGCAAAATGGAGAAGATTGTCATGGGGACCGCAAGGCTAACCCCCGCTCCAGCAGGGAAAATGGCCTTTAAATGCATGTTACTCATCACAATCACGTATATTAACAAACAATAAGTTGGAACTTGGTTCTTGGTACAAGTATCTTTGTTGAGCAGACTTTGACTTTCTTTGACTCCCCTCTCACCGCTTCTCCTCAAAGCATCCTCCCCGCTTCTTCCCCCTTCCAACTTGCACCTTCATCTCCCCCAACCTTCTGCCTCGCTCTTCCCCCTCACCAAATAACACCTCACTGTGCCTCACCCAATCACCATCAAACCTTTTGTCAGCCCCATCCTTCCCTTTCTCCAAGCTATTCTGAAATCTCTGACACACCTTCAACAGCTCTCCCTACCTCTTCCTCCTCTTCCACATCTTACCCTACCCCTCCCCCCCCTGTTCTGTATACGATTCTCCCCCTTCCTCTTCATTAACGGTATGGACCTCAAACATCCGGGGCCTTCGCTCAAACTTGACTGATTTCTCCATACAGGTTGCTTCTGACAAACCAGATGTGATCTGCTTTACAGAAACATTCCTCCTTCATGATGTCTCTGATTCCTTGGTATCTCTCCCAGGTTACTCCCTCCTCCGGTATGATAGACCTGAGCCTCGTCCTTGAGGTGGGGTTGCTATCTTTATAAAAAAAATCTCTCTTCCTCACTCGCCCTGCACTGCCCTCTCTCCACCTCACCCCCAGGAATACCTCTGGCTACGGCTTCCCCTTCGCTCCCACCTCTTGTTCATATGTGTGTTGTACCGTCCACCAAACAGTGATGACTCCATCGACATCTCGCTGTCTGATAATATGGACCAACTTCTATTTACCCATCCCAACTCTCTTTTCCTTATACGAGGTGTGTTCAAAAAGTATCCGACCTTTGTTCATAAAAAATACTCGTATCCAGATACAACAAACTTACACTAATCTCCTTCAAAGTAGTCCCCTTGGGCTGCAACACACTTCTCCCAACGGTTCTGCCACTGTCGGAAGCAGCGCTGGAACGCCTCTTTTGGGATGGCGTGCAGCTGGTCCGTCGCATTCTGCATGATGTCTTCTCTGGACTGAAATCGGGTCCCTTTCAGGGGCATTTTCAGCTTGGAGAAAAGCCAGAAGTCACACGGAGCCATGTCGGGAGAGTAGGGAGCCTGACGAAGCACAGGTGTGTTGTGTTTGGCCAAGAAACGTCTTTCAATCCTGACAAATCTCACACTCTTACAATGTCTCTCTGAAAAGACCGACTGGACAACCCTCCCATCTACTTTCTGAATAATCCTCTCCAAGAAGTTCTGTCACTCAAACTTTTGGGTCTCACTATCTGCCATGATCTTTCCTGGGAAAACCACATTTCAAATCTGGCCTCCAAAGCCAGTCTGGGCATCCTCCGTCGTGCGAAGTCCTTCCTTGGCACACCTGAGCTCCTCACCACGTACAAGGCTTTCATCCGCAGCTCAATGGAATACTGCTCTCCCCTCTGGGCTGGTGCTCCTGCCTCACACCTAGCTCGTCTTCACGCTGTTGAAAGCAAAGCATTCAGAATCATTGGAATCTCCCGCGATGAAGCTAACTCCAAGGGCCTCTCACTCACTCACCGCAGGCAGGTTGGTGGTCTTTCCGTCTTCTACCGACTCCTCTCTGGCCTTGCCCCCCCAGCTCTCGCTGGGCTCTGTCCCGCAAATATTCCTACAGGTCGCACAAGATCTGCCTGCAACCGTCTTTTGGTTAAACTGCCAAAATCAAGACTCTCTGCTCACCTTCGCTCCTTCAATTCCGCTTTTCTTCCGCCTCTGGAACAAACTCCCTCACTCTCTTCAATCCCACTCCACCCTCCAGGTCTTTAAAACAGCTGTTCACCACCATCTCTTATCTTCCCCCATCCAAAACCTTGATCTTTTCTATCCCCGATAATTTCACCCCAATTCCACTTTTTGAAATACCAACTTGTGACCTGGAAGTCCTTGGTGTCCTTGTGTTTTATACTTCTCCCACCCCCCACCCCCCCAGCCCTTCCCACGCCTCCTCCCCCCGAGCCCTCTCCCTCCCACACATCTCCCTGCTCTCAAATGTTGTGTGCTCTCAAGTGTTTGTGTGCTTCCCATTCTCTTGTCTTCCGCTCCCTCTTTTAATATATTTTGTTTGTCTGGTTGATTTGTTTGTGAAGTAAATGTCGGCTCTTTCACGAGCCTCGATTCAGTATACAAAAAAAAACAAAAAAACTATCAAATGTGAAGAATGGGTGGGTGCGTTATCGTGATGGAGCTGCCAATTGCCCGCTGCCCACAGGTCCGGCCGTTTGCGTCGCACAGCGTCACGAAGGCGATGCAGAACCTCTTGGTAATACTCCTTAGTGATGGTTGTGCCGTGTGGTGCGTACTCGTGATGAACCACGCCACTGGAGTCGAAGAAAACGGTCAGCATGACTTTGACATTGCTGCGGACCTGCCTTGCTTTTTTTGGCCTCGGGGATGTTGGATGCTTCCATTGTGATGACTGCAACTTGGTTTCTGGGTCGTACCCATAAACCCAGGACTCATCGCCAGTGATCACTGTGTTGAGTTAGCTGGGATCGCTGTTCACAGTCTCCAGCATGTCCTGTGCGATCTCCAAACGGAGTTGCTTCTGCTCAATCGTTAGCAGCTTTGGTACGAACTTCGCTGAGATTCTCCTGAAGCCCAAATCCTCCTTCATAATGGAATGAACGGATCCAATGCTGACGCCAACCTCGTCTGCAAGTTCTCTGATCGTGATTCGACGATCCTGCATCACCAGGGTCCTCAATTGGTCAATGACGATCTCATTTCGGGATGTTGAGGGCCTACCCGAACATGCTTCACTCTCCACTGATGTGCGGCCATCTTTGAAGCGGTTGTACCACTCCTTTATCTGTGTGGTGCTCATTGCTTCGTCCCCGAAGGCCTGTTGAATCATGCGGATCGTTTCCACTTGGGAATCGCCAAGCTTTACACAAAATTTGATGCAGTAGCGTTGTTCAAGTTTTTCCGTCATTTTGTGAAAAACGAAAATCCAACGGCGCTCACTTACACTTCCTCACTCATCGGCGGTCTGCCGTCGAATGACAGCTTCTGCAGGTGGGAAAAAATTCACGCGTGCGCATTAGGATCGCCTACATACGTGCACCAATCAACGCCTCCCTAGCTTCATTTGTTTACGCACGACAAATTAAGGTCGCATACTTTTTGAACACACCTCGTATGTGGTGATTTCAATTGTCACCATGCCAGTTGGCTGGGTGTGGGTACCCCTCTCACCAGCCATGGCTCCTCAGCAAAGGACTTCTTCGACTCACTGGGACTGACACAATCTGTCAATACCCCCGACTCGGATCTCAGTCAACGGAGCATCTTCTCTTCTGGACTTGGTTATGACTATCTTCCCTGAAAATGTCTGCTGCTCTTCTTCTGCTCCAATCGGCTCATCTCATCATGTGCTTGTTAAAGTGGACATCTCTCTGACCATTCTCAGAGAGCCTCCTCAGCGTCGACGAGTCTGGCATTTCACTCAGGCCAACTGGCACGGTCTTCAAGCAGCCATCAATCATCTGGACTGGTGTCCCATCTCTACCGCCTCTGACATCAACTCATCCTGGGAATTCTTCCAAAGTAAATTGCTCTCTCTCATGCACAGATTTATCCCATCTCGTCTTCAGTTGTCATACCCTTCCTCCCGTCCATGGTACACGGAATCTTGTGGTGAGGCTGTTGCCCAGAAACAACTTGCCTTCGTCTCCTGGAAAGCAAATCCAACGGAAGGAAATCTCATTTCCTTTCACAAAGCCCGAAACAGGTGTGTGTCCACCATCACGCTAGCCAGGAAACGATATCTCTCCGTTCTCAAGACCAAACTCTCTTATCTGTCTCCCTCTTCCAAATCCTGGTGGCATCTGGTCAAATCTGTTTCTGGTGTTTGTTCCCCCTCCATGCCCTCCCTCACCTCAAACGGATACACAGCTGACTCCGCACATGAAAAAGCTGAATGCCTCAACTCTGTGTTTGCCTCTAAATCTTGTGTCCCAAACCCATCCCTCTCTGTACCCACCGTACCCAGTCGTACCCAGCTGCTCCTGGACTCTGTGTCCTTTCCTCCTGACAAGGTGGAAAGGTTTCTGTCAACTCTCGACTCTGATTCTGCAACTGGACCTGACGGCATCAGCCCACAGGTCCTAAAATCCTGTTCTTCCACTCTTTGACTCCCTCTCTCTGTTCTCTTCACCCTCTCTTTTGCTCAAGGTCATCTGCCATCTGCTTGGAAATCAGCCAACATCACCGCTTTGCACAAAAAAGGTGCAAAAACAGATCCTAGCAACTACAGACCAATCAGCCTCCTCCCAATTATCAGCAAAGTCATGGAATCCATCATTGCTTCGGATATGAAATCTTTCCTCTTCTCAAATGGCTTGATCCCTGATCATCAATTTGGTTTCAGACCAGGTCACTCTACTCTGGACGTGCTGCTTCTGCTGTCTCAACAATGGATGGAGGTCCTCAATGCCAAACAGGAAATTAGAGCTGTCTCCCTCGACATATCACGTGCCTTCGATACGGTCTGGCACCCCGCTCTGCTCACCAAACCCTCCTCCTTTGGTATCCATGGAAATCTCCACGCATGGCTGGCGGACTTCCTCTCTAGTCGTAGTCAACGCGGGCCCTGAATGGGTTTCTCTCATCTCCTCTTCCTGTTCAGGCTAGAGTTCCCCAAGGCAGTGTTCCTGGCCCTGTGCTTTTTCTGGGCTTCATCAATGATCTCTCTGACTCTCTTGAAAATCCTCTCTATCTCTTTGCTGATGACTCTACTCTATTGCTCCATTCCTCATCTCTCAGGTCGGCAGTCTGCAGCCTCCTCACTCTCTGCAGATCTGGACAAAATCACAGACTGGGCAAACAAGTGGAATATGTCTTTCAATCCTGACAAATCTCACACTCTTACGATGTCTCTCCGAAAAGACCGACTGAACAACCCTCCCATCCACTTTCTGAATAATCCTCTCCAAGAAGTTCTGTCACTCAAGCTTTCTGGTCTCACTATCTGCCATGATCTTTCCTGAGAAAACCACATTTCAAATCTGGCCTCCAAAGCCAGTCGCCGGCTGGGCATCCTCTGTCGTGCGATGTCCTTCCTTGGACACCCGAGCTCCTCACCACATACAAGGCTTTCATCCACAGCTCAATGGAAAACTGCTCTCCGCTCTGGGCTGGTGCTCCTGCCTCACACCTAGCTCGTCTTCACGCTCTTCAAACCAAAGCGTTCAGATTCATTGGAATCTCCCACGATGAAGTTAACTCCGAGGGCCTTTCACTCACTCACCACAGGCAGGTTGGTGGTTTTTCCGTCTTCTACCGACTCCTCTCCGGCCTCCCCCCCCCCCTCCCCCAGCTCTCTCTGGGCTTTGTCCCCCAAATATTCCTGCAGGTCGCACAAGATCTGCCTGCAACCCTCTTATGGTTAAACTGCCAAAATCAAGACTCTCTGTTCACCTTCACTCCTTAATTCCTCTTTTCTCCCGCCTCTGGAACAAACTCCCTCACTCTCTTCAATCCCACTCCTCACTCCAGGTCTTTAAAACAGCTGTTCACCACCATCTCTTATCGTCCCCCATCCAAAACCCTGATCTTTTCTACCCCCGCTAATTTCATCCCAATCCACTTTTTTGAAATACCAACTTCTTTCCTGGAAATCCTTGGTGTCCATGTGTTTTATATTTCTCCTGCCGCCCCCCCCCCCTTCCCACGCGTCCTCCCCCCAAGCCCTCTCCCTCCCACACATCTCCTGATGTCCGTGCTCTCAAATGTTGTGTTTGTGTGCTTCCCCTTCTCTCCCCATCTTGTCTACCGCTCCCTCTTTTAACATATTTTGTTTGTCTGTTTGATTTTTTTGTGTGATAAATGTTAGTTCTTTCACGAGCCTCGATTCTGTATTAAAAAAAAAAAGAAGAAAAAAAAAAGATGAAATGGCTAAATCACCAAGAAAAATTTATTTTAAGCAAAGGGGCATCTATCAATATTACCTTATAAATGGAGCAATGGTATAATATGGAGAAACCCCTACCAATTATGAAGTTTTAAAAGTTCATGAAGAAATCTAAATCTATTCAAGAGGCTGTGGAAAATTGTGATAGATACTTTAAAACATCTCCAAATATCTCCTTTAAAAATCAAAACCTTAACTCCATTATCACTCAGATGTTTTATAATTTGTGTCATTCCTTCTGGATTAGTTTCTAAAATCCCAAGACCACCAGAATTTAGTTTCTTTAACTCACTCTTACAATGTGAATATTTTGTCATGCAAAGAGAGACCTGCTCAAATATTTCACCTTTGTTCCTCAATCGCAAATTTCACCAAATGGAGAAGGGTAGAAAAGCGGGAGGGCCGACGGGAGTTGTGGGAGATATGTTGAAGGCAGCAGGAAGTTGGGGTGTGAACAGAATGACAGAGATCTGTAATCTGGTGGTGAAAGAAGGCCGCATTCCAGTGAATTGGGAACTGAGTACCCTCGTCCCTCTATACAAGGGGAAAGGTGACCCTCTGGAGTGTGGCTCGTACCGAGCGATAAAGTTATTGGAGCATGGAATGAAGGTATTGGAAAGGGTGTTGGAGAGGAGGATAAGGAAAAAAGTGAAGATCGACGAAATGCAGTTTGGATTTATGTCAGGAAGACGAACGACAGACGCGCTTTTCATTGTGAGGCAGTTGCAGGAGAAGTACATGGAGAAGAGGAAGAAGTTGTTTCTTGGGTTTGTTGATCTGGAGAAAGCATTCGATCGGGTTCCATGCAAAGTATTGACATGGGCATAGAGGAAGTTAGGAGTGGAGGAATGGTTGATCAGAGTAGTGATGGCAATGTACAAAAGAGCACGCACAGCTGTAAGGACGAAGGACGGGAACAGTGGTGAGTTTGAGGTGAAGGTGGGAGTGCATCAGGGGTCGGCACGAAGTCCACTACTATTTGCAGCTGTGATGGAGGTGCTGGCTCAGAACGTAAAGGAGGGTTTACCATGGGAGTTGTTGTATGCAGATGATCTGGTGTTGATTGCGGAAAGTATGGATGGACTGAAGGAAAATATGAACACGTGGAAGGAATGTATGGAGACAAAAGGTCTGAAGGTGAATATCGGAAAGACGAAGGTGATGGCAAGTGGTAAAGCATGTGGTGAGGTGGAAAGAACTGGGAAGTGGCCCTGTGCTGTGTGTAGGAAGGGTGTCGGAGTGAACTCCATTCAGTGTACAATGTGCGCTGAGTGGGTTCATCAAAAATGTAGTGGTCTGAGAGGGTCATTAACACCAGTGTGGCAGCTACATTCAAATGTAAGGTGTGCACAGAGGGAGCTGCAGATGGAGGAAATGTTGAGTTGGATCTTGGAGACGGCGTGAAGCTGGAAGGTGTGAAAACATTTTGCTCCCTCTGAGACATGCTGAATGGAGAAGGTGGATCAGACTCGGCAACGGTTGCTCGAGTGAGATGTGCATGGAAGAAGTTTTGGGAATTGAGTGGCGTGCTGATGATGAGGGGAGTGTCGTTGAAGCTGAAGGGAAAGGTGTATGCTGCATGTGTGAGAAGTGTTATGATTTATGGGAGCGAGACATGGGTAATGAACGTAGAGCAGCAACGAAGGTTGGAAAGGGTGGAAATGCGAATGGTTCGACGGATGTGCGGAGTATCGTTGAGAGAGACGAAGACAAATGATGAATTGTGAAAGATGATGGGAATAGAGCCTGTGATTGATGCTGTGAAGAGGAACAGGTTGAGATTGTTTGGTCATGTGTTGAGGAAGGATGAAAGTGACTGGTTGAGAAGACTGATGGAAATGAATGTAGAAGGAAGTAGAGGATGGGGAAGACCGAGAAAGACTTGGCTAAAGATGGTGGAAGAAGAAATGCGGGCAAGGGGGTTAACAAGGAGAGATGCAGAAAATAGGGCAAAATGGAGAAGATTGTCATGGGGACCGCAAGGCTAACCCCCGCTCTAGCAGGGAAAATTGCCTTTTAAATGCATGTTGTTGTTGTGTTGTTGTTCCTCAATCGCATATGTGTGGGAGCTGTGCTCGCACGATAAAGCCAGACAAAATGGACGACACAGGAACGAAGTTTCATCGAGCTATTTATTTAGCTCAAAACAAAATAACTCAAAAGCACGCTGAATCCGCCCCTCGAACGGGCGGCAATTTATATCGCAAACTGAACACACAAAAGCCACGCCTTTCAGGCGGGGCGTGGTATGCAAAATCGGTAAGTCACGCCTCTCGTCGGGGCGTGGAATGCAAGGCAAGTGTTCGCCCGAGAAGGGCAAGTCTGGACACGCCTGGGCTATTCCGGACACGTGACCGCTCGCCGGTTGCGTCATCGGCCGGTGCATGGTAATTGTGCCATGCTTCCGGTAACCGCTGCATGCGCCCCCCCAGAATTAACATGCACCGGGAGAGTCAGTTTGAGGGGGGTCCTGATGACCCGGCCGAAACGACCCCTGGCGATTCGTGTGGGGGTGGTAGGCGTCATGGCGGTGGATGGTCGGGCGGGGGGCTTGGTTGACGGTGGACGTCCCCGTCGTGGAGGAAGGGCCAACCGTGGAGGTTGGTCGAGGTCCAAATGGGCCGGCTTGAGGCGGTCCACGGAGATGCGGTCCGGCTTGCCGCCAATGTCGACGATGAATGACTTGTCGTCCCTCTGCAGGACCCGGAAAGGCCCATCGTACGGCGGCCGGAGCGGTCCCCGGTGTGCGTCGTGCCGGATAAAAACGTACTCCGCAGTGCGAAGTGCTGGGGGGACGTGGGGTTTGGGGCTGACGTGGGCACGGGGGCAAATCTCCTGGAGGCCTCTTGGAGGACCGAGCGTTGGCGAGCCGCGGACCAGGGGCCGGTGGCGTCAGGGATGAATTTGCCCGGCACGCGCACTGGCTGGCCGTAGACCAGCTCGGCGGTGGAAGCCTGGAGGTCCTCTTTAGGGGCCGTTCGGAGGCCCAATAGGACCCACGGGAGCCTGTCGTCCCAACCGTCGTCCTGGAGGCTGGCTCTGAGAGCGGCCTTCATCGAGCGGTGGAACCGCTCACACAAGCCGTTGGCTTGGGGGTGGTAGGCCGTGGTGCGGTGTATCTTGACCCCCAAGGCCTGGGCGACCGCGCCCCAAAGCTCGGAGGTGAATTGCGGGCCTCTGTCGGAGGAGATGTCCGAGGGCGCGCTGAAACGGGCAATCCAAGTGCCAATGAAGGCCTGCGCCACGTCGGCGGATGTTGTTGATGCCAGCGGGACAGCCTCCGGCCACCTGGTGGTCCTGACCACCATCGTGAGGAGGTGGGTGAAGCTCCGCTAGGAGGGAAGGGGTCCCACCAGGTCCACATTGACGTGGTCGAAGCACCGCGTGGGCTTGTCAAATGGTGCCAACGGGGCCTGGGTGTGCCGGTGGACCTTCGCGCGCTGGCAGGCGACACAGGCATTGGCCCAGTCGCGGACGTCTTTACGGAGCCCGTGCCAGACGAACCTCGCTGCCATGAGCTTCTGTGATGCTTTCCGGCCCGGGTGGGAAAGGCCGTGGAGGGCGTCAAAAATGTGCCGCTGCCATCCGGTGGGCACGATGGGGCGAGGTTGGCCCAGGGAAACGTCTCACAGGAGAACTGTGCCTGTGTCCTCAAATGGGATGTCGGCCAACCGCAGGCCTGTGTCCGCTGTCCGGAGGGCTTGCACTGTGGGGTCGGCGGTCTGGTCGGCTGCCATGCGGGCGAAGTCGACACCCAGGTGGACGGCGTTCGCGCTGGACCGGGAGAGGCAATCGGCCACAGCGTTGTCCTTGCCCGCAACGTGCCGGATGTCCGTCGTAAATTCGGACACGGCGGAGAGGTGGCGCTGCTGGCGGGCCGACCACGGCTCCGTAACCTTGGCCATGGCAAAGACCAGGGGTTTGTGGTCCACAAACGCCGTGAACGGGCCACCCTCCAAAAGATGGCGGAAGTGGCGAACGGCCAGGTAAAGGCCGAGGAGCTCGCGGTCGAAAGCGCTATACTTGCGCTCGTTAGGTCGAAGCTGCCGGCTGAAGAAGGCCAGCAGTTGCCAAGCTCCGTTCACCCACTGTTCATGCACGGCGCCCACCGCAATGTCTGAAGCGTCCGTGGTGAGGGCGATGGGTGCGTCGAGCGCCGGGTGCGCCAGCATGGTCATGTTGGCGAGGGCCAGCTTAGCGCCCGTGAATGCCACGTCCATCTCTGTGGTCCAGGCGACGTCGTGCTTGGCCGGCTTGCCCCGGAGGGCTTCGTACAGGGGGCGCATGAGTTGGGCGGCGCGAGGCATGAACCGGTGGTACAAATTTACCATCCCCAAAAATTCCTGTAGGGCTTTGATGGAGCGGGGGCGCGGGAAACTTGTGACTGCCTCCACCTTGGTAGGTAGCGGGACGGCCCCGCGCTTCGTGATGCGGTGCCCCAGGAAGTCGACGACCGTTATGCCAACCTGGCATTTCGCCGGGTTGATGATGAGGCCGTGCTGGCCGAGGCGCTCGAAAAGCGTGCGCAGGTGGACCAGGTGCTCCGCCCGGGAAGTGCTGGCGATGAGAATGTCATCCAGGTAGACGAACAGAAAGGTGAGATCGTGCAGCACACTGTCCATCAGCCGCTGGAAGGCCTGGGCCGCGTTCTTAAGGCCGAACGGCATGCGGAGGAACTCGAAGAGGCCAAAATGTGTAATTACAGCCGTCTTCGCAACGTCGGCTGGCCAGACAGGTACCTGGTGGTCGCCCCGAATAAGTTCGACCTTGGAGAAGATCACCCACCCCGCCAAACGGGCGGAAAAGTCCTGTATGTGTGGTATCGGGTACCGGTCGGGGGTGATGGCGTCGTTGAGGCGGCGGTAATCGCCGCATGGTCGCCATCCGCCACCCGGTTTGGGCACGATATGCAGGGGCGAGGCCCACGCGTTGTTCGAGCGCTGCACAATGCCCAATCGCTCCAGCGCGTCGAATTCTGCCTTCGCCACGGCGAGTTTGGCCGGGTCGAGGCGGCGAGCCCTGGTGTAGACCGGTGGTCCTGTGGTCGGGATGTGGTGTTCGACGCCGTGCTTGATGGCGACGGCCGAAAACGTCGGCTGCCTGAGGGCGGGAAACTCGGCGAGTAGGCGGGTGAATTCGTCCATGGCCGGGAGCGCGCAGGCTAGCTTGGTCGGAGCGGAGCCGCTCAATGAGCAAGTGAGCGAGCTGAAGGTCTCCGCGTTGATGAGCCGACGCCGTTTGATGTCGACCAAAAGCCCGTGCGCACAAAGAAATTCTGCACCCAGCAAGGCCATGGGCACGTTCGCCGTGATGAAGTCCCACCTGAAGCGCTGGCCCCCGAAGCAGAATGCGCCGCACGAACCGAAGGTGCGGATGGAGGAACCATTTGCGGCGACCACGGCGGGGCCGCATAGCGCGGCCTGTTTGCCCTGCACCGAGGTGGGTATGACGCTCAGCTGAGCACCGGTGTCACACAAAAAACACCGCCCGGACTCCGTGTCCGTGATAAACAGAAGGCTGCCTGAATGGCCGACGCTCATGGCAGGCAGCGAGCGCCGGCCTGGTCGTTTCCCGACCTGCCGAAAGTGCACGGTGGGCGGCACGTTCTGGCCTTCTGCCCGAACCTGGCGTGGTAATAGCACATGGTCTGCTCTGGTGGAGGCTCCGGCGGTCGCGTCGGGTTCGGTCGACGGGGCGTCGTGGCGGTCGCAGCCGTCAGTGGCGCGGATTCGGCAGGTGGAGGCGCCGGTCGTGGCGCGGGCGTTGCCTCGATCGGCCCAGGGTCCCAGGCGGCCGCTCCGACATGTCGCTTGGCCGAGAAAAATGTATCGGCCTCCTTGGCCAGGGCGCGAGGGTCCGTGATGGGCGAATTAGCCAAAGCTAACCGTACCTGCCTGGGTAGCCGCTGGAGGAACAGCTCGCGGAAGAGGAAGTCCGGGCTGTGGTCACCGAGAAGAGCAAGCATGTGGTCCATGCTTTCTGTTGGATGGGCCTCGCCCAGCTCTGGGAGGTGTAGTAGTTGTCGCGCGCGTTCGGTCTCCGTGAGTCCAAACGCACCGAGGAGTAGGCCTTTGAGCGCGCCGTATTTGTCGGCGTCCGCCGGGTGCTGTCGGAAGCTCAGGACCCGGGCCGCGGCGGAGGCGTTGAGCGCGGAGACCACGTGGTGGTAGCGCGTCGTGTCCTCCGTAATTTTCCGCAGGACGAATTGAGAAACCGCTTGAGCAAACCAAACGGCCGCGTGAGATTCCCAAAAGCCCGGGAGCTTCAAAGCTACAGCTGACTCCATCGCCGTGTTCGTAGAAAGGGGTCACCAATTGTGGGAGCTGTGCTCGCACGATAAAGCCAGACAAAATGGACGACACAGGAACGAAGTTTCACCGAGCTATTTATTTAGCTCAAAACCAAAGACTCAAAAGCACACTGAATCCGCCCCTCGAACGGGCGGCAATTTATATCGCAAACTGAACACACAAAAGCCACGCCTCTCAGGCGGGGCGTGGTATGCAAAATCGGTAAGTCACGCCTCTTGACGGGGCGTGGTATGCAAGGCAAGTGTTCGCCCAAGAAGGGCAAGTCTGGACACGCCCGGGCGAGTCCGGACACGTGACAGCTCGCCGGTTGCGTCATCGGCCGGTGCACGGTAATTGTGCCATGCTTCCGGTAACCGCTACATATGTTCATTTATTGAAATGTCGTAATCATCTTCACCTTCTACTTCTGGTCGCATTGCTCTGGTTGATGTAGATACAATATGAATCACAGGGTGTTTAAAAAAACAAACTTGCAATCTTGTCATTTTTACTATTCAAGAACCTAGATTTATGAAAGTTTTTTCCTGAAGCACATTTACCCACAGGATTAATAATAATAGTTGTCATTTATGTATGTAATCTTCTTCCTCTACCTCCTCTTCTTCTTCTTCTTCTTCTTCTTCATATATATATATATACATATATATATATATATATATATATATATATATATATATACAGACTTGGCATTTAATATGGAACATTTTTTTTTTCTTGACTTGGGTTTACTTTCTTAACTCAGTATATCAATCTAGTGAGTTTCTTTTACACTTTGGTGATTTATTTGTTAAAAGAACCATGTCACGGATTGTCTGTCGCAGCAAGAAGTCAACAACAGGATTATATCACAGGTGGCGTGGCAAAATGTACGGACAGGTGCATTTGATGATTGGCTTCACAGTCGGGTATACAAGGGTTGTTGCGTTCTGTATTAGTGGAAAACAACTGCTGCACATCTCCAAAAGTTATTGCCGCTTCCTCTGGAGATGGTCCGTCAATTCGACAATGCTGTTTGTCATGGAGTGGTGGCTTTACGAAATTACGGCATGAAACAGCGTGCTATTGCTCGGCAGTATGGCATCACTCAAGGTCAGGTGTCAAAGATCCTGAAACGAAATTGCCCAGAAGGGTGTCCCTACTCCAATACCGAGGCCAGGACGTCCCCGCAGAGCCACAAGGAGGGATGATCGCCAGCTGCACCGGTTAGTCCGCAATGGCCGTACCAAGTCAGCTAATCGGCTTAGGGCTGAGTGGCAGCAACTGACAAATGTGCCTGTATCCAGAAGGCTAGTCAACCAACGACTGGTTCATGCAGGCTATCGTGCCAGGCGTCCCCTGAGAAAGCCATGCCTGACCAGACAACACCGACAGCGCCGATTGCAGTGGGTCAGAGAGCACCGTCAATGGCAGCCAGGACACTGGAATCACATGATCTTCAGTGACGAGTCTAGATTTCTGGTCTATCGTCAAGATGGTCGCATCCGAGTGTGCAGACAAGTGCATGAAGCCGGCAACAAAGATTGTATAGTGCCAAGAGTCCAAGCTGGAGGTGGTGGGTTGACCGTTTGGGCTGCTTTTCATGCAGGGGGCAAAACTGACCTGGTTGTTCTGAATGGAAACCTGAACCAGTTCAAGCACAGGGCCATTCTGGAAGAAACATTGCTTCCATTTGCTCGTGCAGCCTTTCGAGGAAACTTTGTCTTCCAAGATGACAATGCACTGCCTCATTGTGCTCGCATAATCCAACACTTTCTTGCTGACCGTGGTGTAGAGCATATGGAGTGGCCTGCCATGTCCCTGGATATGAATCCGATAGAGAACTTGTGGGCAGAATTAACGCGTCAAATCGACCACTTGGACCAGCAGCCGACCTCTGTGCGTGAATTGCAGCAGGCTATTGTCACTGCATGGCAAGCGATTCCTGTCCAAACCTTGGCAAATCTCGTGAACAGCATGCCTCAACGTGTACGTGCTCTCCTGAATGCTCGTGGGGGTTACACGAAGTACTGAACTGTAATTTTACTGTCCGTAATCCCAGTCGTAATTTAACTTTTGTTTTTATTATAAAAAAAATTTGGCTAATGTGCAAAATAAAGAGATACTTCTGGAAAACGTACAGAAGTTTAACACAGTACTGTCCATGAATTGAGTTCGATATCAGTTTACATCACTTTCAAGGATCAATTTATTTGTTTCGAAATGTCAAATGTGGTTTTTGTTTCTTTTAAAGGTCACATTAACAAAATCTAGAATAATTTCAACATAATTCCAATGAACTTTTGGTTCTAAGACATCTTGAAAAGTAAGTTCACCCCCACAAAAAAAATATTCCATATTAAATGCCAAGTCTTTATATATATATATATATATATATATATATATATATATATATATATATATACACAAAGAATTAAGTTAAGCACCCCCCCCGTTTTTTTACAACCTCGCACATTACAAGTTTGTTGTCGTCAAAACAGTGTAATATACCCATGATATTGCTATATTTTCTGGAGAAGTGATATTATGGTCACATAAAAACATAACAATCATGCCGTTTTCAATATTTTATTCTGAATAATTTAAGGTGAAATTTTTTGGGAATTTTAGGCATATTTTCACCTCAATTTAAGTATGGAGCTATAGGTCCATCACGGACAGTGTGGATGACGTTTATGTTTTCTAACGTACAGTCATTGTTCTGAGAAGACCTCTAGCGATCTTTGCGTCAATAACGTGTGTAGGACCCACGTGATCGGATGAAGCAAGGTGCTGTGACAACCATCCCCTGGCCTGCGTACAGTCCTGACCTGAACCCCCTCGAGCACGTTTGGGACATGTTGGGACGACAAATTGCGAAGATGGTCCCTCCAATAGCCAATCTGGATGAATTGGAACGTGAATTACATCGGGAATGGAACAACCTGCCACAGCAACGCATACGACGGCTTACAGGGTCTATGAGACGTAGGGTTGAGTCAGTGATCCGATCACGTGGGTCCTACACACGTTATTGACGCAAAGATCGCTAGAGGTCTTCTCAGAACAATGACTGTACGTTAGAAAACATAAACGTCATCCACACTGTCCGTGATGGACCTATAGCTCCATACTTAAATTGAGGTGAAAATATGCCTAAAATTCCCAAAAAATTTCACCTTAAATTATTCAGAATAAAATATTGAAAACGGCATGATTGTTATGTTTTTATGTGACCATAATATCACTTCTCCAGAAAATATAGCAATATCATGGGTATATTACACTGTTTTGACGACAACAAACTTGTAATGTGCGAGGTTGTAAAAAAACGGGGGGGTGCTTAACTTAATTCTTTGTGTATATATATATATATATATATATTGTTACAGACGCGGTTTTAGATGTTAGTTTACCGAGCGGTTTGGTATTACCGCGTCCGCACAGTTACTCCCCAATTAGAACCCTATCCCGCCCGATTCCACTCGACGTTGACTAAGTCGCGCTATGCTAAATCAATGAAGGAAAGGACACAACGGCTGGGAGAAATGCAACGACACAAGGGGTACAGTTCTCAAGACCTCCGGAGGAGGATATAATATTGGTGATGCAGAAACGGGTAGATTACACGGTAAGAGGTAAAGCACAGAAAGATGGGCACTTAGACACAGTCTTATCTATTCCCGACAGACCACAGACAAACGGGACAAGACTGACTTACACGGGGATTGATGGCAGGGAAGGACAGGCAGTCGATAGCTCAAGGTGCACCTTGGCTCAGGGGCAGAATCAACACGGTCCGGTCCAGAGATGCGGGGAGGTATTGTCGCGCTCGGAGGTGGCGTCCTTTTCTCTCCAAGCTGAGGCGCATCTGACGTCACCTCCCTCTTCCTGCGCATGTCCAGCGGGGAGTGACACGCCCTCGGCTCGTTAGCTCCGCCCCAGATGGAATCGGTCCGCCGCTTCCATTGGGTGCGGGGGGTTACCGGGCTCCGCCCTTGACGAGGAGCTGACAGCGAGCCCCTGTGTGGTAACCCCGTCGGAGCACATGTTCAATGGCGGCTAACCAAGCCGGAGTGAGGACGCACACTCCCCGCGCCGCCGCCGCTGTTGTTGTTGTTGTTGTACCATGAGGAAGAGCTGCGGGGAGGTATTGGGAGGTCCTAAACTTTCTAACGGTGCCATACAATCACATTCTGGTGCAACGAAGAGTCAGAATTAATGGAAACGAGTCCTTAACTGACATAGACTAAGAATAACTAGCAAGATGTCCTATAGTTGTCTACGTGAGATGCGGTGAACCTGGGCACGACATTTAATGGGGGAAATAGGGGAAGGTCGGTTCTACAGAGTGTTGTTTACAGAAAATGGGACTAGGGAATGGGGGATTGGGGATAGTTGGGAAGTATTGGGGAAATAGGGGAATATTTACAAGCGGATATGGATGGAGGCCAAATCCAATATCCGCAACATTGCACCATTCTCTACCTCGGGGCGTCCCGACCCGATAAATTTTTACCTACGTTAGTGTGGCACTCAGATGTAGTTCCCTCTACTATTAACTCAACCCTGAGTGCGACAGTTTTACAGATGTTCACAAATGAGTAAATATGTCCCCCTGCGACGTTGCACCCTTCTCCTCACAGAAACACACCCACAGGATAACCGAATCGCGGAAAGAATCCTCAAACTAAACATACAACCGGTAGGGAGCATTATTTACACAAGACTACACTGATATTTACACTACGATCCAGGACCTGTTTTTGGAGGAACACATGCAGATGTTATGCATAGAGAGAGCACGCATGCCAGCATCGATACACCAACCCACGAGTGCCCTGTGGCCTTACGGCCTTTAATAATGTGCAGAGCACCCCATCCAAGCACCAAAAGCACCACCCCATCATGTACAGTCAGCACCATCCGGTGCACCAATAAAGTGTTCAATAATCACCGGTGGTGTCGCAGCCGGCCGATGTTCTGCCGCTGGTCTTGCCTTGGAGCCCACTTGGTGTTCTGGCTTCCTTCAAAAATAAAGAAAGGCGCCAACCGCGTCCATTTCTAAATTGTGGCCGTCAGGGGGGCCAACTAAAAGTGGTTCACCTGTATGGCATAGGTGCCACGTTGACCCATAGGTCCATCAACGGGTGGTGCTTGCCCGCAAAAGAACTGCGGTCCATTGTGGGCGGCCACAAAAATTGCGGTCCATATGGTGTATCGATCCAGGCAGCAAGCAGCGAAAGTGCAGGCCCACAACTGCGGAGCCAGCACCTCTCTCTCCTCTCTCTCTGCCCCAAAGCCAGATCCTCGGAGGTGGGAGACAAAAGAAGAAGACAAGTGAGTAAGGTGGTAAGGGTGCAAAAGTGCACGCAATACAAGGTAATGCACACTGGGGGCACATGGGAACCAGGTGAGACAGGTACGTTCCTACCGTACGCCCCCCCCCCCCCACCAGGTAACCTACATTGCCCCTCCCTTACCCCTTACTGTATCCACAAAACACAACACTACCCATAAACATCTACTTTACAAATCAACAAACGTCCCTACTGTCTTCCCCGTTCCTCCCATAAACCAAATTCGTCTTCTCTCCCTCCTAACCAATCAAATTTGCCATTTGCAACTCTCATCAAAATTTGCCATCTCCAACTCAACATCAAAATTTGCCATCTCCAACTCAACATCAAAATTTGCCATCACCAATTCATCATCAGTCCCTCCTAAGGAGGGAGAGATGGAATCACCCCAATGTCTTATCCACGTCGTGATGCGTCTCACAAATCCACACAGCAATCCTTACTTCCTGCAACACAGAACAAAAGAACACAGGTGTGGAGTCATCATCACCACAGGTAAGTGGCTGCGTATGGTGCGACAGGTTCATCAATCCTAACTATTTCCTAAATGACTTTAACAACTTTACACTACCCGGGGTCTTTCCCTGCCAATCCATTGGCCAACTTACACTATGGGTTCTAAAAACCAATTCCCATTGACCAAACTGTGGTGCTTCTCAATTTGGGGTCTCACTCCCCCGATTCATCTCCCGGTGCCCTCGCACAATTTCTGG
The DNA here is from genome assembly GCF_964187855.1 of Myxine glutinosa. Classification (NCBI taxonomy): domain Eukaryota; kingdom Metazoa; phylum Chordata; class Myxini; order Myxiniformes; family Myxinidae; genus Myxine; species Myxine glutinosa. Next base: position 12,729,272 of record NC_136267.1, read on the forward strand.
GCTGTGACGTGTAGCTCTCCCAGCGGGTCTACCCACCTGCACACCTCCACCACTGTAGTTGCCACCCGAGCTTACCTGCTCCTCACCCTAACCTAACTAACTGGGGAAGGCCCTCTCGCACTCTCACCCCCTCAGTGCCCTCTCTGGCACGGGCTGCCCGATCCACACCCGGGATCCACAGGCACCCACTGACACTAACGGCTCCCAGAGCCCACCTGCGGCCTCACCTGGCCGACATCCTCACAGTGGTGGAGTGCCCAAACCAACTACACACACTAACAGGCTACACGCCCAGCCATTTCCACAACACTAATGCGCCCATCCACAATACCATTCTGCAACCGCACCACAAATGCCAATATCCAACCACAATTTACCTATACCCTCTACCTAACACTTACACTACCCGCCCCGGGTACTCGTGAAAGGGGTCCACTCTTCCCCCATCCACACCTTCGCACCATGCACACCACTCCGTACCACTTACTCCAACTCTCTCCACACCACTCATTCTCTGCTCCATATATTCCACACACCTGTACTTGCACACCTGTGCTCTCACACCTGGTGCCACCTGCACCCTTCTCTCCCCAAGCGCATTCGCGCTGATCCACAACACTCACTACTCATACACTGCTCCACACACCTGTCCAGTTCTCACACAGCATCATCTCATCTAACTACTCCCCTCTGAAACTTGCGCTTCCCAGTCGTCCCTTTAAACTATTGCGCTCCCTCGTCATTATCATCCACTCTAATCTACCTGCGTCCCCTCTACAGGTATCAGTCACTATCTAAACCTTAACGTTACCTACTGTCATCTTCGCTAGATCCCTATCAATATAACCTAACCCACCCGGGCTAGTTTTCACTGCCATACACCCCATAATCTATTGCGCATTTGCCCCACTATGGGAAGGGTGGCAGGGATGCCACCCTTACCCACCGGGCCCATCGCTCATCAATCCCCCAGTCCTCTGGCACTAATAAGCCCCCCTTATTCAGAGGTACTGGGTCCCGCCTCGGCATCTAAAGCCGATGCAATCCATGGGGGCGCCTGCTCGCCGGTGTAAGGCCTTCTAGTTTCCCGGGGTCTGGCGGGGGGGTGTCTGGGGTCGGCTAACCCGCTCCCCCCTGGGCGGAGTTAAGGACCTCAACCGCCGGGGATCATCCCGGCGCGTGACTCGACAGTGCCGCGCCAGGTGACCCAGACGGTTGCAGGTATAGCACCTCACCTGATAAGGTGCTTGCCTCCGGAATTCCAAATTTTCCCCCCTGAAGGTCCGAATTGGATTACCCGCTCGTGGTCCACCGCGGGCCACCTCCGGGGCCGCCTGCCATGGTCCAGGTCCCGCCAGGCGCTGGTCCACCAGCCTCCGGACCATGCCCGCCAGGTCAGGACTCACGTCGGGGGCGGGCCCCCTAAGGGGTCCGCCCTCCATCGGAGGTCCCACCTGGGGGACTGCCATTGCGTGACGCTCGCTCCCCCGGGCCAGGGGCCTCGCTGCTTCCCAACGGGCCGCAGCGTCAGCCGCCTGGCTCAGAGTCTGCGGGCGCCACATGGCGAGCTGTTGCCGGAGCTCAATATCCGGGAGGGCCTGGATAAAATGGTCCAGCGCCAGGCTTTCCCGGGAATCCGCTGCCATGCTAGCATGTGCGATCCCCACTGCGCGGCGAATGTCGTGGGCAAGTTCCCCGATGGCTTCCTGGGGCTTGCGTTTTCGCAGCGCGAGCTGAGCTTTAACAAGCTCGCTCTGCTGTTCAATGCCGAATCGATTAATTAGGGCGTCGCGGAGGGCTGGCAGGGTGAGAGCACCCGCTGGTAATGCCGTCAGCACCTCCGCCGCCGCGCCGCGCAATGCGGCCACCAGGTGTACTCCACCTTCGTCCTCACCCCAACCGTTGCCCTTACACACACAGTCAAACTGCGCCAGGTATGCGCGTAGATCACTCTTGCCGTCATACGGCGCGAGTGGGACCTTGTGGGACCACCTCGTATGCGAGTCGTTGCCCGCCTGCCGGACCCCGTGCGTCGCCCCTTGCGGGGTCAGCGCGGGGCCGAACCGGCCGGGCCCCCACAGTACATTACCCCCAAGGGGCTCTCGTGCCTCCCCTGTCCCTCTAACAACTACCCCTGTTGGTGTCGATGCATGGGTCACACTTCCGCAACCCGCTACCCATTCCATACCACCACAACCTTGCTCACCCACACCTCGCACCTCTCGTTCCATACCCTCCGGACCAGCCATACACCTCACTCTTGGCCTCTCACGAACATCCGGGTCTATCTCGACCCCCAAGCTTATTAAATCACCTGGCGCATCATACGCACGACCATATTGGTCACCACTTACACCGGGTCCTCTTTCTCTTCGCTTCTCCTCCATCACCTGCGAATCCCTCATCCGGTTAATGAGCACATCATCACGATCCGAACACAGACTTTGGACCAATTCTTTTACTTCCTCCTTTATCTCTTTCTTATCCTCTCTCCGTCGCTTCTTAATTTCGCTCACCCCTTCTTCCACTTCTTCTAATTTCTGCTTCACCTCCTTCATCTCCTCGTGCGCCCCTTTAAGTTCTTCCTCTAACTCCACTTTATTTTTTTCTATGTGCTCCCGCACCTCCCGCTCTTTAACCTCCATCACCTCTACCACCTTGTCCATTTTCCTCGTCAGGTCCTCATGTACCGTCTGACACTCTTTTTTAATGACCCCTACGTCCTTTTTCATCTCCTTCTGTGTCGATTTTAAACCCTCTATTACCACTGTGTTCTTCTTTACCTGGTCCCCCAACTCCTTTTGTCCCACTGTCAGTTGTTCTACTCCCAGCGTCAACTCCTCTATACCACCTTGCAATTTTACAGTCCCCTTTCTCACCTCCTTCTCCATGCGCTCCTTACAGTGCCTCACCTCCTCGCGCATTCTCCGACCTCCTCACTCACACCTCTTCTGATCTCTTCTCCCATCACTTGCATCTCCTGCCCAGATGCCACCCTCATCTGCTCCATTTCCTCCCTGTGAGCATCCAATTTAATTTCTACCCCCATTCTGACCCCCTCTATCTGCTGCCCCATTTGTTTAACTTCCCTTTCCGCTTGGTACCTCATGTCCCTCAATTTGCCTTCCATACTGTTTTCTAACCCCTCCAACCCCTTTTGCATCCCTTCCATTTGATTCTCTTGAGCGGCCATTCTGTTTTCTACCCCCATTAACCCCTCCTGTATTTCCCCTAATCTATTGTCTAATCCCTCTATTCTACTCCCTAACCCTCCGATCTGGGCCCCCATGTCCTCCCTCAATTTCTCGCTATTGGACCCCATCCTTTGTTCTAACCATTGGCTATTGGCCCCCATGTCCTCCCTCATTTTCTCGCTATTGGACCCCATGTCCTCCCTCAATTTCTCGCTATTCTGGGCCATAAGGGCCTTCATTTGTATTAAAAAAAGGTTCAAATCTACCAGCGGCGCTACTACGGTCGCGGGCGCGGTCGCCGTGGCCATGTGCGAGGCGCCATTTTGCGCGCCCGTAACCTCGTGCGCGACGACGCTATTTTGCGAACCTGCCACCCTCACTGCTTCGCTCTCCTCTTGTCCCTCAATTTGGTCCTGGATCGAACCTGCCTCACTCTCCTCTACCGGAACCCAGCCGTCTTGATCCGCCATAGCGCGACTTTCAAAATTCGGGTTTTTATTTTTGTAAAACAAAATCAAATTTCGCCGTTAATAATTTCGAGCGCGTGAAGCGCGCTTCGGGTCCGATCTCACTCCTCGACACCAATTGTTACAGACGCGGTTTTAGATGTTAGTTTACCGAGCGGTTTGGTATTACCGCGTCCGCACAGTTACTCCCCGATTAGAACCCTATCCCGCCCGATTCCACTCGACGTTGACTAAGTCGCGCTATGCTAAATCAATGAAGGAAAGGACACAACGGCTGGGATAAATGCAACGACACAAGGGGTACAGTTCTCAAGACCTCCGGAGGAGGATATAATATTGGTGATGCAGAAACGGGTAGATTACACGGTAAGAGGTAAAGCACAGAAAGATGGGCACTTAGACACAGTCTTATCTATTCCCGACAGACCACAGACAAACGGGACAAGACTGACTTACACGGGGATTGATGGCAGGGAAGGACAGGCAGTCGATAGCTCAAGGTGCACCTTGGCTCAGGGGCAGAATCAACACGGTCCGGTCCAGAGATGCGGGGAGGTATTGTCGCGCTCGGAGGTGGCGTCCTTTTCTCTCCAAGCTGAGGCGCATCTGACGTCACCTCCCTCTTCCTGCGCATGTCCAGCGGGGAGTGACACGCCCTCGGCTCGTTAGCTCCGCCCCAGATGGAATCGGTCCGCCGCTTCCATTGGGTGCGGGGGGTTACCGGGCTCCGCCCTTGACGAGGAGCTGACAGCGAGCCCCTGCGTGGTAACCCCGTCGGAGCACATGTTCAATGGCGGCTAACCAAGCCGGAGTGAGGACGCACACTCCCCGCGCCGCCGCCGCTGTTGTTGTTGTTGTTGTTGTTGTTGTACCATGAGGAAGAGCTGCGGGGAGGTATTGGGAGGTCCTAAACTTTCTAACGGTGCCATACAATCACATTCTGGTGCAACGAAGAGTCAGAATTAATGGAAACGAGTCCTTAACTGACATAGACTAAGAATAACTAGCAAGATGTCCTATAGTTGTCTACGTGAGATGCGGTGAACCTGGGCACGACATTTAATGGGGGAAATAGGGGAAGGTCGGTTCTACAGAGTGTTGTTTACAGAAAATGGGACTAGGGAATGGGGGATTGGGGATAGTTGGGAAGTATTGGGGAAATAGGGGAATATTTACAAGCGGATATGGATGGAGGCCAAATCCCATATCCGCAACAATATATGTATATATGTATATATGTATATATGTATATATGTATATATGTATATATGTATATATATATATATATATATATATATATATATATATATATATATATATATATATATATATATATATATATATATATATATATATATGTATATAAAAGAAAGTTTTTGTTTGTTTGTTTGTTTGTTTGTCTGCGCAAGCTAATCTCCTGAACGGTGAAAGATAGGAGGAAACCTCCAATGCAAAAAATGTCGGGACGGGCTGGGTGGCGAGACCGGTTGAGGTCCGCCTCGGCGGGCCGGGCCCATTTCACAATTAAAAGCCGAGCTAAATTATAGTAGTCAATCTTCTCCGGCCGCGAGTAAATTTATAGTTGTAAATGCATTCAAAAAGAACTAAAAATGTCGGGACGGGCCCCGGAAAGGTTATAGGCTAGGTGGCGAGGCCGGGCGAGTCCGCATCGGCCGGGCGAGTCCGCATCGGCCGGGCTGGACCCATTTCGCAATTAAAAGCTGAGCTGAATTATAGTCGTCAATCTTCTACGGCCGCGAGTAAAACCTGAATTATAGTAGTAAATTCATTCAAAAAGAACCCCGGCAACGCTGGGTGCTTTCGGCTCGTCTATATACAGTCACGTGAAAAAGTAAGTACACCACATGTAAAGTTTTGACTTTTTCAACATATTTCAACATACAGCTATTTGATCTTCATTTCAACAATATTGATAGATAAAGGTGATATAATACTCGAACTTCCAGGGAAGCAGAACTCAACTGAACTGACTGGTGGCCATTTTGTGACGGATCGGGTTGGAATGCAATAGCAACCTATCTTGTGTGGTAAGGGTTAAACATTCTAAGTTTGATCAAATCTGTTAATATTTGTGGACGCTAGAGTGTTAACGTCGTTTTCATGACCAAAAACAAAATGGTCGCCTAAGTCCGCCATTTCTCAACGGATCGGGCTGAAATGCAATACCAACCTGGTCCTTGGGGTAAGGATGCTGCATGTCAAGTTTGATAAGAATTTGTTGATATTTGTGGACGCTGGAGTGTTAACGTCGAAAAGTTAACAGACGACAGACGACGGACGCCGGAGTGTTCAGTATGTGATGAACTCAACTGGACGGTAGTCCAGTTGAGTTAATAACAAATATCATGAAACATTTACATTTTGTAGTCCATTGTATAATTTAAATAAACATAAATGCAAATTTCGCATGTGGAAAAAGTAAGTACACCCCGACATTTATCACTACTTCAAATACCTAAAATTAGAATCAGGTGCACCAGATCAGGTGCAAATGATTTGAACATCGTTAGAGAGGATCTTGGAGGAACCTGGCTTATTTAAACCTCAGACATTTAGTTGGGTTTGATCTTTGTTGTTGAAGTTTGCGGCATCACCATGCCTAGATCAAAAGAGCTCTCTGAGGCCTTCAGAAAGAAGGTTATAGATGCATACGAGTCTGGGAAGGGATTTAAAGGGATCTCCAAACAATGTGAAATCAATCATTCGACTGTCCGGAAGATCATCTACAAGTGGAGAAGATTCCAAACAACTGCCAACTTGTTCAGGCCAGGCCGCCCCAGCAAGTTCAGCCCGAGAGCAGACCGCAAGATGCTGAAAGAAGTCTCTTAGGACCCCAGAATGTCATCACGCGACTTACAGGTAGCTCTTGCCACTGTTGATGTCAAAGTGCACGAGTCTCCCATTAGAAAGAGGCTGCACAAATTCGATCTACTTGGGAGGTGTGCCAGGAGGAAACCTTTGCTGTCCAGAAAGAACATCAGGGCAAGAATAAAGTTTGCCAATGAACACCTAGGCAAAGACCAGCACTTCTGGGACAATGTGCTCTGGACAGATGAGTCAAAGGTTGAGCTATTTGGCCACAGTACCAGAAGACATGTTTGGCGAAAACCAGAGACAGCATTTGACCACAAGAACCTGATACCAACTGTAAAGCATGGTGGTGGAAATATTATTCTTTGGGGCAGCTTTGCTGCATCAGGGCCTGGGCAGCTCACCATCATAGAATCCACTATGAATTCTTCATTGCACCAGAGGGTGCTTGAGGATAATGTGAGGCCATCTGTTGGAAAGTTGAAGCTCAACCGAAGGTGGACCTTGCAACATGACAATGGCCCTAAGCATACCAGTAAATCCACCAAGGAATGGCTGAAAAGAATGAAATGGAGGGGTCTGGAATGGCCAAGTCTTAATTGGTGTAATTTTAAAATAATTATGTTTTTTAAAAAATATCTGTTATCATCATTAATTAAAAGATAATCACAGAATAAACATTGTTTTTGGGCTTTTGACTCTGTATTTAATCCCACTCCATCACAAGCCGGACAATTCTCTAATTTATCACATGGAGTATCAGGGAATTCAAGAGGCTCAACATCTGGTATATCGTTTAGATTAACCATATTTATATCGTAAAACTTTACTTTAAATTCATTTCATCTTCACTATAATCAGTGCTTTCATAATCATCTTCTATAAAACCACTATCATAACTGTCGTTTGAACACAAACTCTCAGTATCATAACTGTCTTCTGTTCCAATAGAGATACTATCATCACTTTCATACTTTCCAAAATCTTCACTTGAATAATGACTCATATTTAATTAGTAGAAAAAACATTACCATCTATATCCACATACTTTGTTTTTTCAACAGATTCTACTTCTAAAATTTTTTTTATATTAGAGGTAATTTAAAAATGGTTCTCAACTACTATTAAAAATGGTTCATTTCATCAAGAGCCTGGTGTTGGCTTCGCGGTTAGGGTGCCGGATTGGGATCCTAGGATCCTGGGCTCGAATCCCGGTCGATCACTGAATTAATGCCAGGGGGGTTGACTCAGCCTGTCATCATTCCGAGGTCGGAAAATTGAGTACCAGTTCATTGGTAATTCCCTGTGTGTTGCAAGAGGTGACTAACAGGGTTGGCGGCTGGAAGTTCATCCAGCCATAAAACATTGCTTCAAAAAGGGGACCATGGTGCCTGAAAAAGGCCAACCCCAGCTCTGCGGGGGAAAATGGCCTCTAAAGGTGGTTCTTCTTCATTTCTTCAAGATTTACTTGATGTAAATCTTTTGGGTTGTTAAAAAAAATACAAATGTATCCATGCTTATTAATAATTATTAATGGTTTTATCTTCTCTTTCTAAAGCTTCATCCATAAGGGTTTTCTTTTCTGATACTTTTACTTTTTCATTGCTTTTCATGAGCTGAGGGGTATTGTCGTCACGGATGTCGTCCGGGCATCCGTCAACTTTTGGTTTCCGTCAATTTGAAGGAGAACGGCTTGTCCGATTATATCCATTTTTTCAGTGTGTGTTGGGGTTGAGTAGAGGAAGGTTCCTTTCGAAAATGGGCGTGCTGCGATTTTCAATTTGGTCGCCACGGCAGCCATCCTGAAATTGGTTGCCGTCAATTTCAAGCAGAACGGCTTGTCCGATTAAATCCCTTTTTGCAGTGTGTGTAGGGGTTGAGTAGAGGAAGGTTCCTTTCAAAAATGGGCGTGCTGCGATTTTCATTATGGCCGCCACGGCAGCCATCTTGAAATTGGTTTCCGTCAATTTCGAGCAGAACGGCTTATCCGATTAAATTTATTTTTGCAGTGTGTGTTGGGGTTGGGCAGAGGAAGGTTCCTTTCGAAAATTGGGCGTGCTGCGATTTTCAATATGGCCGCCACGGTAGCCATCTTGAAATTGGTTTCCGTCAATTTCGAGCAGAACGGCTTGTCCGATTAAATCCAGGTTTGCAGTGTGTGTTGGGGTTGAGTAGAGGAAGGTGCCTTTCGAAAATGGGTGCGCTGCGATTTTCATTATGGCCGCCACGGCAGCCATCTTACTGCAAAATCCTACTTGGTATACAACTTCGCTTCAAATAACAAATTATCATCAATGCTTCCTTTCACCATGCATGGGCAGAGGGGTTACGCCCACTTTGCGGTGCTATTTATTCTAGCTTGAAATCGATTGCTAAAAGTAGAGGTGAAACTTTAGTTAGAGCTACTTGAATTGATGTTCCTCCAGATATATTAAAAGCCCTTCCACTGAAGGAAATTGAAGAACTCATATTATCACTCATAACTGGTTTTATCCAGTAGTTGTTATAATTATCTTTATTCAATTTTACATCCTTGACATATTTCTCAGTATCTTTTACAAATGGAGAGATTGAGTGAAACTTGTCTTTTGTGTCTTGATACTTTTATGATTTTTTGGGTAGGGGAATATTTCGATTAGGTAGATCTAAATAGGTATCATTCTTTGTCTGTTGTGATGGGAAACCTCACCTGTAATTTCTGTTAGCCCGGTTTGTCGGATTAAGTGTGTACCTGTGATCATGCGAGGATGATCCGGTGATAGTTAGAATAGGGACTCAGATAATTCCCCTGTGTGTCAGACCTGGTGATCAATCCATTGTTCCATTTGGCAACGCACTCTTATAGACACTTAGCTAGGCCCTTAGCTGCACAGATTAATTAAGTTCTGTTAGCCCGGCAGGCTGAAAGCCACGTCCAGGGAGAACTCATGATTGGCCAGGGGAGGGGCAAGCAAAGAGCAGGCCACCGATTGGCAGAGCAGGGAAGGACGTGTGATTGGTCAGGGGAGTGGCAGAAAGCTTCCCCATGATTGGGGGTAAGGAAGGTGAAGGAGCGACACACTGATTGACACCAACCGATGACACCACGGCCAATCAGTCCAGCAGGCGCGAAAGAGCCACAACAGGTGACGCGCTGATTGAAGGAGAAGTGCCAGTGACGTCAGAAGACGATCAGTAAAACGACTAGCTGACCAACATTTTCTCTCTTCGCCTCTGCTTGTCTTCGCCTCCGCTTCTCTCTTCCCTTTGCCTCTTGCTCTGGACTCTCCCTTCATGCTTGGACCTGTTCTTTCCTTTGGACTTTTGTGGAGAGACCAGCACCAACGATCATCCTCCCCTGTTGTTCGTGCTCCTGGTGCCTGCATGCTGTGGTGCCGGATGCTGTGGTGCTGTGGTGCCGGATGGACCGTGCAGCGAGGGGTGTTCGCGCCAACGCCTGAGCGGTTCGCACCAACCAGAGCACGGTCGGACGGCAGTGCTTGGACCTGACCATCCCAGACAATTCCTGACGACCACATCCAGACAGATAAGCCCAAACATGAACGCAAACACGACGATTTATTTTTATTCATTCTCCCATTGTGTGTCGTTGAGGTCTGGTGTGGGGACGTCCCGATTTAGGATATTTAGTTACCGGCGTGTTCTTTTCCTGTCCCGATATTTATTAAACTAGGGCATGCCCGTACGTGGGTGCCCGTTCCTTGCCAAAAAAAAAAAAAAACGCTACCCGTACGCTCTACCCCGCCCGTACGCCCGTACGCCCGTAAACAAAAAAAACAACGCTCTTCGCTTCCGCCCTTCGCTCTGACTGAATTGGGAGAAATAATGCGCATAAGAAATCGAGAAATTATTATTTTCTCCGGAAGAAATCGAATTACGAACCGTAATGGCGCACGCGCTCGGCTCGGCTCGCTCTCACATCGGCCACGCCTACGCAACAACGCGTTCTGTGATTGGCTGCCGGAAGTGCAGTCTTCACTGTCCGGAAGGTCGCATATCGCAGTTACGATGAATCGCAAATTAGTTTTAATTAGTTTTAAAACATAGTTGAACGCCAACATAGTTTGCCAACGTGAAATAAATGAATACGCTCTCAAATGTGCCGTCCGAGGCAGAGTCTGTTCGCCACGTTCGGCACACGTGATAGCTCGCTGCTCTCTGATTGGTTGAATCGTTTTTTGGACATAGCTCGGTAACTACTTCTCCGATTAATATGAAACCTTGAAAAGGCACATCCTCGGGTCCCCAGCAATATACCTGGCAAGTTTCAAGTATATCGGACCGGTAGTTGTCGAGAAACAGCAGTCACAGACAAACAAACATACATACATACATACATACATACATACATACACACAGAGATTACTGGAATTATAGATAGATAAACCCTTGCATTATTTTCCCAACCAACTTTAATTCCGTTTTCGTTTGTGAGTTCTTTTCAAAGGTTGAAGACATCGTCGGACCGACAGGTAAGCCGGCATCCTCCCCCAATCCCCCGGCACGTGTGTCGATCCACCATTGAATTGGAAACGCCTCCAAGTAAGCCCGATTATCCATCCGTGGCGTACTTTCGGTGTTAACTGAGGCAGCCACACGACAATACATCGTATTTTTGTTAAGTTAAAAAAGTTGGTGGGTAAAATGGTCTTAAACCTTAAAGTCTTCAAAGAGACTAACTATAAAAATAGAAAAATAAGGTCTTTAACCTTGAAGCTTAAACAGTCTCCTTCAAAGGGACTAACTAAAATAAGTGGTTTTCAACGAGATTTTCATCAAGAAAATTTTATTTTAAACGAAAGGTATCCTCAAATTACCGTGAGATTTTCATCAAAAAACGTTATTTTAAGTAAAGTTTTACTACATAAATATGGTGGTTCCAAAGTATTGTGACGTTTGGAATCGTGAATATAAATATTATAACAAACACATTCAAACCCACAAACACATATTCAATCTTCTCCAACAAATATCTCCACTTCGAGAAACAAAACATTGTGATGTTTGCTCTAAAGATGTCTTAAAGGGTTGTTGTAAGAAACACCTTCAATCATGCAAACATAAGAAGAATGAAGAGGGGATACTTGGATACTCTATTGAAAATTCGGATGAGGCATTTGAAGGACGTATAAAAATAATATTGTTTTGATTTGAAGAACCTGGACCATCTTCAATCATTGAGACAATTGATATGGTTAAACTAATTATTGATATTCTAATTAAAAACACATTGAGTGAAATCAATACTTTTAAGGTTTATGTGAGAGTAAAATTGCTTATGACAAGAGAAGGTGATGAAGAAACTCCCAACATGAGAACAAACCCTCACTTTATCACATCATTCCAAGATTTCTTCTTATGTGATGTTTATTATGAACTCAAAAGACAATAACTGGATGTTGATAATAGTGTGGTAGGTAGTGGATGCGTTATTTAAAAAAACAATCTTTTTACATATACACATCTTGAAATCAGACCCTCTTAGTGCTTCTTCTTATATTGACTAGCATGACTTGGCGCGGTCCGTGCGCCTCACCACACGTCGTTTCAGAGGGTTAGGCATCTTTGACCATTTAGGTGTCTTTTGGGTCTTCATGGTGTTTTGGATCTTCAGGGCCATTTGGGTCTTTTTTTTCTTCTTCTTTTTTTGTATACAAGATCGAGGCTCGTGAAAGAGCGAACATTAATCACACAGAAAGACAAACAGACACATAAAACAAATAACATCGGGAGCGGTAGACAAGATGGGGAGAGAGGGGGAAGGACACAAACACAACATTTGAGAGCAGGGACCGAGAGACATGGAGACATCGAGAGATCTGTGGGAGGGAGAGGGCTTTGGGGGGGAGGCATGTGAAGGGGGGGGGGGGGTGGGAGAGGTATAAACATATGGACACTGCCAGGACTTCCAGGAAAGAAGTTGGAATTTCAAACAAGGTGGATCTGGGGTGAATTAGTGGGGGTAGAAAAGATCAAGGTTTTGGATGGGGGAAGATAAGAGATGGTGGTGAACAGCTGTTTTAAAGACCTGGAGGGAGGAGTGGGATTGAAGGGAGTGTGGGAGTTTGTTCCAGAGGCGGGAGAAAAGAGGAATGAAAGAGTGAAGGTGAGCAAAAAGCCGAGATTTCGGCAGTTTAACCATCAGAGGGTTGCTGGCAGATCTTGTCTCTTTTGGATCAAAAGTCTTCGGAGTCTTTTGGATCCTCTGGGCATTTAAGGGTATTTTGTGTCTTTGAGGTGTTTTGGGTCTTCAGGGTCTTTTGGGTCTTCAGTGTCTTCTGAGGCTTTTGGGTCTTGAGGGTCTTTTGTTTCCTCTGGGTATTTAAGAGTCTTTGGCGGTGTTTTGGTTATTTGGGGTATTTAAGGGTCTTCTGGGTTTAAAGGGTCTTTAAGGGTCCTTGGGGTCTTCAGGGTGTTTTGGGTCATTGGGGTATTTTGAGTATTCAGCACCATTTGGGTATTCAGGGGCATTTTGGGTCTTCGGGGCGTTTTGGGTCTTCGGGGAGTTTTGGGTCTTCGGGGTGTTTTGGGTCTTCGGGGTGTTTTGCGTCTTCGAGGTGTTTTGGGTCGTCGGGGTGTTTTGGGTCGTCGGGGTGTTTTGGGTCGTCGGGGTGTTTTGGGTCGTCGGGGTGTTTTGGGTCGTCGGGGTGTTTTGGGTCGTCGGGGTGTTTTGGGCCGTCGGGGTGTTTTGGGTCGTCGGGGTGTTTTGGGTCATCTGGGTGTTTTGGGTCTTCTGGGTGTTTTGGGTCTTTCTGGGTGTTCTGGGTGTTTTGGGTCTTTGGGGTGTTTTGGATCTTCAGGATGTTTTGGGTCTTTGGGTTTTTTGGGTCTTCGGGGTATTTTGGGTCTTCAGGTGTCTTGGTGGTCTGAATGGTCTTGGGGGAATTACAGGGTCGTCAAAGGTCTGAGGGGTCTCAGCAGTCTTAAGGTGGGTTTTCACGGGACACGCGAACGGTTCGCGAAGGATGCGAATGTCGAAAAAATGGCAAAGTCCAACATTCGTATTTTAGGCTCCAAAAGTTCGCCAAACATGCGCGGGGGTTCGGAAGCGTCGTCAATTGTTCGCAGGAGTCGTTTTTTGTTCGGCGGGTATTTCAAACATTTTTTATTTCAAACATTTCACTCGGTTTCAAACATTTTTGAAATACCCGCCGAACAAAAAACGACTCCTGCGAACAATTGACGACGCTTCCGAACCCCCGCGCATGTTTGGCGAACTTTTGGAGCCGAAAATACGAATGTTGGACTTTGCCATTTTTTCGACATTCACATCCTTTGCAAACCCTTCGCGTGTCCCGGGAAAACCCACCTTTAACGAAATTAAGATGGTTAATTAAGAGGGTGTGAATTTTATTTGAAGAAGAAGAAGACGTTTTCATCGCATGTAAACATAACGACATTACGACATACATAACCATATACGTTTGCTCTATTGTAATAAGATTTGCCAAAAAAGATCGAGCTTTAAAGGGCTGTTGTTAATATTAAAAACAATGATAATAAATGTTTTCTATACTCTGTCGTTGCTCACCTTCACCCACAGAAACTTAATCCTAACAGGGTAGGTCATTACTTATCATATACAGACTTGGAATTTAATATGGATTTTTTTTTTCTTGACTTGGGTTTACTTTCTGAACTCAGTATATCAATCTGGTGAGTTTCTTTTACCCTTCGGTGATGTCTTTGTTGAAAGAACCATGTCACTGATTGTCTTTCGCAGCAAGAAGTCAATAACAGGATTATATCACAGGTGGCGTGACAAAATGTAAGGACAGGTACATTTGACGATTGGCTTCACAATCGGGTATATAAGGGTTGTTGTGTTCTGTATTAGTGGAAAACAACTGCTGCACGTCTACAAAGGTTATTGCCGCTTCCTCTGGAGATGGTCCGTCAACTTGACAATGCTGTTTGTCATGGAGTGGTGGCTTTACGAAATTCTGGCATGAAACAGCGTGCTATTGCTCGGCAGTATGGCATCACTCAGGGTCAGGTGACAAAGATCCTGAAACGAAATGTTCAGAGGGGTGTCCCTACTCCAATACAGAGGCCAGGACATCCACGCAGAACCACAAGGAGAGATGATCGCCAGCTGCACCGGTTAGTCTGCAATGGCCGTACCAAGTCAGCTAATCGGCTTAGGGCTGAGTGGCAGCAACTGACAAATGTGCCTGTATCCAGAAGGCTAGTCAACCAACGACTGGTTTAAGCAGGCTATCGTGCCAGGCGTCCCCTGAGAAAGCCACGCCTGACCAGACAACACAGCCAGCACCGATTGCAGTGGGCCAGAGAGCACCGTCAATGGCAGCCAGGACACTGGAATCACGTGACCTTCAGTCACGAGTCTAGATTTCTGGTCTATCGTCAGGATGGCCGCATCCGAGTGTGCAGACAAGTGCATGAAGCCCACTACGAAGATTGTATAGTGCCAAGAGTCCACGCTGGAGGTGGTGGGGTGACCGTTTGGGCTGCTTTTCATGCAGGGGGCAAAACTGACCTGGTTGTTCTGAATGGAAACCTGAACCAGTTCAAGTACAGGGTCATTCTGGAAGAAACATTGCTTCCATTTTCTCGTGCAGCCTTTCGAGGAAACTTTGTCTTCCAAGATGACAATGCACAGCCTCATCGTGCTCGCATGATCCAGCACTTTCTTGTTGACCGTGGTGTCGAGCATATGGAGTGGCCTGCCATGTCCCCGGATATGAATCCGATAGAGAACTTGTGGGCAGAATTAACGCGTCAAATCGACAACTTGGACCAGCAGCCTGCCTCTGTGCGTGAATTGCAGCAGGCTATTGTAACTGCATGGCAAGCGATTCCTGTCCAAACCTTGGCAAATCTCGTGAACAGCATGCCTCGACGTGTACGTGCTCTCCTGAATGCTCATGGGGGTTACACGAAGTACTGAACTGTAATTTTACTGTCCGTAATCCCAGTCATAATTTAGCTTTTGTTTTTGTTGAAAAAAAATTGGCTAATGTGCAAAATAAAGAGATACTGTACTTCTGGAAAACGCACAGAAGTTTAACACTACTGTCCGTGAATTGAGTTCGATATCAGTTTACATCACTTTCAAGGATCAATTTATTTGCTTCTAAATGTCAAATGTGGTTTTTGTTTCTTTTAAAGGTCACATTAACAAAATCTAGAATAATTTCAACATAATTCCAATGAACTTTTGGTTCTAAGTCAACTTGAAAAGTAAGTTCACCCCAACAAAAAAAAATTCCATATTAAATGCCAAGTCTGTATTAATGAACTTAATGTTAATGGATTAGATGGGAAAGCGAGAACTAGACGGATGTTTTGGGGGTTTTTGGTCGGTGGCCCATAAGTTCCTACGCATTTTCCCCATTCACGTACATTTAAAATTGGGTGTGTTTTCGAACCCCCATTTCTCTACTCCCCACACACCAATGTTGTCATTTTGTCCAGGGACTGGTAAATTAATGAGAACAAAGTCCAGCACATCATGTGGTTTCCCCCTCCCTTTCTTCCCTGGGAGTCTATAAGATCCGGGATCATGTGACAAACAAAGGACACTTCGTGGTTCAAATGTCAGGACTGAGCCCCAGGCCTTTGTGTGTGATTGAAAAAGTTGCTTGCTGTGTTCTTGTGAATCATGACCCTTTGAAACGACTGTAGAGTCATTTCATTGCTTTCCATACCTTCTTATTTTGGGGAAAATATTATTGACCCCACTCCCTTCCTCATTATTGTAAATATAAATAAACGTTTTCAACTTTTGCCTAAAATAAAAAATATTTCCGAAAAGTTGAATTTTTCTTGTTTTCATACATTGGGTCTACATTGTGATAACAGAATCCATGTCGTTTTTGTGAGGGTCATCTCATTTTTTTATCAGCTAAATGTATAACACACCAGTCATGTGGCATTAATTTTCAGATGTGTTTTTGTGCAATTTTATCACTGCCTGACTTTATTTATAATCAGCGAAAAATTATAATTAATTATCAGCGAAAAACAACTTGTGATGAATTTGACTTTCATTCATTCCTTTTGTTGTTGGACCAACAAGAAAAAACATTATGTATTATTTATTGGTTGTTTATTTCATTATTTCTTCAAATGCATGGACTCGACTTCTTGTGGCCCACAGTTTTGTTCAAAGTATATTGTGTTGACCACACATACACCACCATCAGAGTACCGGTGGCTACTCCAGTCTGTGAGCTCATAAGCATCCTTGCTGACAAGTTAGGCTCGAGCAAGGACCTGGTGCTTGTCAAAGTGAGCTCATCTGCAGGTGAGCAAATGAAATCACTTAATTTGCACAATGGATGGGAAAAATGTAAATATCAGTTGACGGTGATGAGTGACACTTCTACATACTCACTAACACGTAGACTTCACTGCGTCACTGCCGTCACCGCCGTCACCGTTAGACGTCACTGCCAGGTCACTCACGTGATACCTGTTAACTCTCAGGATCATGTTATGCCTTTCTGTAACATTAGGCTACAATTACGATTTTCTGTAACAATTGCTCAACATCTCGCTCATGCTCTTTCTTTCCCTCCTCATCCCTCCCCGTCTCCCCATTCTCGCCCTCCTCCCCCATGACCGTGCCTTTTCTCATGGTCTCGCTTCCCTCTAAAAGCTTCCCTCTCGCCCCTCCCTCTCGCCCCTCCCTCTCAAATCAGCCGCTTCTTCCCACCTCAAAGCAAACTTCTCTCTCTTCTCCCTACAAGTTTCCCCTCACCCCTCTACAAAGCTCCCTCCACACCTTTCTCCCTCAAATCTCCTCCTCACCCATTCCCTCAAATCTCCACACTCATCCCTCCTTTTCAACGTTGCATCCTCTCTCACATCCACAAAGCTGCCTCCTTCCTCCACCCTCTACCTTCCACAGATCTCCTGATGTCCTTGTTCCCTGCTGTTGTGCTTCCATCTTTCTCACCTCCCACCCCCATCTTGTCTCTCGCTCCTTTTATTTATATGTTCTGTGTGTTGGCTCTTATACGGGTCTCAGAAATGTATACAACAATCTACATTGATAGAATGCTGGAGAGAAAGCTAGCTAGCTATGAGAGAGCAGAGTGAAGGAGGAAAGCCTAAAGAGTGGAGCTTAGAGATCAGACCCCAGTGCCAAACTCTGTCAAAGGCTTTTGAGATATCAAGGAAAAGCTTTTGGGATATCAAGGAAAAGCTTTTCGGATATCAAGGAAAAGCTTTTGGGATATAAAGGAAAAGCTTTTGGGATATCAAGGAAAAGCTTTTGGGATATCAAGGAACAGCTTTTGCGATATAAAGGAAAAGCTTTTCGGATATCAAGGAAAAGCTTTTGGGATATCAAGGAAAAGCTTTTGGGATATCAAGGAAAAGCTTTTGGGATATCAAGGAAAAGCTTTTGGGATATCAAGGAAAAGCTTTTGGGATATCAAGGAAAAGCTTTTCGGATATCAAGGAAAAGCTTTTGGGATATCAAGGAAAAGCTTTTGCGATATATAGGAAAAGCTTTTCGGATATCAAGGAAAAGCTTTTGGGATATCAAGGAAAAGCTTTTGGGATATCAAGGAAAAGCTTTTGGGATATAAAGGAAAAGCTTTTGAGATATCAAGGAAAAGCTTTTGGGATATCAAGGAAAAGCTTTTGGGATATCAAGGAAAAGCTTTTGGTATATAAAGGAAAAGCTTTTGGGATATCAAGGAAAAGCTTTTGGGATATCAAGGAACAGCTTTTGCGATATAAAGGAAAAGCTTTTCGGATATCAAGGAAAAGCTTTTGGGATATCAAGGA
Organism: Myxine glutinosa; assembly: GCF_964187855.1. Classification (NCBI taxonomy): domain Eukaryota; kingdom Metazoa; phylum Chordata; class Myxini; order Myxiniformes; family Myxinidae; genus Myxine; species Myxine glutinosa. Next base: position 12,747,528 of record NC_136267.1, read on the forward strand.
AAAGCTTTTGGGATATCAAGGAACAGCTTTTGGGATATCAAGGAAAAGCTTTTAGGATATCAAGGAAAAGCTTTTGGGATATCAAGGAAAAGCTTTTCGGATATCAAGGAAAAGCTTTTGGGATATCAAGGAAAAGCTTTTGGGATATCAAGGAACAGCTTTTGCGATATAAAGGAAAAGCTTTTCGGATATCAAGGAAAAGCTTTTGGGATATCAAGGAAAAGCTTTGGAGATATCAAGGAAAAGCTTTTCGGATATCAAGGAAAAGCTTTTGGGATATCAAGGAAAAGCTTTTGGGATATCAAGGAAAAGCTTTGGAGATATCAAGGAAAAGCTTTTGGGATATCAAGGAAAAGCTTTGGAGATATCAAGGAAAAGCTTTTGGGATATCAAGGAAAAACTTTTTGGATATCAAGGAAAAGCTTTGGAGATATCAAGGAAAAGCTTTTGGGATATGAAGGAAAAGCTTTGGAGATATCAAGGCTTACAACAAAGGATTCCCCAAAGTCTCTCATAAGAAGAGGAGATATTCATAATGTAGGAAAGGATGTCACCGGTAGATATCACCTTGTGAAAGCCATACTGAGGATCAGAGAGAAGACGATGAGGTTCAAGATACTTGAGGAAATGGGAATTGAGAAGACATTCAAAGACTGGAAATAAGACAAGTCAGAGCAATAGGACGGTAGTTGTAAGGGTTTGAACGATCACCCTTGTTTGAAATATGCTGTACTAATGCATGTTTCCAGGAAAGATGAAAGGTTTTGTTTTTTAAACTCCGAAACCGCTCTATGGGAAAAAGACGTGGCTCATTGGAAATAGATCCATATTGGGAATAGTTGTTGTTAATGATGACGTCATTGGTGCTATAATTATGACGTCATAATTCGACAGGGACAATGCTTAGTCTGATCAGTTTTAAATTTATTGAGCATGATCGATGCAACAATTATATTAGAGAATATAAATTTATGACGTCATCACTCACGTGGTCTGGCAGTCATATTGGATCAAAAAAAAAAGAAACGTTCAAAAACAGAAGAGTTGGCTCACACCAAGTTGACTGCGCAGAGTAAGTATTCTATGAATACCATCGAGTTTCTGAGAAGAAATTAAATACCTATTTTGGGGGACATCCCCACCCCCTCCCCGTAGACGCCCAAAGTGGCAGATTTTTTTTAATGCCGTCAACAAACTTTGGTACGTCACGGGTGGTGAAGGTTGTGGTGAAGTTTCATCGAAATTGTTTGTGTAGTTTCAGAGGAAAAAGCAAATTCCTATTTTTGGGGGTCAAACCTGGATCAACTTTGACCCCCGGTAAATCCCCTTACACCCCGATCTTTTTAATGCCGCGAACAAACTTTAGTCACAACACAACAAATATCATTTGTGCCAAATTTGGTCACAATCCCATCAGCGGTTTCGGAGAAGTTTCAAGTGTTTACGGACTGAGGGACGGACGGACGACGCGCCATCGCATAAGCTCCCCTGAACTTAGTTACAGCTCAGCTAAAAAGTGTTTTTTATAATAGTATTAGCGCCTGTTGGACGCCATGACCCAAACATCTGTGTGAGAAGTTGTAAATGTATGCGCATAACATGTACAAGTAATGATGTTATGCCATGACCCAAACATCTGTGTTTGAGATGTTGTAAATGTATGCGCATAACATGTACAAGTAATGATGTTATGCCATGACCCAAACATCTGTGTTTGAGATGTTGTAAATGTATGCGCATAACATGTACAAGTAATGATGTTATGCCATGACCCAAACATCTGTTTTTTTGTTTTTTTGTTTTTTTTTGTATACAAAGTCGAGGCTCATGAAAGAGCTAACATTTATCAAACAAACAAATCAAACAAACAAGCAAACAAAGTATATAAAAAGGGGAGCGGTCGACAAGATTGGGATAGAAGGGGAGGAAGCACACAAACACAACATTTGAGAGCAGGGACATCGGGAGATGTTTTTGAAGGGAGAGGGCCTGGGGGGAGGCAGGATAGGTATAAAACGCAAGGACACGAAGGACTTCCAGGAAAGAAGTCAAAAGTCACCTCAAAAAGTGGATTTGGGGTGAAATTAGCGGGGGTAGAAAAGATCAAGGTTTTGGATTGGGGAAGATAAGAGATGGTGGTGAACAGCCGTTTTCAAGACCTGGAGGGAGGAGTGGGATTGAAGAGAGTGAGGGAGTTTGTTCCAGAGGCGGGAGAAAAGAGGAATGAAGGAGTGAAGGTGAACAGAGAGTCTTGATTTTGGCAGTTTAACCATAAGAGGGTTGCAGGCAGATCTTGTGCGACCTGCAGGAATATTTGGGGGACAGAGCCCAGAGAGAGCTGGGGGAGCAAGGCCGGAGAGGAGTCGATAGAAGACGGAAAGACCACCAACCTGCCTGCGGTGAGTGAGTGAAAGGCCCTCGGAGATAGCGTCATCGCGGGAGATTCCAATGATTCTGAACGCTTTGGTTTCAACAGCGTGAAGACGAGCTAGGTGTGAGGCAGGAGCACCAGCCCAGAGGGGAGAGCAGTACTCCATTGAGCTGCGGATGAAAGCCTTGTATGTGGTGAGGAGCTCAGGTGTGCCAAGGAAGGACTTCGCACGACGGAGGATGCCCAGTCGGCGACTGGCTTTGGAGGCCAGCTTGGAAATGTGGTTTTCCCAGGAAAGATCATGGCAGATAGTGAGACCCAAAAGCTTGAGTGACAGAACTTCTTGGAGAGGATTATTCAGAAAGTAGATGGGAGGGTTGTCCAGTCGGTCTTTTCGGAGAGACATCGTAAGAGTGTGAGATTTGTCAGGATTGAAAGACATGTTCCACTTGTTTGCCCAGTCTGATTTTGTCCAGGTCTGCAGAGAGTGAGGAGGCTGCAGACTGCCGATCTGAGGGATGAGGAATGGAGCGGCAGAGAGTGGAGTCATCAGCAAAAGATAGAGAGGATTTTCAAGAGAGTCAGAGAGATCATTGATGAAGACCAGAAAAAGCACAGGGCCCAGAACACTGCCTTGGGGAACTCCAGCCTGAACAGGAAGAGGAGATGAGAGAAACCCATTCAGGGCCACACGTTGACTATGACTAGAGAGGAAGTCCGCCAGCCATGTGTGGAGATTTCCATGGATACCAAAGGAGGAGAGTTTGGTGAGCAGAGCGGGGTGCCAGACCGTATCGAAGGCACGTGATATGTCGAGGGAGACAGCTCTAATTTCCTGTTTGGCATTGAGGACCTCCATCCATTGTTGAGACAGCAGAAGCAGCATGTCCAGAGTAGAGTGACCTGGTCTGAAACCAAATTGATGATCAGAGATCAAGCCATTGGAGAAGAGGAAAGATTTCATATCCGAAGCAATGATGGATTCCATAACTTTGCTGATAATTGGGAGAAGGCTGATTGGTCTGTAGTTGCTAGGATCTGTTTTTGCACCTTTTTTGTGCAAAGCGGTGATGTTGGCTGATTTCCAAGCAGATGGCAGTTGACCTTGAGCAAAAGAGAGGGTGAAGAGAACAGAGAGGGGGAGTGAAAGAGCGGAATAACAGGATTTTAGGACCTGTGGGCTGATGCTGTCAGGTCCAGTTGCAGAATCAGAGTCGAGGGTTGACAGAAACTTTTCCACCTTGTCAGGAGGAAAGGACACGGAGTCCAGGAGCAGCTGGGTACGACTGGGTATGGTGGGTACAGAGAGGGGTGGGTTTGGGACACAAGATTTAGAGGCAAACACAGAGTTGAGGCATTCAGCTTTTTCATGTGCGGAGTCAGCTGTGTAGCCTTTTGAGGTAAGGGAGGGGATGGAGGGGGAACAAACACCAGAAACAGATTTGACCAGACGCCACCAGGATTTGGAAGAGGGAGACAGATAAGAGAGTTCGGTCTTGAGAACGGAGAGATATCGTTTCCTGGCTGGCGTGATGGTGGACACACACTTGTTTCGGGCTTTGTGAAAGGAAATGAGATTTCCTTCCGTTGGATTTGCTTTCCAGGAGACGAAAGCAAGTTGTTTCTGGGCAACAGCCTCACCACAAGATTCCGTGTACCATGGATGGGAGGAAGGGTATGACAACTGAAGACGAGATGGGATAAATCTGTGCATGAGAGAGAGCAATTTACTTTGGAAGAATTCCCAGGATGAGTTGATGTCAGAGGTGGTAGAGATGGGAGACCAGTCCAGATGATTGATGGCTGCTTGAAGACCATGCCAGTTGGCCTGAGTGAAATGCCAGACTCGTCGACGCTGAGCAGGCTCCCTGAGAATGGTCAGAGAGATGTCCACTTTAACAAGCACATGATCAGATGATCCGATTGGAGCAGAAGAAGAGCAGCAGACATTTTCAGGGAAGTTAGTCCTAACCAAGTCAAGAGTTTGAGATGTTGTAAATGTATGTGCATAACATGTACAATTAATGATGTTATGCCATGACCCAAACATCTGTGTTTGAGATGTTGTAAATATATGCACATAACATGTACAATTAATGATGTTGTGCCATGACCCAAACATCTGTGTTTGAGATGTTGTAAATGTATGCACATAACAGGTACAAGTAATGATGTTATGCCATGACCCAAACATCTGTGTTTGAGATGTTGTAAATGTATGCGCATAACAGGTACAAGTAATGATGTTATGCCATGACCCAAACATCTGTGTTTGAGATGTTGTAAATGTATACGCATAACTGGTACAAGTAATGATGTTATGCCATGACCCAAACATCTGTGTTTGTGATGTTGTAAATGTATGCGCATAAAATGTACAAGTAATGATGTTATGCCATGACCCAAACATCTGTGTTTGAGATGTTGTAGATGTATGCACATAACATGTACAATTAATGATGTTATGCCATGACCCAAACATCTGTGTTTGAGATGTTGTAAATGTATGCGCATAACATGTGCAAGTAATGATGTTATGCCATGACCCAAACATCTGTGTTTGAGATGTTGTAAATGTATGCGCATAACATGTACAATTAATGATGTTATGCTATGACCCAAACATCTGTGTTTGAGATGTTGTAAATGTATGCGCATAACATGTACAAGTAATGATGTTATGCCATGACCCAAACATCTGTGTTTGAGAAGTTGTAAATGTATGCGCATAACATGTACAAGTAATGATGTTATGCCATGACCCAAACATCTGTGTATGAGAAGTTGTAAATGTATGCGCATAACATGTACAAGTAATGATGTTATGCCATGACCCAAACATCTGTGTATAAGTTCTAAATGTATGTGCATCACATGTACAAGTAATCGTTTTATGCCATGACCCAAACATGTTTGTATGAGAAGTTCTAAATGTATGTGCATCACATGTACAAGTAATCATGTTATGACATGACCCAAACATGTTTGTATGAGAAGTTCTAAATATATGTGCATCACATGTACAAGTAAACATGTTATGCCATGACCCAAACATGTTTGATTGAGAAGTTCTAAATATATGTGCATCACATGTACAAGTAATCATGTTATGCCATGACCCAAACATGTTTGTATGAGAAGTTCTAAATGTATGTGCATCACATGTACAAGTAAACATGTTAGGCCATGACTCAAACATGTTTGTATGAGAAGTTCTAAATGTATGTGCATCACATGTACAAGTAATGATGTGATGCCATGACCCAAACATGTTTGTATGAGAAGTTCCAAATGTATTTGCATCACATGTCCAAGTAAGCATGTTATGCCATGACCCAAACATGTTTGTATGAGAAGTTCTAAATATATGTGCATCACATGTGCAAGTAAGCATGTTATGCCATGACCCAAACATGTTTGTATGAGAAGCTCTAAATGTATGTGCATCACATGTACAAGTGATCATGTTCGGCCATGACCCAAACATGTTTGTATGAGAAGCTCCAAATGTATGTGCATCACATGTCCAAGTAATTATGTTATGCCATGACCCAAACATCTTTATATATGAAGTTCTAAATGTATGTGCATCACATGTACAAATAATTATGTTATGCCATGACCGAAACATGTTTGTATGAGAAGTTCTTAATGTATGTGCATCATGAGTACAAGTAATCATTTTGCTGCTGAAGCTACTTTATCAAATAATACTTTTAAACATAATCAGAATAATTTCCACGGCTGACACTGAAGTTGTTTAAAATCTTTGGGTAAATTATTTTTAACTGAAACAAACAATTGGGCTCAATTTGCTTTGTAATTGGAGGGTTATCTTTCTTTCTGGCATCCTTACCCACAGTCTGGTTTACTTTGTAATTGGAGGGTTATCTTTCTTTCTGGCATCCTTACCCACAGTCTGGTTTACTTTGTAATTGGAGGGTTATCTTTCTTTCTGGCATCCTTACCCACAGTCTGGTTTACTTTGTAATTGAAGGGTTATCTTTCTTTCTGGCATCCTTACCCACAGTCTGGTTTACTTTGTAATTGGAGGGTTATCTTTCTTTCTGGCATCCTTACCCACAGTCTGGTTTACTTTGTAATTGGAGGGTTATCTTTCTTTCTGGCATCCTTACCCACAGTCTGGTTTACTTTGTAATTGGAGGGTTATCTTTCTTTCTGGCATCCTTACCCACAGTCTGGTTTACTTTGTAATTGGAGGGTTATCTTTCTTTCTGGCATCCTTACCCACAGTCTGGTTTACTTTGTAATTGGAGGGTTATCTTTCTTTCTGGCATCCTTACCCACAGTCTGGTTTACTTTGTAATTGGAGGGTTATCTTTCTTTCTGGCATCCTTACCCACAGTCTGGTTTACTTTGTAATTGGAGGGTTATCTTTCTTTCTGGCATCCTTACCCACAGTCTGGTTTACTTTGTAATTGGAGGGTTATCTTTCTTTCTGGCATCCTTACCCACAGTCTGGTTACCTTCGCAAAAGCGGAAGGTTATGTTTTGATCGCTGTGTATTTATTTGTATGTCTGTGTGTGTGTGTGTATGTTATTCGCATAACTCAAAAAGTATTCAACCGAATTGCATGAAATTTGGTGGGATGATTGGTTATTATACGGGACACATTTGATTAGATTTTGGTAGCAATCGGGTCAAAGGTCAAGGTCAAGGTCACGAAAAGGTCAAAATCGTATTTTTACCATAGCTGCGGCGAAGGTATGCGCTCTACCGAGTGCCCGTTCTAGTTTACTTTGTAATTGGAGGGTTATCTTTTCTCCAGCATTGCTGCCCTTTTCGACTGAACTTGATTTCCATGCAGATGCTCTTCAAAAACAAAAGTTCGTATTCTGTTCTGTAACCCTGGCTGAAATCGTCTTTTCTTTCAGAAAAAGTTCTTCTGAAACCAAACGACTTGTCAGTATTCATGACACTTGGTGTCAATGGACGCCTCTTCATCTGTCCAAGGGAGTTCATCGACTCGCTGGTGTGTATGGCAGCTTAACACGCAATTGTTGCTATCAATTTACATTTTCATGGTACATCAGCATTTTCAGACAGGCTAACCATTTTCAAAATGATCAAATGTCATGAAATTTAGTGCAAAGATAGCCGGCTTTGATCCCTGTTAAATAAGGGTATATTGTGACGTAATATCTCAACTAGGCTACTTGAAACAGTCTGCATTCATATCTGCATTATTTAATTAATTTTCATGGCCAATGAAAGCCAATAGTGATTTGTAACACGTGGGTAGTGTCACAATATACCTGTTTCATGTTGCCACCTGATTTGTAACACGTGGGTAGTGTCACAATATACCTGTTTCATGTCGCCACCTGATTTGTAACACGTGGGTAGTGTCACAATATACCTGTTTCATGTCGCCATCTGATTTGTAACACGTGGGTAGTGTCACAATATACCTGTTTCATGTCGCCATCTGATTTCTAACACGTGGGTAGTGTCACAATATACCTGTTTCATGTTGCCATCTGATTTGTAACACGTGGGTAGTGTCACCATATACCTGTTTCATGTCGCCATCTGATTTGTAACACGTGGGTAGTATCACAATATACCTGTTTCATGTCGCCATCTGATTTGTAACACGTGGGTAGTGTCACAATATACCTGTTTCATGTTGCCATCTGATTTGTAACATGTGGGTAGTGTCACCATATACCTGTTTCATGTCGCCATCTGATTTGTAACACGTGGGTAGTGTCACAATATACCTGTTTCATGTCGCCATCTGATTTGTAACACGTGGGTAGTGTCACAATATACCTGTTTCATGTTGCCATCTGATTTGTAACACGTGGGTAGTGTCACCATATACCTGTTTCATGTCGCCATCTGATTTGTAACACGTGGGTAGTATCACAATATACCTGTTTCATGTTGCCATCTGATTTGTAACACGTGGGTAGTGTCACAATATACCTGTTTCATGTCGCCATCTGATTTGTAACATGTGGATAGTGTCACAATATACCTGTTTCATGTCGCCATCTGATTTGTAACACGTGGGTAGTGTCACAATATACCTGTTTCATGTCGCCATCTGATTTGTAACACGTGGGTAGTGTCACAATATACCTGTTTCATGTAGCCATCTGATTTGTAACATGTGGATAGTGTCACAATATACCTGTTTCATGTTTCCATCTGATTTGTAACACGTGGATAGTGTCACAATATACCTGTTTCATGTTTCCATCTGATTTGTAACATGTGGATAGTGTCACAATATACCTGTTTCATGTCGCCATCTGATTTGTAACATGTGGATAGTGTCACAATGTACCTGTTTCATGTCGCCATCTGATTTGTAACATGTGGGTAGTGTCACTTTTTACCTGTTTCATGTCGCCATCTGATTTGTAACACGTGGGTAGTGTCACAATATACCTGTTTCATGTCGCCATCTGATTTGTAACACGTGGATAGTGTCACAATGTACCTGTTTCATGTCGCCATCTGATTTGTAACATGTGGATAGTGTCACCATATACCTGTTTCATGTCGCCATCTGATTTGTAACATGTGGGTAGTGTCACTATATACCTGTTTCATGTCGCCATCTGATTTGTAACATGTGGATAGTGTCACCATATACCTGTTTCATGTTGCCATCTGATTTGTAACACGTGGGTAGTGTCACCATATACCTGTTTCATGTTGCCATCTGATTTGTAACACGTGGGTAGTGTCACCATATACCTGTTTCATGTTGCCATCTGAATACCTTCCCCATCATACTGCGAAACACCATACATTCAAGTCGCATCTGTTGGTAAATTACATTCAAAAGGAAATTTAAGTACAATGCAATATTTACTCGTGCCTGATATACAGCTTTGGCATGATTCAATTTGTTTTGGTAAACTACATGCATGCTTGGCATAATTCAACTTTTTATTGGTAAACTTCATGCATGCTTGGCATAATTTAACTTTTTATTGGTAAACTGCATGCATGCTTGGCATAATTCAACTATATATTGGTAAACTACATGCATGCTTGGTATGATTCAATTTTTATCGGTAAACTATATGCAGGCTTGGCATGATTGAATTTGTTTTGGTAAACGACATGCATGCTTGGCATAATTCAACTTTTTATTGGTAAACTTCATGCATGCTTGGCATAATTCAACTTTTTATCAGTAAACTATATGCATGCTTGGTCTGATTCAATTTTTATCGGTAAACTATATGCAGGCTTTGCATGATTACATTTTTATCAGTAAACTATATGCAGGCATGGCATGATTCAATTTTTATCAGTAAACTATATGCAGGCTTGGCATGATTCCATTTTTATCATTAAACTATATGCAGGCTTGGCATGATTCAATTTTTTCAATTTTTATCAGTAAACTATATGCAGCCTTGGCACGATTCAATTTTTTCAATTTTATCAGTAAACTATATGCAGCCTTGGCACGATTCAATTTTTTCGATTTTATCAGTAAACTATATGCAGGCTTGGCATGATTCAATTTTTATCAGTAAACTATATGCAGACTTGGCATGATTCAATTTTTATCAGGAAACTATATGCAGACTTGGCATGATTCCATTTTTATCGTTAAACTATATGCAGACTTGGCATGATTCAATTTTTATCAGTAAACTATATGCAGACTTAGCATGATTCCATTTTTATCGTTAAACTATATGCAGGCTTGTCATGATTCAATTTTTATCAGGAAACTATATGCAGACTTGGCATGATTCCATTTTTATCGTTAAACTATATGCAGGCTTGACATTATTCAATTTTTTCAATTTTTATCAGTAAACTATATGCAGCCTTGGCACGATTCAATTTTTTCAATTTTATCAGTAAACTATGTGCAGGCTTGGCATGATTCAATTTTTATCAGTAAACTATATGCAGACTTGGCATGATTCAATTTTTATCAGGAAACTATATGCAGACTTGGCATGATTCCATTTTTATCGTTAAACTATATGCAGGCTTGGCATTATTCAATTTTTTCCAGTAAACTATATGCAGACATGGCATGATATAACTTTTTATCAGTAAACTATATGCAGGCTTGGCAGATACAATTTTTATCATTAAACTATATGCAGCCTTGGCATGATTATATTTTTGTCAGTAAACTATATGCAGGCATGGCATGATTCAATTTTTATCAGTAAACTATATGGAGGCTTGGCATGATTCTATTTTTTATCCGTAAACTATATGCAGGCTTGGCATGATTCTATTTTTAATCAGTAAACTATATGCATGCTTGGCATGAATCCGTTTTTTTTCAGGAAACTCCAGACCTGGCATTTAATATGGAATTTTTTTTTCTTCTTGACTTGGGTTTACTTTCTTAACTCAGTATATCAATCTGGTGAGTTTCTTTTACACTTTGGTGATTTATTTGTTTAAAGAACCATGTCACTGATTGTCTGTCGCAGCAAGAAGTCAGCAACAGGATTATATCACAGGTGGCGTGGCAAAATGTACGGACAGGTGCATTTGATGATTGGCTTCACAGTCGGGTATACAAGGGTTGTTGCGTTCTGTATTAGTGGAAAACAACTGCTGCACGGCTCTAAAAGTTATTGCCGCTTCCTCTGGAGATGGTCCGTCAACTCGACAATGCTGTTTGTCATGGAGTGGTGGCTTCACAAAATTACGGCATGAAACAGCGTGCTATTGCTCGGCAGTATGGCATCACTCAAGGTCAGGTGTCAAAGATCCTGAAACGAAATGCTCAGAGGGGTGTCCCTACTCCAATACCGAGGCCAGGACGTCCCCGCAGAACCACAAGGAGGGATGATCGCCAGCTGCACCGGTTAGTCCGCAATGGCCGTACCAAGTCAGCTAATCGGCTTTGGGCTGAGTGGCAGCAACTGACAAATGTGCCTGTATCCAGAAGGCTAGTCAACCAACGACTGGTTCAAGCAGGCTATAGTGTCAGGCGTCCCCTGGGAAAGCCACGCCTGACCAGACAACACTGCCAGCGCCGATTGCAGTGGGCCAGAGAGCACCCTCAATGGCAGCCAGGACACTGGAATCACGTGATCTTCAGTGACAAGTCTAGATTTCTGGTCTATCGTCAAGATGGCCGCGTCCGAGTGCGCAGACAAGTGCATGAAGCCTACAACAAAGATTGTATAGTGCCAAGAGTCCAAGCTGGAGGTGGTGGGGTGACCGCTTGGGCTGCTTTTCATGCAGGGGGCAAAACTGACCTGGTTGTTCTGAATGGAAACCTGAACCAGTTCAAGTACAGGGCCATTCTGGAAGAAACATTGCTTCCATTTGATCGTGCAGCCTTTCGAGGAAACTTTGTCTTCCAAGATGACAATGCACGGCCCCAGCGTGCTCGCATGATCCAACACTTTCTTGCTGACCGTGGTGTAGAGCATATGGAGCATATGGCCTGCCTGCCTGCCATGTCCCCGGAGATGAATCCGATAGAGAACTTGTGGGCAGAATTAACGCGTCAAATCGACCACTTGGACCAGCAGCCGACCTCTGTGCGTGAATTGCAGCAGGCTATTGTCACTGCATGGCAAGCGATTCCTGTCCAAACCTTGGCAAATCTCGTGAACAGCATGCCTCAACGTGTACGTGCTCTCCTGAATGCTCGTGGGGGTTACACGAAGTACTGAACTGTAATTTTACTGTCCGTAATCCAGTCGTAATTTAACTTTTGTTTTTGTTTCAAATTTTTTTGGCTAATGTGCAAAATAAAGAGTATGATTTATGAAAGAGTATGATTTGTATGATTACATTTTTTATCGCTGAGCTATATGCAGACTTAGCATGATTCAATTTTTATCAGTAAACTATATGCAGGCTTGGAATGATTCGATTTTCTTCAGTAAACTACATGCCGGTTTAGCATGATTCAATTTTTATTGGTAAGCTATACGCAGATTTGGCATGACTTAATTTTCATCAGTAAACTCTGATGCAGAATTGTCATTGTTTAATTTTTATTGTTAGACTATATACAGACTTGGCATGATTCAATTTTGATCAGTAAACTATATGTAGACTTGGCATGATTCAATTTTTATCAGTAAACTATATGCAGGCTTGGTATGATTCCATTTTTATCAGTAAACTATATGGAGGCCTAGGCATGATTCTATTTTTATCCGTAAACTATATGCAGGCTTGGCATGATTCTATTTTTATCAGTAAACTATATGCATGCTTGGCATGAATCCGTTTTTTTCAGGAAACTATATGCAGACTTGGCATGATTCAATTTTTATCAGTAAACTATATGCAGGCTTGGTATGATTCCATTTTTATCAGTATACTATATGGAGGCTTGGCTTGATTCAATTTTTTTTATCAGTAAACTATATGCAGACTTGGCATGATTCAATTTTTATCAGTAAACTATATGCAGGCTTGGTATAATTCCATTTTTATCAGTATACTATATGGAGGCTTGGCATGAGTCAATTTTTTTTTCAGGAAACAATATGGAGGCTTGGTATGATTCAATTTTTATCCATAAACTATATGCAGGCCTGGCATGATTCAATTTTTATCGATAAACTATATGCAGGCTTGGCATGATTCAATTTTTATTGGTAAACTATATGCATGCTTGGCATGATTCAATTTTTATCAGTAAACTATATGCAGACTTGGCATCATTCAATTTTTTTATCAGTAAACTATATGCATGATTGGCATGATTCAATTTTTTATCAGTAAAGGATATGCGGACTTGGCATGATTTAATTTTTATCAGTAAACTATATGCATGCTTGGCATGATTCATTTTTTTTATCAGTAAACTATATGCAGACTTTGCATCATTCAATTTTTTTATCAGTAAACTATATGCATGATTGGCATGATTCAATTTTTTTATCAGTAAACAATATGCATGCTCAGCATGATTCAATTTTTTTTATCAGTAAACAGTATGCATGCTCAGCATGATTCAATTTTTTTTATCAGTAAACAATATGCATGCTCAGCATGATTAAATTTTTTTATCAGTAAACAATATGCATGCTCAGCATGATTCAATTTTTTTATCAGTAAACAATATGCATGCTCAGCATGATTCAATTTTTTTATCAGTAAACAATATGCATGCTCAGCATGATTCAATTTTTTTATCAGTAAACAATATGCATGCTCAGCATGATTCAATTTTTTTACAAGTTAACTATATGTAGGCTTGGCATGTTCAGAGTTCTTATCGGTGATTGTCGATAAACATCGAAAGAAGAAAATCCCTCGTTAATCGGCAACATAAAAAAAAAAGGGTTCATAAAATGAAGCTTAAAAACTTTTTAAAGTCCATTGATATGTATAAAAATGCAATGAATGCACCAGGTGTGTTTAGGTCTCTGTGAAACAGCCAACTTGTAGGCGAATCATTTGAGTGTGCATGAATAGAGTTAAAGGTGAGCAAGGGCATACGCAGTCACGTGTTTTATGGGATAAGGTTAAAGGTGAGGAAGAGTATACGCAGTCACTTGTTTTATGGGATAAGGTTAAAGGTGAGGAAGAGTATACACAGTCACCTGTTTTATGGGATAAGGTTAAAGGTGAGGAAGAGTATGCACAGTCACCTGTTTTATGGGATAAGGTTAAAGGTGAGGAAGAGTATACGCAGTCACGTGTTTTATGGGATAAGGTTAAAGGTGAGGAAGAGTATACGCAGTCACGTGTTTTATGGGATAATGTTAAAGGTGAGGAAGAGTATACGCAGTCACGTGTTTTATGGATAGTTAAACGGCATTGTAATAATAGCAGATATAATAATTATGTTGTGTAATAAGTGAGTAAATCTAAAAAATGTAATCTATAAAAATCGAAATTTGGGCCCAAAAAACATTGATCTTGACGATGTAAAAGTTTTTTTAATCGAATTCTGCCAAGTTCACCTATATATTGTCCTCCATGTGGTTTCTCCTTCTAAATCACTGTTTCAAAAATGGACTAGTTTTTGTTACCTTTTTTGCAGTCACCTCTTGGTGAGCAGGAAGGTCCTTCCGTGGGAACTTCAGCAACGTTTGAAGTGATGAGCTCAAAGGATTTGGCATACCAACTGACCATCTATGACTGGGAACTTTTCAGTTGTGTTCAAGAGGTAAATAAATGTTTTGGTTTATCATACTAAAATACGCCATTTGGTGTCTGTCGGTAAACTAAATGGAGATACAACATGTCGAATGAATTTTTGACCACGATACATTCCGTTGTTGCTTATCCAATATCAATCAAACTTGACTGGAGAACGAAGGGTTACACGATGAAGGTTGTAGCGATTTAACCACCCCTCCCCCACACCCCCGTCCCACACTCCAAAGGGGTTTTCCCCACCAATGGGATTTCGTGCTGAGGTGCATATCCATTATCCATGTTAAGATAGCTTTATTGTGGTGTTTTTCCAAGGACGCTTATATCAACAAAACTAATGATAATAGCATAATAATAATCTTATTACAAAACATTAACAATAATAACTAGAACTGCCACTTTATAACTGCTGGCAGTGATGACCGGTTTCCTCCGCCTTCCCACTTTCATAGAAGTGGGAAGCTTTGATACAACCCCTCTTTGCTACAACCCCGCTTTGCTACAACCCCGCTTTGATAGAACCCCGCTTTGCTACAACCCCACTTTGCTACAACCCCACTTTGCTACAACCCCGCTTTGCTACAACCCCGCTTTGCTGCAACCCAGCTTTGCTACAACCCCGCTTTGATACAACCCCGCTTTCATACAACCCCGCTTTGCTACAACCCCGCTTTGATAAAACCCCGCTTTGATAAAACCCCGCTTTGATAAAACCCCACTTTCATAGAACCCCGCTTTGCTACAACCCCGCTTTGCTACAACCTCACTTTCATAGAACCCCACTTTGATAAAACCCCGCTTTGTGACAACCCCGCTTTGCGACAACCCCGCTTTGATACAACCTCACTTTCATAGAACCCCGCTTTGATACAATCCCACTTTGCTACAACCCCGCTTTGATACAACCCCACTTTCATAGAACCCCGCTTTGCAACAACCCTGCTTTGATACAACCCCGCTTTGCTACAACCCCGCTTTGATACAACCCCACTTTGCTACAACCCTGCTTTGATACAACCCCGCTTTGCTACAACCCGCTTTGATACAACCCCGCTTTGCTACAACCCTGCTTACAGGTCGCACAAGATCTGCCTGCAACCCTCTTATGGTTAAACTGCCAAAATCCAGACTCTCTGCTCATCTTCATTCCTCTTTTCTCCCGCCTCTGGAACAAACTCCCTCGCTCTCTTCAATCCCACTCCTCCCTCCAGGTCTTTAAAACAGATGTTCACCACCATCTCTTATCTTCCCCCATCCAAAACCTCAATCTTTTCTACCCCCGCTAATTTCACCCCAAATCCACTTTTTTGAAATACCAACTTCTTTCCTGGAAGTCCTTGGTGTCCTTGTGTTTTATACTTCTCCCACCCTCCTCCCCCTTCCCACGCCTCCTCTCCCCATGCCCTCTCCCTCCCACACATCTCCCGATATCCCTGCTCTCAAATGTTGTGTTTGTGTGCTTCCCCTTCTCTCCCCATCTTGTCTACCGCTCCCTCTTTTTATATATTTTGTTTGTCTGATTTTTTTTGTGATAAATGTTTGCTCTTTCACGAGCCTCGATGCTGTATACAAAAGAAAAAGAAAAAAAAAAGACAACCCCGCTTTGATAAAACCCTGCTTTGATACAAACCCTCTTTGATAAAACCCTGCTTTCATACACCCCGCTTTGATACAACCCTGCTTTCATACAAGTCAGCTTTGATACAACCCCGCTTTGATACAACCCCGCTTTGATACAACCCCGCTTTGATACAACCCTGCTTTCATACAACCCCGCTTTCATACAACCCTGCTTTCATACAACCCCGCTTTCATACAACCCCGCTTTCATACAACCCCGCTTTCATACAACCCCGCTTTCATACAACCCCGCTTTCATACAACCCCGCTTTCATACAACCCCGCTTTCATACAACCCCGCTTTCATACAACCCCGCTTTCATACAACCCCGCTTTCATACAACCCCGCTTTGATACAACCCTGCTTTCATTCAACCCCGCTTTCATACAACCCCGCTTTGATACAACCCTGCTTTCATACAACCCCGCTTTCATACAACCCTGCTTTCATACAACCCCGCTTTCATACAACCCCGCTTTCATACAACCCCGCTTTCATACAACCCCGCTTTCATACAACCCCGCTTTCATACAACCCCGCTTTCATACAACCCCGCTTTCATACAACCCCGCTTTCATACAACCCCGCTTTCATACAACCCCGCTTTCATACAACCCCGCTTTGATACAACCCTGCTTTCATACACCCCGCTTTGATAAAACCCTGCTTTCATTCAACCCCACTTTCATACAACACCGCTTTGATACAACCCCGCTTTGATACAACTCCGCTTTGATACAACCCCGCTTTGATACAACCCCGCTTTCATACAACCCCGCTTTCATACAACCTCTTCTCCTTACTCCTTCTTCCCTCTCAGTCCTCCTTCAATGAGCATCGACATTTTTATAGATGATTCGCATCTATAAAAAATAAATTTGGAGGTCAACTTAATAACCCAGCAACACAACGACACCTGTTCACCAGCATCCACTTGTGGCCCGTTCAATAATTAAACCTGTCAGGTAACACTTTTACAATGCCTCTTAACCAATGGACAGCTCAGTGCATTTCTTTATCTGTGAAGTAAAGTACAGTCGTTGTTTGAGCGATTTTGTGATCTCACGATTTGGTATTTTTGCGCTGAATTCTGGTGTCTTTATCAGTCTTGTAAGTTGTGAAAACTTTCGAGAACACTAGGTGGAGCTTTTAAAGCGACGTGACTGTGAGTTGAGGCGACACAAATCGGGTCGTGGAGCTTTTAAAGCGACGTGAGTGTGAGTTGAGGCAACACAAATCGGGCCGTGGAGCTTTTAAAGCGACGTGACTGTGAGTTGAGGTGACACAAATCGGGCCGTGGAGCTTTTAAAGCGACGTGACTGTGAGTTGAGGCGACACAAATCGGGTCGTGGAGCTTTTAAAGCGACGTGACTGTGAGTTGACAGTTGAGGCAACACAAATCGGGCCGTGGAGCTTTTAAAGCGACGTGACTGTGAGTTGAGGCGACACAAATCGGGTCGTGGAGCTTTTAAAGCGACGTGAGTGTGAGTTGAGGCAACACAAATCGGGCCGTGGAGCTTTTAAAGCGACGTGAGTGTGAGTTGAGGCGACACAAATCGGGTCGTGGAGCTTTTAAAGCGACGTGAGTGTGAGTTGAGGCGACACAAATCGGGTCGTGTAGCTTCTAAAGCGACGTGAGTGTGAGTTGAGGCGACACAAATCGGGCCGTGGAGCTTTTAAAGCGACGTGAGTGTGAGTTGAGGTGACACAAATCGGGTCGTGGAGCTTTTAAAGCGACGTGAGTGTGAGTTGAGGCGACACAAATCGGGTCGTGGAGCTTTTAAAGCAACGTGAGTGTGAGTTGAGGCGACACAAATCGGGTCGTGGAGCTTTTAAAGCGACGTGGGTGTGAGTTGAGGCGACACAAATCGGGTCGTGGAGCTTTTAAAGCGACGTGAGTGTGAGTTGAGGCGACACAAATCAGGTCGTGGAGCTTTTAAAGCGACGTGAGTGTGAGTTGAGGCGACACAAATCGGGTCGTGGAGCTTTTAAAGCAACGTGAGTGTGAGTTGAGGCGACACAAATCGGGTCGTGGAGATTTTAAAGCGACGTGAGTGTGAGTTGAGGCGACACAAATCGGGTCGTGGAGCTTCTAAAGCGACGTGAGTGTGAGTTGAGGCGACACAAATCGGGCCGTGGAGCTTTTAAAGCGACGTGAGTGTGAGTTGAGGCGACACAAATCGGGTCGTGGAGCTTTTAAAGCGACGTGAGTGTGAGTTGAGGTGACACAAATCGGGTCGTGGAGCTTTTAAAGCGACGTGAGTGTGAGTTGAGGTGACACAAATCGGGTCGTGGAGCTTTTAAAGCGACGTGAGTGTGAGTTGAGGCGACACAAATCGGGTCGTGGAGCTTTTAAAGCAACGTGAGTGTGAGTTGAGGCGACACAAATCGGGTCGTGGAGCTTTTAAAGCGACGTGGGTGTGAGTTGAGGCGACACAAATCGGGTCGTGGAGCTTTTAAAGCGACGTGAGTGTGAGTTGAGGCGACACAAATCAGGTCGTGGAGCTTTTAAAGCGACGTGAGTGTGAGTTGAGGCGACACAAATCGGGTCATGGAGCTTTTAAAGCAACGTGAGTGTGAGTTGAGGCGACACAAATCGGGTCGTGGTATGAATAACATGACGATGGATTTGTGAAACCTGAGTGTGAATAATGAATATGTAAATCGGGGTATTACTGTATATACATCGGCTGGCCTTGCCAACCAGCACCGTTCCTGGCTCAGTACGTGCTCGTTTTATTCCATTTCTGAAAGAAGGTTAATTAACTTTTACTGACGATTTGATTTGACGAGAACGACAGGAAAGTGATGGTTGGTTCATTCCCACTAATTACCCACCGATACTGACTGTGAAGGAAATGAATGTTCAGTTTAGTTATAGATAATAAATAAATTATCTTTGTCATTTGTCACTATGGGTTGCTATTGTTGGGTAATAAGTAATGTCCAGTGTAATCTTGGGTTGCTATTGTTGGGTAATAAGTAATGTCCAGTGTAATCTTGGGTTGCTATTGTTGGGTAATAAGTAATGTCCAGTGTAATCTTGGGTTGCTATTGTTGGGTAATAAGTAATGTCCTGTGTAATCTTGGGTTGCTATTGTTGGGTAATAAGTAATGTCCAGTGTAATCTTGGGTTGCTATTGTTGGGTAATAAGTAATGTCCCGTGTAATCTTGTGTTGCTATTGTTGGGAATAAGTAATGTCCAGTGTAATCTTGGGTTGCTATTGTTGGGTAATAAGTAATGTCCAGTGTAATATTGGGTTGCTATTGTTGGGTAATAAGTAATGTCCAGTGTAATCTTGGGTTGCTATTGTTGGGTAATAAGTAATGTCCAGTGTAATCTTGGGTTGCTATTGTTGGGTAATAAGTAATGTCCAGTGTAATCTTGGGTTGCTATTGTTGGGTAATAAGTAATGTCCAGTGTAATCTTGGGTTGCTATGGGTTGCTATTTTTGGGAAATAAGTAATGTCCAGTGTAATCTTGGGTTGCTATGGGTTGCTATTGTTGGGTAATAAGTAATGTCCAGTGTAATTTTGGGTTGCTATGGGTTGCTATTGTTGGGTAATAAGTAATGCCCAATGTAATTTTCGGTTGCTATGGGTTGCTATTTTTGGGTAATAAGTAATGCCCAGTGTAATCTTGGGTTGCTATGGGTTGCTATTGTTGGGTAATAAGTAATGTCCAGTGTAATCTTGGGTTGCTATGGGTTGCTATTGTTGGGTAATAAGTAATGTCCATTGTAATCTTGGGTTGCTATTGTTGGGTAATAAGTAATGTCCAGTGTAATCTTGGGTTGCTATTGTTGGGTAATAAGTAATGTCCAGTGTAATCTTGGGGTGCTATTGTTGGGTAATAAGTAATGTCCAGTGTAATCTTGGGTTGCTATTGTTGGGTAATAAGTAATGTCCAGTGTAATCTTGGGTTGCTATGGGTTGCTATTGTTGGGTAATAAGTAATGTCCAGTGTAATCTTGGGTTGCTATTGTTGGGTAATAAGTAATGTCCAGTGTAATCTTGGGGTGCTATTGTTGGGTAATAAGTAATGTCCAGTGTAATCTTGGGTTGCTATTGTTGGGTAATAAGTAATGTCCAGCGTAATCTTGGGTTGCTATGGGTTGCTATTGTTGGGTAATAAGTAATGTCCAGTGTAATCTTGGGGTGCTATTTTTGGGTAATAAGTAATGTCCAGTGTAATCTTGGGTTGCTATTGTTGGGTAATAAGTAATGTCCAGTGTAATCTTGGGTTGCTATTGTTGGGTAATAAGTAATGTCCAGTGTAATCTTGGGTTGCTATTGTTGGGTAATAAGTAATGTCCAGGGTAATCTTGGGTTGCTATAGGTTGCTATTGTTGGGTAATAAGTAATGTCCAGTGTAATCTTGGGTTAATATGGGTTGCTATTGTTGGGTAATCAGTAATGTCCAGTGTAATCTTGGGTTGCTATTGTTGGGTAATAAGTAATGTCCAGTGTAATCTTGTGTTGCTATTGTTAGGTAATAAGTAATGTCCAGTGTAATCTGGGGTTGCTATTGTTGGGTATTAAGTAATGTCCAGTGTAATCTTGGGTTGCTATGGGTTGCTATTGTTGGGTAATAAGTATTGTCCAGTGTAATCTTGGGTTGCTATTGTTGGGTAATAAGTAATGTCCAGTGTAATCTTGGGTTGCTATTGTTAGGTAATAAGTAATGTCCAGTGTAATCTTGGGTTGCTATTGTTGGGTAATAAGTAATGTCCAGTGTAATCTTGGGTTGCTATTGTTGGGTAATAAGTAATGTCCAGTGTAATCTTGGGTTGCTATTGTTGGGTAATAAGTAATGTCCAGTGTAAT
Organism: Myxine glutinosa; assembly: GCF_964187855.1. NCBI lineage: Eukaryota > Metazoa > Chordata > Myxini > Myxiniformes > Myxinidae > Myxine > Myxine glutinosa. The sequence continues at coordinate 12,768,451 of NC_136267.1, forward strand.
CTTGAGTTGCTATTGTTGGGTAATAAGTAATGTCCAATGTAATCTTGGGTTGCTATGGGTTGCTATTGTTGGGTAATAAGTAATGTCCAGTGTAATCTTGGGTTGCTATTGTTGGGTAATAAGTAATGTCCAGTGTAATCTTGGGTTGCTTTTGTTAGGGAATAAGTAATGTCCAGTGTAATCTTGGGTTGCTATTGTTGGGTAATAAGTAATGTCCAGTGTAATCTTGGGTTGCTATTGTTGGGTAATAAGTAATGTCCAGTGTAATCTTGGGTTGCTATTGTTGGCTAATAAGTAATGTCCAGTGTAATCTTGAGTTGCTATTGTTGGGTAATAAGTAATGTCCAGTGTAATCTTGGGTTGCTATGGGTTGCTATTGTTAGGTAATAAGTAATGTCCAGTGTAATCTTGGGTTGCTATTGTTGGGTAATAAGTAATGTCCAGTGTAATCTTGGGTTGCTGTTGTTGGGTAATAAGTAATGTCCAGTGTAATCTTGGGGTGCTATTTTTGGGTAATAAGTAATGTCCAGTGTAATCTTGGGTTGCTATTGTTGGGTAATAAGTAATGTCCAGTGTAATCTTGGGTTGCTATGGGTTGCTATTTTTGGGTAATAAGTAATGTCCAGTGTAATCTTGGGTTGCTATGGGTTGCTATTGTTGGGTAATAAGTAATGTCCAGTGTAATTTTGGGTTGCTATGGGTTGCTATTGTTGGGTAATAAGTAATGCCCAATGTAATTTTCGGTTGCTATGGGTTGCTATTTTTGGGTAATAAGTAATGCCCAGTGTAATCTTGGGTTGCTATGGGTTGCTATTGTTGGGTAATAAGTCATGTCCAGTGTAATCTTGGGTTGCTATGGGTTGCTATTGTTGGGTAATAAGTAATGTCCAGTGTAATCTTGGGTTGCTATTGTTGGGTAATAAGTAATGTCCAGTGTAATCTTGGGTTGCTATTGTTGGGTAATAAGTAATGTCCAGTGTAATCTTGGGGTGCTATTGTTGGGTAATAAGTAATGTCCAGTGTAATCTTGGGTTGCTATTGTTGGGTAATAAGTAATGTCCAGTGTAATCTTGGGTTGCTATGGGTTGCTATTGTTGGGTAATAAGTAATGTCCAGTGTAATCTTGGGTTGCTATGGGTTGCTATTGTTGGGTAATAAGTAATGTCCAGTGTAATCTTGGGTTGCTATTGTTGGGTAATAAGTAATGTCCAGTGTAATCTTGGGTTGCTATTGTTGGGTAATAAGTAATGTCCAGTGTAATCTTGGGTTGCTATTGTTGGGTAATAAGTAATGTCCAGCGTAATCTTGGGTTGCTATGGGTTGCTATTGTTGGGTAATAAGTAATGTCCAGTGTAATCTTGGGGTGCTATTTTTGGGTAATAAGTAATGTCCAGTGTAATCTTGGGTTGCTATTGTTGGGTAATAAGTAATGTCCAGTGTAATCTTGGGTTGCTATTGGGTAATAAGTAATGTCCAGTGTAATCTTGGGTTGCTATTGTTGGGTAATAAGTAATGTCCAGGGTAATCTTGGGTTGCTATAGGTTGCTATTGTTGGGTAATAAGTAATGTCCAGTGTAATCTTGGGTTGCTATGGGTTGCTATTGTTGGGTAATCAGTAATGTCCAGTGTAATCTTGGGTTGCTATTGTTGGGTAATAAGTAATGTCCAGTGTAATCTTGTGTTGCTATTGTTAGGTAATAAGTAATGTCCAGTGTAATCTGGGGTTGCTATTGTTGGGTAATAAATAATGTCCAGTGTAATCTTGGGTTGCTATGGGTTGCTATTTTTCGGTAATAAGTAATGTCCAGTGTAATCTTGGGTTGCTATTGTTGGGTAATAAGTAATGTCCAGTGTAATCTTGGGTTGCTATTGTTAGGTAATAAGTAATGTCCAGTGTAATCTTGGGTTGCTATTGTTGGGTAATAAGTAATGTCCAGTGTAATCTTGGGTTGCTATGGGTTGCTATTGTTGGGTAATAAGTAATGTCCAGTGTAATCTTGGGTTGCTATTGTTGGGTAATAAGTAATGTCCAGTGTAATCTTGGGTTGCTATTGTTAGGGAATAAGTAATGTCCAGTGTAATCTTGGGTTGCTATTGTTGGGTAATAAGTAATGTCCAGTGTAATCTTGGGTTGCTATTGTTGGGTAATAAGTAATGTCCAGTGTAATCTTGGGTTGCTATTGTTGGCTAATAAGTAATGTCCAGTGTAATCTTGAGTTGCTATTGTTGGGTAATAAGTAATGTCCAGTGTAATCTTGGGTTGCTATGGGTTGCTATTGTTAGGTAATAAGTAATGTCCAGTGTAATCTTGGGTTGCTATTGTTGGGTAATAAGTAATGTCCAGTGTAATCTTGGGTTGCTATTGTTGGGTAATAAGTAATGTCCAGTGTAATCTTGGGTTGCTGTTGTTGGGTAATAAGTAATGTCCAGTGTAATCTTGGGTTGCTATTGCTGGGTAATAAGTAATGTCCAGTGTAATCTTGGGTTGCTATTGCTGGGTAATAAGTAATGTCCAGTGTAATCTTGGGTTGCTATTGCTGGGTAATAAGTAATGTCCAGTGTAATCTTGGGTTGCTATTGCTGGGTAATAAGTAATGTCCAGTGTAATCTTGGGTTGCTATTGTTGGGTAATAAGTAATGTCCCGTGTAATCTTGGGTTGCTATTGTTGGGTAATAAGTAATGTCCAGTATAATCTTGGGTTGCTATTGTTGGGTAATAAGTAATGTACCGTGTAATCTTGGGTTGCTATTGTTTGGTAATAAGTAATGTCCAGTGTAATCTTGGGTTGCTATTGTTGGGTAATAAGTAATGTCCCATGTAATCTTGGGTTGCTATTGTTGGGTAATAAGTAATGTCCAGTGTAATCTTGGGTTGCTATTGTTGGGTAATAAGTAATGTCCAGTGTAATCTTGGGTTGCTATTGTTGGGTAATAAGTAATATCAAGTGTAATCTTGGGTTGCTTTTGTTGGGTAAGAAGTAATGTCCAGTGTAATCTTGGGTTGCTATTGTTGGGTAATAAGTAATATCCAGTGTAATCTTGGGTTGCTATTGTTGGGTAATAAGTAATGTCCAGTGTAATCTTGGGTTGCTATGGGTTGCTATTGTTGGGTAATAAGTAATGTCCAGTGTAATCTTTGGGTTGCTATTGTTGGGTAATAAGTAATGTCCAGTGTAATCTTGGGTTGCTATTGTTGGGTAATAAGTAATGTCCCGTGTAATATTGGGTTGCTATTGTTGGGTAATAAGTAATGTCCAGTGTAATCTTGGGTTGCTGTTGTTGGGTAATAAGTAATGTCCAATGTAATCTTGGGTTGCTATTGTTGGGTAATAAGTAATGTCCCGTGTAATCTTGGGTTGCTATTGTTGGGTAATAAGTAATGTCCCGTGTAATCTTGGGTTGCTATTGTTGGGTAATAAGTAATGTCCAGTGTAATCTTGGGTTGCTATTGTTGGGTAATAAGTAATGTCCCGTGTAATCTTGGGTTGCTATTGTTGGGTAATAAGTAATGTCCAGTGTAATCTTGGGTTGCTATGGGTTGCTATTGTTGGGTAATAAGTAATGTCCAGTGTAATCTTGGGTTGCTATTGTTGGGTAATAAGTAATGTCCAGTGTAATCTTGGGTTGCTATTGTTAGGGAATAAGTAATGTCCAGTGTAATCTTGGGTTGCTATTGTTGGGTAATAAGTAATGTCCAGTGTAATCTTGGGTTGCTATTGTTGGGTAATAAGTAATGTCCAGTGTAATCTTGGGTTGCTATTGTTGGCTAATAAGTAATGTCCAGTGTAATCTTGAGTTGCTATTGTTGGGTAATAAGTAATGTCCAGTGTAATCTTGGGTTGCTATGGGTTGCTATTGTTATGTAATAAGTAATGTCCAGTGTAATCTTGGGTTGCTATTGTTGGGTAATAAGTAATGTCCAGTGTAATCTTGGGTTGCTATTGTTGGGTAATAAGTAATGTCCAGTGTAATCTTGGGTTGCTGTTGTTGGGTAATAAGTAATGTCCAGTGTAATCTTGGGGTGCTATTTTTGGGTAATAAGTAATGTCCAGTGTAATCTTGGGTTGCTATTGTTGGGTAATAAGTAATGTCCAGTGTAATCTTGGGTTGCTATGGGTTGCTATTTTTGGGTAATAAGTAATGTCCAGTGTAATCTTGGGTTGCTATGGGTTGCTATTGTTGGGTAATAAGTAATGTCCAGTGTAATTTTGGGTTGCTATGGGTTGCTATTGTTGGGTAATAAGTAATGCCCAATGTAATTTTCGGTTGCTATGGGTTGCTATTTTTGGGTAATAAGTAATGCCCAGTGTAATCTTGGGTTGCTATGGGTTGCTATTGTTGGGTAATAAGTCATGTCCAGTGTAATCTTGGGTTGCTATGGGTTGCTATTGTTGGGTAATAAGTAATGTCCAGTGTAATCTTGGGTTGCTATTGTTGGGTAATAAGTAATGTCCAGTGTAATCTTGGGTTGCTATTGTTGGGTAATAAGTAATGTCCAGTGTAATCTTGGGGTGCTATTGATGGGTAATAAGTAATGTCCAGTGTAATCTTGGGTTGCTATTGTTGGGTAATAAGTAATGTCCAGTGTAATCTTGGGTTGCTATTGTTGGGTAATAAGTAATGTCCAGTGTAATCTTGGGTTGCTATTGTTGGGTAATAAGTAATGTCCTGTGTAATCTTGGGTTGCTATTGTTGGGTAATAAGTAATGTCCAGTGTAATCTTGGGTTGCTATTGTTGGGTAATAAGTAATGTCCCGTGTAATCTTGTGTTGCTATTGTTGGGAATAAGTAATGTCCAGTGTAATCTTGGGTTGCTATTGTTGGGTAATAAGTAATGTCCAGTGTAATATTGGGTTGCTATTGTTGGGTAATAAGTAATGTCCAGTGTAATCTTGGGTTGCTATTGTTGGGTAATAAGTAATGTCCAGTGTAATCTTGGGTTGCTATTGTTGGGTAATAAGTAATGTCCAGTGTAATCTTGGGTTGCTATTGTTGGGTAATAAGTAATGTCCAGTGTAATCTTGGGTTGCTATGGGTTGCTATTTTTGGGAAATAAGTAATGTCCAGTGTAATCTTGGGTTGCTATTGTTGGGTAATAAGTAATGTCCAGTGTAATCTTGTGTTGCTATTGTTAGGTAATAAGTAATGTCCAGTGTAATCTGGGGTTGCTATTGTTGGGTAATAAGTAATGTCCAGTGTAATCTTGGGTTGCTATGGGTTGCTATTGTTGGGTAATAAGTAATGTCCAGTGTAATCTTGGGTTGCTATTGTTGGGTAATAAGTAATGTCCAGTGTAATCTTGGGTTGCTATTGTTAGGTAATAAGTAATGTCCAGTGTAATCTTGGGTTGCTATTGTTGGGTAATAAGTAATGTCCAGTGTAATCTTGGGTTGCTATTGTTGGGTAATAAGTAATGTCCAGTGTAATCTTGGGTTGCTATTGTTGGGTAATAAGTAATGTCCAGTGTAATCTTGAGTTGCTATTGTTGGGTAATAAGTAATGTCCAGTGTAATCTTGGGTTGCTATGGGTTGCTATTGTTGGGTAATAAGTAATGTCCAGTGTAATCTTGGGTTGCTATTGTTGGGTAATAAGTAATGTCCAGTGTAATCTTGGGTTGCTATTGTTAGGGAATAAGTAATGTCCAGTGTAATCTTGGGTTGCTATTGTTGGGTAATAAGTAATGTCCAGTGTAATCTTGGGTTGCTATTGTTGGGTAATAAGTAATGTCCAGTGTAATCTTGGGTTGCTATTGTTGGCTAATAAGTAATGTCCAGTGTAATCTTGAGTTGCTATTGTTGGGTAATAAGTAATGTCCAGTGTAATCTTGGGTTGCTATGGGTTGCTATTGTTAGGTAATAAGTAATGTCCAGTGTAATCTTGGGTTGCTATTGTTGGGTAATAAGTAATGTCCAGTGTAATCTTGGGTTGCTATTGTTGGGTAATAAGTAATGTCCAGTGTAATCTTGGGTTGCTGTTGTTGGGTAATAAGTAATGTCCAGTGTAATCTTGGGGTGCTATTTTTGGGTAATAAGTAATGTCCAGTGTAATCTTGGGTTGCTATTGTTGGGTAATAAGTAATGTCCAGTGTAATCTTGGGTTGCTATGGGTTGCTATTTTTGGGTAATAAGTAATGTCCAGTGTAATCTTGGGTTGCTATGGGTTGCTATTGTTGGGTAATAAGTAATGTCCAGTGTAATTTTGGGTTGCTATGGGTTGCTATTGTTGGGTAATAAGTAATGCCCAATGTAATTTTCGGTTGCTATGGGTTGCTATTTTTGGGTAATAAGTAATGCCCAGTGTAATCTTGGGTTGCTATGGGTTGCTATTGTTGGGTAATAACTCATGTCCAGTGTAATCTTGGGTTGCTATGGGTTGCTATTGTTGGGTAATAAGTAATGTCCAGTGTAATCTTGGGTTGCTATTGTTGGGTAATAAGTAATGTCCAGTGTAATCTTGGGTTGCTATTGTTGGGTAATAAGTAATGTCCAGTGTAATCTTGGGGTGCTATTGTTGGGTAATAAGTAATGTCCAGTGTAATCTTGGGTTGCTATTGTTGGGTAATAAGTAATGTCCAGTGTAATCTTGGGTTGCTATGGGTTGCTATTGTTGGGTAATAAGTAATGTCCAGTGTAATCTTGGGTTGCTATGGGTTGCTATTGTTGGGTAATAAGTAATGTCCAGTGTAATCTTGGGTTGCTATTGTTGGGTAATAAGTAATGTCCAGTGTAATCTTGGGTTGCTATTGTTGGGTAATAAGTAATGTCCAGTGTAATCTTGGGTTGCTATTGTTGGGTAATAAGTAATGTCCAGCGTAATCTTGGGTTGCTATGGGTTGCTATTGTTGGGTAATAAGTAATGTCCAGTGTAATCTTGGGGTGCTATTTTTGGGTAATAAGTAATGTCCAGTGTAATCTTGGGTTGCTATTGTTGGGTAATAAGTAATGTCCAGTGTAATCTTGGGTTGCTATTGTTGGGTAATAAGTAATGTCCAGTGTAATCTTGGGTTGCTATTGTTGGGTAATAAGTAATGTCCAGGGTAATCTTGGGTTGCTATAGGTTGCTATTGTTGGGTAATAAGTAATGTCCAGTGTAATCTTGGGTTGCTATGGGTTGCTATTGTTGGGTAATCAGTAATGTCCAGTGTAATCTTGGGTTGCTATTGTTGGGTAATAAGTAATGTCCAGTGTAATCTTGTGTTGCTATTGTTAGGTAATAAGTAATGTCCAGTGTAATCTGGGGTTGCTATTGTTGGGTAATAAGTAATGTCCAGTGTAATCTTGGGTTGCTATGGGTTGCTATTGTTGGGTAATAAGTAATGTCCAGTGTAATCTTGGGTTGCTATTGTTGGGTAATAAGTAATGTCCAGTGTAATCTTGGGTTGCTATTGTTAGGTAATAAGTAATGTCCAGTGTAATCTTGGGTTGCTATTGTTGGGTAATAAGTAATGTCCAGTGTAATCTTGGGTTGCTATTGTTGGGTAATAAGTAATGTCCAGTGTAATCTTGGGTTGCTATTGTTGGGTAATAAGTAATGTCCAGTGTAATCTTGAGTTGCTATTGTTGGGTAATAAGTAATGTCCAGTGTAATTTTGGGTTGCTATGGGTTGCTATTGTTGGGTAATAAGTAATGTCCAGTGTAATCTTGGGTTGCTATTGTTGGGTAATAAGTAATGTCCAGTGTAATCTTGGGTTGCTATTGTTAGGGAATAAGTAATGTCCAGTGTAATCTTGGGTTGCTATTGTTGGGTAATAAGTAATGTCCAGTGTAATCTTGGGTTGCTATTGTTGGGTAATAAGTAATGTCCAGTGTAATCTTGGGTTGCTATTGTTGGCTAATAAGTAATGTCCAGTGTAATCTTGAGTTGCTATTGTTGGGTAATAAGTAATGTCCAGTGTAATCTTGGGTTGCTATGGGTTGCTATTGTTAGGTAATAAGTAATGTCCAGTGTAATCTTGGGTTGCTATTGTTGGGTAATAAGTAATGTCCAGTGTAATCTTGGGTTGCTATTGTTGGGTAATAAGTAATGTCCAGTGTAATCTTGGGTTGCTGTTGTTGGGTAATAAGTAATGTCCAGTGTAATCTTGGGTTGCTATTGCTGGGTAATAAGTAATGTCCAGTGTAATCTTGGGTTGCTATTGCTGGGTAATAAGTAATGTCCAGTGTAATCTTGGGTTGCTATTGCTGGGTAATAAGTAATGTCCAGTGTAATCTTGGGTTGCTATTGCTGGGTAATAAGTAATGTCCAGTGTAATCTTGGGTTGCTATTGTTGGGTAATAAGTAATGTCCCGTGTAATCTTGGGTTGCTATTGTTGGGTAATAAGTAATGTCCAGTATAATCTTGGGTTGCTATTGTTGGGTAATAAGTAATGTACCGTGTAATCTTGGGTTGCTATTGTTTGGTAATAAGTAATGTCCAGTGTAATCTTGGGTTGCTATTGTTGGGTAATAAGTAATGTCCCATGTAATCTTGGGTTGCTATTGTTGGGTAATAAGTAATGTCCAGTGTAATCTTGGGTTGCTATTGTTGGGTAATAAGTAATGTCCAGTGTAATCTTGGGTTGCTATTGTTGGGTAATAAGTAATATCAAGTGTAATCTTGGGTTGCTTTTGTTGGGTAAGAAGTAATGTCCAGTGTAATCTTGGGTTGCTATTGTTGGGTAATAAGTAATATCCAGTGTAATCTTGGGTTGCTATTGTTGGGTAATAAGTAATGTCCAGTGTAATCTTGGGTTGCTATGGGTTGCTATTGTTGGGTAATAAGTAATGTCCAGTGTAATCTTTGGGTTGCTATTGTTGGGTAATAAGTAATGTCCAGTGTAATCTTGGGTTGCTATTGTTGGGTAATAAGTAATGTCCCGTGTAATATTGGGTTGCTATTGTTGGGTAATAAGTAATGTCCAGTGTAATCTTGGGTTGCTGTTGTTGGGTAATAAGTAATGTCCCGTGTAATCTTGGGTTGCTATTGTTGGGTAATAAGTAATGTCCAGTGTAATCTTGGGTTGCTATTGTTGGGTAATAAGTAATGTCCCGTATAATCTTGGGTTGCTATTGTTGGGTAATAAGTAATGTCCAGTGTAATCTTGGGTTGCTATGGGTTGCTATTGTTGGGTAATAAGTAATGTCCAGTGTAATCTTGGGTTGCTATTGTTGGGTAATAAGTAATGTCCAGTGTAATCTTGGGTTGCTATTGTTAGGGAATAAGTAATGTCCAGTGTAATCTTGGGTTGCTATTGTTGGGTAATAAGTAATGTCCAGTGTAATCTTGGGTTGCTATTGTTGGGTAATAAGTAATGTCCAGTGTAATCTTGGGTTGCTATTGTTGGCTAATAAGTAATGTCCAGTGTAATCTTGAGTTGCTATTGTTGGGTAATAAGTAATGTCCAGTGTAATCTTGGGTTGCTATGGGTTGCTATTGTTAGGTAATAAGTAATGTCCAGTGTAATCTTGGGTTGCTATTGTTGGGTAATAAGTAATGTCCAGTGTAATCTTGGGTTGCTATTGTTGGGTAATAAGTAATGTCCAGTGTAATCTTGGGTTGCTGTTGTTGGGTAATAAGTAATGTCCAGTGTAATCTTGGGGTGCTATGTTTGGGTAATAAGTAATGTCCAGTGTAATCTTGGGTTGCTATTGTTGGGTAATAAGTAATGTCCAGTGTAATCTTGGGTTGCTATGGGTTGCTATTTTTGGGTAATAAGTAATGTCCAGTGTAATCTTGGGTTGCTATGGGTTGCTATTGTTGGGTAATAAGTAATGTCCAGTGTAATCTTGGGTTGCTGTTGGGTAATAAGTAATGTCCCGTGTAATCTTGGGTTGCTATTGTTGGGTAATAAGTAATGTCCAGTGTAATCTTGGGTTGCTATTGTTGGGTAATAAGTAATGTCCCGTGTAATCTTGGGTTTCTATTATTGGGTAATAAGTAATGTCCCGTGTAATCTTGGGTTGCTATTGTTGGGTAATAAGTAATGTCCAGTGTAATCTTGGGTTGCTATTGTTGGGTAATAAGTAATCTCCCGTGTAATCTTGGGTTGCTATTGTTGGGTAATAAGTAATGTCCAGTGTAATCTTGGGTTGCTATTGTTGGGTAGTAAGTAATGTCCCGTGTAATCTTGGGTTGCTATTGTTGGGGAATAAGTAATGTCCAGTGTAATCTTGGGTTGCTATTGTTGGGTAGTAAGTAATGTCCCGTGTAATCTTGGGTTGCTATTGTTGGGTAATAAGTAATGTCCAGTGTAATCTTGGGTTGCTATTGTTGGGTAATAAGTAATGTCCAGTGTAATCTTGGGTTGCTATTGTTGGGTAATAAGTAATGTCCAGTGTAATCTTGGGTTGCTATTGTTGGGTAATAAGTAATATCCAGTGTAATCTTATGTTGTTATTGTTAGGTAATAAGTAATGTCCAGTGTAATCTTATGTTGTTATTGTTGGGTAATAAGTAATGTCCAGTGTAATCTTGGGTTGCTATTGTTGGGTAATAAGTAATGTCCAGTGTAATCTTGGGTTGCTATTGTTGGGTAATAAGTAATATCCAGTGTAATCTTATGGTGTTATTGTTAGGTAATAAGTAATGTCCAGTGTAATCTTGGGTTGCTATTGTTGGGTAATAAGTAATGTCCAGTGTAATCTTATGTTATTGTTGGGTAATAAGTAATATCCAGTGTAATCCTATGTTGCTATTGTTGGGTAATAAGTAATGTCCAGTGTAATCTTGGGTTTCTATTGTTAGGTAATAAGTAATGTCCAGTGTAATCTTGGGTTGCTATTGTTGGGTAATAAGTAATGTCCAGTGTAATCTTGGGTTGCTATTGTTGGGTAATAAGTAATGTCCAGTGTAATCTTGGGTTGCTATTGTTGGGTAATAAGTAATGTCCAGTGTAATCTTGGGTTGCTATTGTTGGGTAATAAGTAATGTCCAGTGTAATCTTGGGTTGCTATTGTTGGGTAATAAGTAATGTCCAGTGTAATCTTGGGTTGCTATTGTTGGGTAATAAGTAATGTCCACTGTAATCTTATGTTGCTATTGTTGGGAAATAAGTAATGTCCAGTGTAATCTTGGGTTGCTATTGTTGGGTTATAAGTAATGTCCAGTGTAATCTTATGTTGCTATTGTTAGGTAATAAGTAATGTCCAGTGTAATCTTGGGTTGCTATTGTTGGGTAATAAGTAATGTCCCGTGTAATCTTGGGTTGCTATTGTTGGGTAATAAGTAATGTACCGTGTAATCTTGGGTTGCTATTGTTGGGTAATAAGTAATGTCCAGTGTAATCTTATGTTGCTATTGTTGGGAAATAAGTAATGTCCAGTGTAATCTTGGGTTGCTATGGGTTGCTATTGTTGGGTAATAAGTAATGTCCAGTGTAATCTTGGGTTGCTATGGGTTGCTATTGTTGGGTAATAAGTAATGTCCAGTGTAATCTTGGGTTGCTATGGGTTGCTATTGTTGGGTAATAAGTAATGTCCAGTGTAATCTTGGGTTGCTATTGTTGGGTAATAAGTAATGTCCAGTGTAATCTTGGGGTGCTATTGTTGGGTAATAAGTAATGTCCAGTGTAATCTTGGGTTGCTATGGGTTGCTATTGTTGGGTAATAAGTAATGTCCAGTGTAATCTTGGGTTGCTATGGGTTGCTATTGTTGGGTAATAAGTAATGTCCAGTGTAATCTTGGGTTGCTATTGTTGGGTAATAAGTAATGTCCAGTGTAATCTTGGGGTGCTATTGTTGGGTAATAAGTAATGTCCAGTGTAATCTTGGGTTGCTATTGTTGGGTAATAAGTAATGTCCAGTGTAATCTTGGGTTGCTATTGTTGGGTAATAAGTAATGTCCAGTGTAATCTTGGGTTGCTATTGTTGGGTAATAAGTAATGTCCAGTGTAATCTTCAGTTGCTATTGTTGGGTAATAAGTAATGTCGTGTAATCTTGGGTTGCTATTGTTGGGTAATAAGTAATGTCCAGGGTAATCTTGGGTTGCTATAGGTTGCTATTGTTGGGTAATAAGTAATGTCCAGTGTAATCTTGGGTTGCTATGGGTTGCTATTGTTGGGTAATCAGTAATGTCCAGTGTAATCTTCGGTTGCTATTGTTGGGTAATAAGTAATGTCCAGTGTAATCTTGTGTTGCTATTGTTAGGTAATAAGTAATGTCCAGTGTAATCTGGGGTTGCTATTGGGTAATAAGTAATGTCCAGTGTAATCTTGGGTTGCTATGGGTTGCTATTGTTGGGTAATAAGTAATGTCCAGTGTAATCTTGGGTTGCTATTGTTGGGTAATAAGTAATGTCCAGTGTAATCTTGGGTTGCTATTGTTAGGTAATAAGTAATGTCCAGTGTAATCTTGGGTTGCTATTGTTGGGTAATAAGTAATGTCCAGTGTAATCTTGGGTTGCTATTGTTGGGTAATAAGTAATGTCCAGTGTAATCTTGGGTTGCTATTGTTGGGTAATAAGTAATGTCCAGTGTAATCTTGAGTTGCTATTGTTGGGTGATAAGTAATGTCCAGTGTAATCTTGGGTTGCTATGGGTTGCTATTGTTGGGTAATAAGTAATGTCCAGTGTAATCTTGGGTTGCTATTGTTAGGGAATAAGTAATGTCCAGTGTAATCTTGGGTTGCTATTGTTGGGTAATAAGTAATGTCCAGTGTAATCTTGGGTTGCTATTGTTGGGTAATAAGTAATGTCCAGTGTAATCTTGGGTTGCTATTGTTAGGTAATAAGTAATGTCCAGTGTAATCTTGGGTTGCTATTGTTGGGTAATAAGTAATGTCCAGTGTAATCTTGGGTTGCTATTGTTGGGTAATAAGTAATGTCCAGTGTAATCTTGGGTTGCTATTGTTGGGTAATAAGTAATGTCCAGTGTAATCTTGAGTTGCTATTGTTGGGTAATAAGTAATGTCCAGTGTAATCTTGGGTTGCTATGGGTTGCTATTGTTGGGTAATAAGTAATGTCCAGTGTAATCTTGGGTTGCTATTGTTAGGGAATAAGTAATGTCCAGTGTAATCTTGGGTTGCTATTGTTGGGTAATAAGTAATGTCCAGTGTAATCTTGGGTTGTTATTGTTGGGTAATAAGTAATGTCCAGTGTAATCTTGGGTTGCTGTTGTTGGGTAATAAGTAATGTCCAGTGTAATCTTGGGTTGCTATTGTTGGGGAAAAGTAATGTCCAGGGTAATCTTGGGTTGCTATAGGTTGCTATTGTTGGGTAATAAGTAATGTCCAGTGTAATCTTGGGTTGCTATGGGTTGCTATTGTTGGGTAATCAGTAATGTCCAGTGTAATCTTGGGTTGCTATTGTTGGGTAATTAGTAATGTCCAGTGTAATCTTGTGTTGCTATTGTTAGGTAATAAGTAATGTCCAGTGTAATCTGGGGTTGCTATTGTTGGGTAATAAGTAATGTCCAGTGTAATCTTGGGTTGCTATGGGTTGCTATTGTTGGGTAATAAGTAATGTCCAGTGTAATCTTGGGTTGCTATTGTTGGGTAATAAGTAATGTCCAGTGTAATCTTGGGTTGCTATTGTTAGGTAATAAGTAATGTCCAGTGTAATCTTGGGTTGCTATTGTTGGGTAATAAGTAATGTCCAGTGTAATCTTGGGTTGCTATTGTTGGGTAATAAGTAATGTCCAGTGTAATCTTGGGTTGCTATTGTTGGGTAATAAGTAATGTCCAGTGTAATCTTGAGTTGCTATTGTTGGGTAATAAGTAATGTCCAGTGTAATCTTGGGTTGCTATGGGTTGCTATTGTTGGGTAATAAGTAATGTCCAGTGTAATCTTGGGTTGCTATTGTTGGGTAATAAGTAATGTCCAGTGTAATCTTGGGTTGCTGTTGTTGGGTAATAAGTAATGTCGAGTGTAATCTTGGGGTGCTATTGCTGGGTAATAAGTAATGTCCAGTGTAATCTTGGGTTGCTATTGCTGGGTAATAAGTAATGTCCAGTGTAATCTTGGGTTGCTATTGCTGGGTAATAAGTAATGTCCAGTGTAATCTTGGGTTGCTATTGCTGGGTAATAAGTAATGTCCAGTGTAATCTTGGGTTGCTATTGTTGGGTAATAAGTAATGTCCCGTGTAATCTTGGGTTGCTATTGTTGGGTAATAAGTAATGTCCAGTATAATCTTGGGTTGCTATTGTTGGGTAATAAGTAATGTACCGTGTAATCTTGGGTTGCTATTGTTTGGTAATAAGTAATGTCCAGTGTAATCTTGGGTTGCTATTGTTGGGTAATAAGTAATGTCCCATGTAATCTTGGGTTGCTATTGTTGGGTAATAAGTAATGTCCAGTGTAATCTTGGGTTGCTATTGTTGGGTAATAAGTAATATCAAGTGTAATCTTGGGTTGCTTTTGTTGGGTAAGAAGTAATGTCCAGTGTAATCTTGGGTTGCTATTGTTGGGTAATAAGTAATATCCAGTGTAATCTTGAGTTGCTATTGTTGGGTAATAAGTAATGTCCAGTGTAATCTTGGGTTGCTATGGGTTGCTATTGTTGGGTAATAAGTAATGTCCAGTGTAATCTTTGGGTTGCTATTGTTGGGTAATAAGTAATGTCCAGTGTAATCTTGGGTTGCTATTGTTGGGTAATAAGTAATGTCCCGTGTAATATTGGGTTGCTATTGTTGCGTAATAAGTAATGTCCAGTGTAATCTTGGGTTGCTGTTGTTGGGTAATAAGTAATGTCCCGTGTAATCTTGGGTTGCTATTGTTGGGTAATAAGTAATGTCCAGTGTAATCTTGGGTTGCTATTGTTGGGTAATAAGTAATGTCCCGTGTAATCTTGGGTTGCTATTATTGGGTAATAAGTAATGTCCCGTGTAATCTTGGGTTGCTATTGTTGGGTAATAAGTAATGTCCAGTGTAATCTTGGGTTGCTATTGTTGGGTAATAAGTAATCTCCCGTGTAATCTTGGGTTGCTATTGTTGGGTAATAAGTAATGTTCAGTGTAATCTTGGGTTGCTATTGTTGGGTAATAAGTAATGTCCAGTGTAATCTTGGGTTGCTATTGTTGGGTAATAAGTAATGTCCAGTGTAATCTTGGGTTGCTATTGTTGGGGAATAAGTAATGTCCAGTGTAATCTTATGTTGTTATTGTTAGGTAATAAGTAATGTCCAGTGTAATCTTATGTTGTTATTGTTGAGTAATAAGTAATGTCCAGTGTAATCTTGGGTTGCTATTGTTGGGTAATAAGTAATGTCCAGTGTAATCTTGGGTTGCTATTGTTGGGTAATAAGTAATATCCAGTGTAATCTTATGGTGTTATTGTTAGGTAATAAGTAATGTCCAGTGTAATCTTGGGTTGCTATTGTTGGGTAATAAGTAATGTCCAGTGTAATCTTGGGTTGCTATTGTTGGGTAATAAGTAATGTCCAGTGTAATCTTGGGTTGCTATTGTTGGGTAATAAGTAATGTCCAGTGTAATCTTGGGTTGCTATTGTTGGGTAATAAGTAATGTCCAGTGTAATCTTGGGTTGCTATTGTTGGGTAATAAGTAATGTCCAGTGTAATCTTATGTTGCTATTGTTGGGTAATAAGTAATGTCCAGTGTAATCTTGGGTTTCTATTGTTAGGTAATAAGTAATGTCCAGTGTAATCTTGGGTTGCTATTGTTGGGTAATAAGTAATGTCCAGTGTAATCTTGGGTTGCTATTGTTGGGTAATAAGTAATGTCCAGTGTAATCTTGGGTTGCTATTGTTGGGTAATAAGTAATGTCCAGTGTAATCTTGGGTTGCTATTGTTGGGTAATAAGTAATGTCCACTGTAATCTTATGTTGCTATTGTTGGGAAATAAGTAATGTCCAGTGTAATCTTGGGTTGCTATTGTTGGGTAATAAGTAATGTCCAGTGTAATCTTATGTTGCTATTGTTGGGAAATAAGTAATGTCCAGTGTAATCTTGGGTTGCTATTGTTGGGTAATAAGTAATGTCCAGTGTAATCTTGGGTTGCTATTGTTGGGTAATAAGTAATGTCCAGTGTAATCTTGGGTTGCTATTGTTGGGTAATAAGTAATGTCCAGTGTAATCTTGGGGTGCTATTGTTGGGTAATAAGTAATGTCCAGTGTAATCTTGGGTTGCTATGGGTTGCTATTGTTGGGTAATAAGTAATGTCCAGTGTAATCTTGGGTTGCTATGGGTTGCTATTGTTGGGTAATAAGTAATGTCCAGTGTAATCTTGGGTTGCTATTGTTGGGTAATAAGTAATGTCCAGTGTAATCTTGGGGTGCTATTGTTGGGTAATAAGTAATGTCCAGTGTAATCTTGGGTTGCTATTGTTGGGTAATAAGTAATGTCCAGTGTAATCTTGGGTTGCTATTGTTGGGTAATAAGTAATGTCCAGTGTAATCTTGGGGTGCTATTGTTGGGTAATAAGTAATGTCCAGTGTAATCTTGGGTTGCTATTGTTGGGTAATAAGTAATGTCCAGTGTAATCTTCAGTTGCTATTGTTGGGTAATAAGTAATGTCGTGTAATCTTGGGTTGCTATTGTTGGGTAATAAGTAATGTCCAGGGTAATCTTGGGTTGCTATAGGTTGCTATTGTTGGGTAATAAGTAATGTCCAGTGTAATCTTGGGTTGCTATGGGTTGCTATTGTTGGGTAATCAGTAATGTCCAGTGTAATCTTGGGTTGCTATTGTTGGGTAATAAGTAATGTCCAGTGTAATCTTGTGTTGCTATTGTTAGGTAATAAGTAATGTCCAGTGTAATCTGGGGTTGCTATTGTTGGGTAATAAGTAATGTCCAGTGTAATCTTGGGTTGCTATGGGTTGCTATTGTTGGGTAATAAGTAATGTCCAGTGTAATCTTGGGTTGCTATTGTTGGGTAATAAGTAATGTCCAGTGTAATCTTGGGTTGCTATTGTTAGGTAATAAGTAATGTCCAGTGTAATCTTGGGTTGCTATTGTTGGGTAATAAGTAATGTCCAGTGTAATCTTGGGTTGCTGTTGTTGGGTAATAAGTAATGTCCAGTGTAATCTTGGGTTGCTATTGTTGGGTAATAAGTAATGTCCAGTGTAATCTTGAGTTGCTATTGTTGGGTAATAAGTAATGTCCAGTGTAATCTTGGGTTGCTATGGGTTGCTATTGTTGGGTAATAAGTAATGTCCAGTGTAATCTTGGGTTGCTATTGTTAGGGAATAAGTAATGTCCAGTGTAATCTTGGGTTGCTATTGTTGGGTAATAAGTAATGTCCAGTGTAATCTTGGGTTGCTATTGTTGGGTAATAAGTAATGTCCAGTGTAATCTTGGGTTGCTATTGTTGGGTAATAAGTAATGTCCAGTGTAATCTTGAGTTGCTATTGTTGGGTAATAAGTAATGTCCAGTGTAATCTTGGGTTGCTATGGGTTGCTATTGTTGGGTAATAAGTAATGTCCAGTGTAATCTTGGGTTGCTATTGTTGGGTAATAAGTAATGTCCAGTGTAATCTTGGGTTGCTATTGTTGGGTAATAAGTAATGTCCAGTGTAATCTTGGGTTGCTATTGTTGGGTAATAAGTAATGTCCAGTGTAATCTTGGGGTGCTATTGTTGGGTAATAAGTAATGTCCAGTGTAATCTTGGGTTGCTATGGGTTGCTATTGTTGGGTAATAAGTAATGTCCAGTGTAATCTTGGGTTGCTATGGGTTGCTATTGTTGGGTAATAAGTAATGTCCAGTGTAATCTTGGGTTGCTATTGTTGGGTAATAAGTAATGTCCAGTGTAATCTTGGGGTGCTATTGTTGGGTAATAAGTAATGTCCAGTGTAATCTTGGGTTGCTATTGTTGGGTAATAAGTAATGTCCAGTGTAATCTTGGGTTGCTATTGTTGGGTAATAAGTAATGTCCAGTGTAATCTTGGGGTGCTATTGTTGGGTAATAAGTAATGTCCAGTGTAATCTTGGGTTGCTATTGTTGGGTAATAAGTAATGTCCAGTGTAATCTTCAGTTGCTATTGTTGGGTAATAAGTAATGTCGTGTAATCTTGGGTTGCTATTGTTGGGTAATAAGTAATGTCCAGGGTAATCTTGGGTTGCTATAGGTTGCTATTGTTGGGTAATAAGTAATGTCCAGTGTAATCTTGGGTTGCTATGGGTTGCTATTGTTGGGTAATCAGTAATGTCCAGTGTAATCTTGGGTTGCTATTGTTGGGTAATAAGTAATGTCCAGTGTAATCTTGTGTTGCTATTGTTAGGTAATAAGTAATGTCCAGTGTAATCTGGGGTTGCTATTGTTGGGTAATAAGTAATGTCCAGTGTAATCTTGGGTTGCTATGGGTTGCTATTGTTGGGTAATAAGTAATGTCCAGTGTAATCTTGGGTTGCTATTGTTGGGTAATAAGTAATGTCCAGTGTAATCTTGGGTTGCTATTGTTAGGTAATAAGTAATGTCCAGTGTAATCTTGGGTTGCTATTGTTGGGTAATAAGTAATGTCCAGTGTAATCTTGGGTTGCTGTTGTTGGGTAATAAGTAATGTCCAGTGTAATCTTGGGTTGCTATTGTTGGGTAATAAGTAATGTCCAGTGTAATCTTGAGTTGCTATTGTTGGGTAATAAGTAATGTCCAGTGTAATCTTGGGTTGCTATGGGTTGCTATTGTTGGGTAATAAGTAATGTCCAGTGTAATCTTGGGTTGCTATTGTTAGGGAATAAGTAATGTCCAGTGTAATCTTGGGTTGCTATTGTTGGGTAATAAGTAATGTCCAGTGTAATCTTGGGTTGCTATTGTTGGGTAATAAGTAATGTCCAGTGTAATCTTGGGTTGCTATTGTTGGGTAATAAGTAATGTCCAGTGTAATCTTGAGTTGCTATTGTTGGGTAATAAGTAATGTCCAGTGTAATCTTGGGTTGCTATGGGTTGCTATTGTTGGGTAATAAGTAATGTCCAGTGTAATCTTGGGTTGCTATTGTTGGGTAATAAGTAATGTCCAGTGTAATCTTGGGTTGCTATTGTTGGGTAATAAGTAATGTCCAGTGTAATCTTGGGTTGCTGTTGTTGGGTAATAAGTAATGTCCAGTGTAATCTTGGGTTGCTATTGTTGGGTAATAAGTAATGTCCAGGGTAATCTTGGGTTGCTATAGGTTGCTATTGTTGGGTAATAAGTAATGTCCAGTGTAATCTTGGGTTGCTATGGGTTGCTATTGTTGGGTAATCAGTAATGTCCAGTGTAATCTTGGGTTGCTATTGTTGGGTAATTAGTAATGTCCAGTGTAATCTTGTGTTGCTATTGTTAGGTAATAAGTAATGTCCAGTGTAATCTGGGGTTGCTATTGTTGGGTAATAAGTAATGTCCAGTGTAATCTTGGGTTGCTATGGGTTGCTATTGTTGGGTAATAAGTAATGTCCAGTGTAATCTTGGGTTGCTATTGTTGGGTAATAAGTAATGTCCAGTGTAATCTTGGGTTGCTATTGTTAGGTAATAAGTAATGTCCAGTGTAATCTTGGGTTGCTATTGTTGGGTAATAAGTAATGTCCAGTGTAATCTTGGGTTGCTATTGTTGGGTAATAATGTCCAGTGTAATCTTGGGTTGCTATTGTTGGGTAATAAGTAATGTCCAGTGTAATCTTGAGTTGCTATTGTTGGGTAATAAGTAATGTCCAGTGTAATCTTGGGTTGCTATGGGTTGCTATTGATGGGTAATAAGTAATGTCCAGTGTAATCTTGGGTTGCTATTGTTGGGTAATAAGTAATGTCCAGTGTAATCTTGGGTTGCTATTGTTAGGGAATAAGTAATGTCCAGTGTAATCTTGGATTGCTATTGTTGGGTAATAAGTAATGTCCAGTGTAATCTTGGGTTGCTATTGTTGGGTAATAAGTAATGTCCAGTGTAATCTTGGGTTGCTATTGTTGGCTAATAAGTAATGTCCAGTGTAATCTTGAGTTGCTATTGTTGGGTAATAAGTAATGTCCAGTGTAATCTTGGGTTGCTATTGTTAGGTAATAAGTAATGTCCAGTGTAATCTTGGGTTGCTATTGCTGGGTAATAAGTAATGTCCAGTGTAATCTTGGGTTGCTATTGCTGGGTAATAAGTAATGTACCGTGTAATCTTGGGTTGCTATTGCTGGGTAATAAGTAATGTCCAGTGTAATCTTGGGTTGCTATTGTTGGGTAATAAGTAATGTCCCGTGTAATCTTGGGTTGCTATTGTTGGGTAATAAGTAATGTCCAGTATAATCTTGGGTTGCTATTGTTGGGTAATAAGTAATGTACCGTGTAATCTTGGGTTGCTATTGTTTGGTAATAAGTAATGTCCAGTGTAATCTTGGGTTGCTATTGTTGGGTAATAAGTAATGTCCCATGTAATCTTGGGTTGCTATTGTTGGGTAATAAGTAATGTCCAGTGTAATCTTGGGTTGCTATTGTTGGGTAATAAGTAATGTCCAGTGTAATCTTGGGTTGCTATTGTTGGGTAATAAGTAATATCAAGTGTAATCTTGGGTTGCTTTTGTTGGGTAAGAAGTAATGTCCAGTGTAATCTTGGGTTGCTATTGTTGGGTAATAAGTAATATCCAGTGTAATCTTGGGTTGCTATTGTTGGGTAATAAGTAATGTCCAGTGTAATCTTGGGTTGCTATGGGTTGCTATTGTTGCGTAATAAGTAATGTCCAGTGTAATCTTTGGGTTGCTATTGTTGGGTAATAAGTAATGTCCAGTGTAATCTTGGGTTGCTATTGTTGGGTAATAAGTAATGTCCCGTGTAATATTGGGTTGCTATTGTTGCGTAATAAGTAATGTCCAGTGTAATCTTGGGTTGCTGTTGTTGGGTAATAAGTAATGTCCCATGTAATCTTGGGTTGCTATTGTTGGGTAATAAGTAATGTCCAGTGTAATCTTGGGTTGCTATTGTTGGGTAATAAGTAATGTCCCGTGTAATCTTGCGTTGCTATTATTGGGTAATAAGTAATGTCCCGTGTAATCTTGGGTTGCTATTGTTGGGTAATAAGTAATGTCCAGTGTAATCTTGGGTTGCTATTGTTGGGTAATAAGTAATCTCCCGTGTAATCTTGGGTTGCTATTGTTGGGTAATAAGTAATGTCCAGTGTAATCTTGGGTTGCTATTGTTGGGTAATAAGTAATGTCCAGTGTAATCTTGGGTTGCTATTGTTGGGGAATAAGTAATGTCCAGTGTAATCTTGGGTTGCTATTGTTGGGTAGTAAGTAATGTCCCGTGTAATCTTGGGTTGCTATTGTTGGGTAATAAGTAATGTCCAGTGTAATCTTGGGTTGCTATTGTTGGGTAATAAGTAATGTCCAGTGTAATCTTGGGTTGCTATTGTTGGGTAATAAGTAATGTCCAGTGTAATCTTGGGTTGCTATTGTTGGGTAATAAGTAATATCCAGTGTAATCTTATGTTGTTGTTATTAGGTAATAAGTAATGTCCAGTGTAATCTTATGTTGTTATTGTTGGGTAATAAGTAATGTCCAGTGTAATCTTGGGTTGCTATTGTTGGGTAATAAGTAATGTCCAGTGTAATCTTGGGTTGCTATTGTTGGGTAATAAGTAATATCCAGTGTAATCTTATGGTGTTATTGTTAGGTAATAAGTAATGTCCAGTGTAATCTTGGGTTGCTATTGTTGGGTAATAAGTAATGTCCAGTGTAATCTTATGTTATTGTTGGGTGATAAGTAATATCCAGTGTAATCCTATGTTGCTATTGTTGGGTAATAAGTAATGTCCAGTGTCATCTTGGGTTGCTATTGTTGGGTAATAAGTAATGTCCAGTGTAATCTTGGGTTGCTATTGTTGGGTAATAAGTAATGTCCAGTGTAATCTTGGGTTGCTATTGTTGGGTAATAAGTAATGTCCAGTGTAATCTTGGGTTGCTATTGTTGGGTAATAAGTAATGTCCAGTGTAATCTTGGGTTGCTATTGTTGGGTAATAAGTAATGTCCACTGTAATCTTATGTTGCTATTGTTGGGAAATAAGTAATGTCCAGTGTAATCTTGGGTTGCTATTGTTGGGTAATAAGTAATGTCCAGTGTAATCTTATGTTGCTATTGTTAGGAAATAAGTAATGTCCAGTGTAATCTTGGGTTGCTATTGTTGGGTAATAAGTAATGTCCCGTGTAATCTTGGGTTGCTATTGTTGGGTAATAAGTAATGTACCGTGTAATCTTGGGTTGCTATTGTTGGGTAATAAGTAATGTCCAGTGTAATCTTATGTTGCTATTGTTGGGAAATAAGTAATGTCCAGTGTAATCTTGGGTTGCTATGGGTTGCTATTGTTGGGTAATAAGTAATGTCCAGTGTAATCTTATGTTGCTATTGTTAGGTAATAAGTAATGTCCAGTGTAATCTTGGGTTGCTATTGTTAGGTAATAAGTAATGTCCAGTGTAATCTTGGGTTGCTATGGGTTGCTATTGTTGGGAAATAAGTAATGTCCAGTGTAATCTTGGGTTGCTATGGGTTGCTATTGTTGGGTAATAAGTAATGTCCAGTGTAATCTTATGTTGCTATTGTTGGGTAATAAGTAATGTCCAGTGTAATCTTGGGTTTCTATTGTTAGGTAATAAGTAATGTCCAGTGTAATCTTGGGTTGCTATTGTTGGGTAATAAGTAATGTCCAGTGTAATCTTGGGTTGCTATTGTTGGGTAATAAGTAATGTCCAGTGTAATCTTGGGTTGCTATTGTTGGGTAATAAGTAATGTCCAGTGTAATCTTGGGTTGCTATTGTTGGGTAATAAGTAATGTCCACTGTAATCTTATGTTGCTATTGTTGGGAAATAAGTAATGTCCAGTGTAATCTTGGGTTGCTATTGTTGGGTAATAAGTAATGTCCAGTGTAATCTTATGTTGCTATTGTTGGGAAATAAGTAATGTCCAGTGTAATCTTGGGTTGCTATTGTTGGGTAATAAGTAATGTCCAGTGTAATCTTGGGTTGCTATTGTTGGGTAATAAGTAATGTCCAGTGTAATCTTGGGTTGCTATTGTTGGGTAATAAGTAATGTCCAGTGTAAACTTGGGGTGCTATTGTTGGGTAATAAGTAATGTCCAGTGTAATCTTGGGTTGCTATGGGTTGCTATTGTTGGGTAATAAGTAATGTCCATTGTAATCTTGGGTTGCTATGGGTTGCTATTGTTGGGGAATAAGTAATGTCCAGTGTAATCTTGGGTTGCTATTGTTGGGTAATAAGTAATGTCCAGTGTAATCTTGGGGTGCTATTGTTGGGTAATAAGTAATGTCCAGTGTAATCTTGGGTTGCTATTGTTGGGTAATAAGTAATGTCCAGTGTAATCTTGGGTTGCTATGGGTTGCTATTGTTGGGTAATAAGTAATGTCCAGTGTAATCTTATGTTGTTATTGTTGGGTAATAAGTAATGTCCAGTGTAATCTTGGGTTGCTATTGTTGGGTAATAAGTAATGTCCAGTGTAATCTTGGGTTGCTATTGTTGGGTAATAAGTAATATCCAGTGTAATCTTATGGTGTTATTGTTAGGTAATAAGTAATGTCCAGTGTAATCTTGGGTTGCTATTGTTGGGTAATAAGTAATGTCCAGTGTAATCTTGGGTTGCTATTGTTGGGTAATAAGTAATGTCCAGTGTAATCTTGGGTTGCTATTGTTGGGTAATAAGTAATGTCCAGTGTAATCTTGGGTTGCTATTGTTGGGTAATAAGTAATGTCCAGTGTAATCTTGGGTTGCTATTGTTGGGTAATAAGTAATGTCCAGTGTAATCTTATGTTGCTATTGTTGGGTAATAAGTAATGTCCAGTGTAATCTTGGGTTTCTATTGTTAGGTAATAAGTAATGTCCAGTGTAATCTTTGGTTGCTATTGTTGGGTAATAAGTAATGTCCAGTGTAATCTTGGGTTGCTATTGTTGGGTAATAAGTAATGTCCAGTGTAATCTTGGGTTGCTATTGTTGGGTAATAAGTAATGTCCAGTGTAATCTTGGGTTGCTATTGTTGGGTAATAAGTAATGTCCACTGTAATCTTATGTTGCTATTGTTGGGAAATAAGTAATGTCCAGTGTAATCTTGGGTTGCTATTGTTGGGTAATAAGTAATGTGCAGTGTAATCTTATGTTGCTATTGTTGGGAAATAAGTAATGTCCAGTGTAATCTTGGGTTGCTATTGTTGGGTAATAAGTAATGTCCAGTGTAATCTTGGGTTGCTATTGTTGGGTAATAAGTAATGTCCAGTGTAATCTTGGGTTGCTATTGTTGGGTAATAAGTAATGTCCAGTGTAATCTTGGGGTGCTATTGTTGGGTAATAAGTAATGTCCAGTGTAATCTTGGGTTGCTATGGGTTGCTATTGTTGGGTAATAAGTAATGTCCAGTGTAATCTTGGGTTGCTATGGGTTGCTATTGTTGGGTAATAAGTAATGTCCAGTGTAATCTTGGGTTGCTATTGTTGGGTAATAAGTAATGTCCAGTGTAATCTTGGGGTGCTATTGTTGGGTAATAAGTAATGTCCAGTGTAATCTTGGGTTGCTATTGTTGGGTAATAAGTAATGTCCAGTGTAATCTTGGGTTGCTATTGTTGGGTAATAAGTAATGTCCAGTGTAATCTTGGGGTGCTATTGTTGGGTAATAAGTAATGTCCAGTGTAATCTTGGGTTGCTATTGTTGGGTAATAAGTAATGTCCAGTGTAATCTTCAGTTGCTATTGTTGGGTAATAAGTAATGTCGTGTAATCTTGGGTTGCTATTGTTGGGTAATAAGTAATGTCCAGGGTAATCTTGGGTTGCTATAGGTTGCTATTGTTGGGTAATAAGTAATGTCCAGTGTAATCTTGGGTTGCTATGGGTTGCTATTGTTGGGTAATCAGTAATGTCCAGTGTAATCTTGGGTTGCTATTGTTGGGTAATAAGTAATGTCCAGTGTAATCTTGTGTTGCTATTGTTAGGTAATAAGTAATGTCCAGTGTAATCTGGGGTTGCTATTGTTGGGTAATAAGTAATGTCCAGTGTAATCTTGGGTTGCTATGGGTTGCTATTGTTGGGTAATAAGTAATGTCCAGTGTAATCTTGGGTTGCTATTGTTGGGTAATAAGTAATGTCCAGTGTAATCTTGGGTTGCTATTGTTAGGTAATAAGTAATGTCCAGTGTAATCTTGGGTTGCTATTGTTGGGTAATAAGTAATGTCCAGTGTAATCTTGGGTTGCTGTTGTTGGGTAATAAGTAATGTCCAGTGTAATCTTGGGTTGCTATTGTTGGGTAATAAGTAATGTCCAGTGTAATCTTGAGTTGCTATTGTTGGGTAATAAGTAATGTCCAGTGTAATCTTGGGTTGCTATGGGTTGCTATTGTTGGGTAATAAGTAATGTCCAGTGTAATCTTGGGTTGCTATTGTTAGGGAATAAGTAATGTCCAGTGTAATCTTGGGTTGCTATTGTTGGGTAATAAGTAATGTCCAGTGTAATCTTGGGTTGCTATTGTTGGGTTATAAGTAATGTCCAGTGTAATCTTGGGTTGCTATTGTTGGGTAATAAGTAATGTCCAGTGTAATCTTGAGTTGCTATTGTTGGGTAATAAGTAATGTCCAGTGTAATCTTGGGTTGCTATGGGTTGCTATTGTTGGGTAATAAGTAATGTCCAGTGTAATCTTGGGTTGCTATTGTTGGGTAATAAGTAATGTCCAGTGTAATCTTGGGTTGCTATTGTTGGGTAATAAGTAATGTCCAGTGTAATCTTGGGTTGCTATTGTTGGGTAATAAGTAATGTCCAGTGTAATCTTGGGGTGCTATTGTTGGGTAATAAGTAATGTCCAGTGTAATCTTGGGTTGCTATGGGTTGCTATTGTTGGGTAATAAGTAATGTCCAGTGTAATCTTGGGTTGCTATGGGTTGCTATTGTTGGGTAATAAGTAATGTCCAGTGTAATCTTGGGTTGCTATTGTTGGGTAATAAGTAATGTCCAGTGTAATCTTGGGGTGCTATTGTTGGGTAATAAGTAATGTCCAGTGTAATCTTGGGTTGCTATTGTTGGGTAATAAGTAATGTCCAGTGTAATCTTGGGTTGCTATTGTTGGGTAATAAGTAATGTCCAGTGTAATCTTGGGGTGCTATTGTTGGGTAATAAGTAATGTCCAGTGTAATCTTGGGTTGCTATTGTTGGGTAATAAGTAATGTCCAGTGTAATCTTCAGTTGCTATTGTTGGGTAATAAGTAATGTCGTGTAATCTTGGGTTGCTATTGTTGGGTAATAAGTAATGTCCAGGGTAATCTTGGGTTGCTATAGGTTGCTATTGTTGGGTAATAAGTAATGTCCAGTGTAATCTTGGGTTGCTATGGGTTGCTATTGTTGGGTAATCAGTAATGTCCAGTGTAATCTTGGGTTGCTATTGTTGGGTAATAAGTAATGTCCAGTGTAATCTTGTGTTGCTATTGTTAGGTAATAAGTAATGTCCAGTGTAATCTGGGGTTGCTATTGTTGGGTAATAAGTAATGTCCAGTGTAATCTTGGGTTGCTATGGGTTGCTATTGTTGGGTAATAAGTAATGTCCAGTGTAATCTTGGGTTGCTATTGTTGGGTAATAAGTAATGTCCAGTGTAATCTTGGGTTGCTATTGTTAGGTAATAAGTAATGTCCAGTGTAATCTTGGGTTGCTATTGTTGGGTAATAAGTAATGTCCAGTGTAATCTTGGGTTGCTGTTGTTGGGTAATAAGTAATGTCCAGTGTAATCTTGGGTTGCTATTGTTGGGTAATAAGTAATGTCCAGTGTAATCTTGAGTTGCTATTGTTGGGTAATAAGTAATGTCCAGTGTAATCTTGGGTTGCTATGGGTTGCTATTGTTGGGTAATAAGTAATGTCCAGTGTAATCTTGGGTTGCTATTGTTAGGGAATAAGTAATGTCCAGTGTAATCTTGGGTTGCTATTGTTGGGTAATAAGTAATGTCCAGTGTAATCTTGGGTTGCTATTGTTGGGTAATAAGTAATGTCCAGTGTAATCTTGGGTTGCTATTGTTGGGTAATAAGTAATGTCCAGTGTAATCTTGAGTTGCTATTGTTGGGTAATAAGTAATGTCCAGTGTAATCTTGGGTTGCTATGGGTTGCTATTGTTGGGTAATAAGTAATGTCCAGTGTAATCTTGGGTTGCTATTGTTGGGTAATAAGTAATGTCCAGTGTAATCTTGGGTTGCTATTGTTGGGTAATAAGTAATGTCCAGTGTAATCTTGGGTTGCTGTTGTTGGGTAATAAGTAATGTCCAGTGTAATCTTGGGTTGCTATTGTTGGGTAATAAGTAATGTCCAGGGTAATCTTGGGTTGCTATAGGTTGCTATTGTTGGGTAATAAGTAATGTCCAGTGTAATCTTGGGTTGCTATGGGTTGCTATTGTTGGGTAATCAGTAATGTCCAGTGTAATCTTGGGTTGCTATTGTTGGGTAATTAGTAATGTCCAGTGTAATCTTGTGTTGCTATTGTTAGGTAATAAGTAATGTCCAGTGTAATCTGGGGTTGCTATTGTTGGGTAATAAGTAATGTCCAGTGTAATCTTGGGTTGCTATGGGTTGCTATTGTTGGGTAATAAGTAATGTCCAGTGTAATCTTGGGTTGCTATTGTTGGGTAATAAGTAATGTCCAGTGTAATCTTGGGTTGCTATTGTTAGGTAATAAGTAATGTCCAGTGTAATCTTGGGTTGCTATTGTTGGGTAATAAGTAATGTCCAGTGTAATCTTGGGTTGCTATTGTTGGGTAATAAGTAATGTCCAGTGTAATCTTGGGTTGCTATTGTTGGGTAATAAGTAATGTCCAGTGTAATCTTGAGTTGCTATTGTTGGGTAATAAGTAATGTCCAGTGTAATCTTGGGTTGCTATGGGTTGCTATTGATGGGTAATAAGTAATGTCCAGTGTAATCTTGGGTTGCTATTGTTGGGTAATAAGTAATGTCCAGTGTAATCTTGGGTTGCTATTGTTAGGGAATAAGTAATGTCCAGTGTAATCTTGGGTTGCTATTGTTGGGTAATAAGTAATGTCCAGTGTAATCTTGGGTTGCTATTGTTGGGTAATAAGTAATGTCCAGTGTAATCTTGGGTTGCTATTGTTGGCTAATAAGTAATGTCCAGTGTAATCTTGAGTTGCTATTGTTGGGTAATAAGTAATGTCCAGTGTAATCTTGGGTTGCTATTGTTAGGTAATAAGTAATGTCCAGTGTAATCTTGGGTTGCTATTGCTGGGTAATAAGTAATGTCCAGTGTAATCTTGGGTTGCTATTGTTGGGTAATAAGTAATGTCCAGTGTAATCTTGGGTTGCTGTTGTTGGGTAATAAGTAATGTCCAGTGTAATCTTGGGTTGCTATTGCTGGGTAATAAGTAATGTCCAGTGTAATCTTGGGTTGCTATTGCTGGGTAATAAGTAATGTCCAGTGTAATCTTGGGTTGCTATTGCTGGGTAATAAGTAATGTCCAGTGTAATCTTGGGTTGCTATTGCTGGGTAATAAGTAATGTCCAGTGTAATCTTGGGTTGCTATTGTTGGGTAATAAGTAATGTCCCGTGTAATCTTGGGTTGCTATTGTTGGGTAATAAGTAATGTCCAGTATAATCTTGGGTTGCTATTGTTGGGTAATAAGTAATGTACCGTGTAATCTTGGGTTGCTATTGTTTGGTAATAAGTAATGTCCAGTGTAATCTTGGGTTGCTATTGTTGGGTAATAAGTAATGTCCCATGTAATCTTGGGTTGCTATTGTTGGGTAATAAGTAATGTCCAGTGTAATCTTGGGTTGCTATTGTTGGGTAATAAGTAATGTCCAGTGTAATCTTGGGTTGCTATTGTTGGGTAATAAGTAATATCAAGTGTAATCTTGGGTTGCTTTTGTTGGGTAAGAAGTAATGTCCAGTGTAATCTTGGGTTGCTATTGTTGGGTAATAAGTAATATCCAGTGTAATCTTGGGTTGCTATTGTTGGGTAATAAGTAATGTCCAGTGTAATCTTGGGTTGCTATGGGTTGCTATTGTTGGGTAATAAGTAATGTCCAGTGTAATCTTTGGGTTGCTATTGTTGGGTAATAAGTAATGTCCAGTGTAATCTTGGGTTGCTATTGTTGGGTAATAAGTAATGTCCCGTGTAATATTGGGTTGCTATTGTTGCGTAATAAGTAATGTCCAGTGTAATCTTGGGTTGCTGTTGTTGGGTAATAAGTAATGTCCCATGTAATCTTGGGTTGCTATTGTTGGGTAATAAGTAATGTCCAGTGTAATCTTGGGTTGCTATTGTTGGGTAATAAGTAATGTCCCGTGTAATCTTGCGTTGCTATTATTGGGTAATAAGTAATGTCCCGTGTAATCTTGGGTTGCTATTGTTGGGTAATAAGTAATGTCCAGTGTAATCTTGGGTTGCTATTGTTGGGTAATAAGTAATCTCCCGTGTAATCTTGGGTTGCTATTGTTGGGTAATAAGTAATGTCCAGTGTAATCTTGGGTTGCTATTGTTGGGTAATAAGTAATGTCCAGTGTAATCTTGGGTTGCTATTGTTGGGGAATAAGTAATGTCCAGTGTAATCTTGGGTTGCTATTGTTGGGTAGTAAGTAATGTCCCGTGTAATCTTGGGTTGCTATTGTTGGGTAATAAGTAATGTCCAGTGTAATCTTGGGTTGCTATTGTTGGGTAATAAGTAATGTCCAGTGTAATCTTGGGTTGCTATTGTTGGGTAATAAGTAATGTCCAGTGTAATCTTGGGTTGCTATTGTTGGGTAATAAGTAATGTCCAGTGTAATCTTGGGGTGCTATTGTTGGGTAATAAGTAATGTCCAGTGTAATCTTGGGTTGCTATGGGTTGCTATTGTTGGGTAATAAGTAATGTCCAGTGTAATCTTGGGTTGCTATGGGTTGCTATTGTTGGGTAATAAGTAATGTCCAGTGTAATCTTGGGTTGCTATTGTTGGGTAATAAGTAATGTCCAGTGTAATCTTGGGGTGCTATTGTTGGGTAATAAGTAATGTCCAGTGTAATCTTGGGTTGCTATTGTTGGGTAATAAGTAATGTCCAGTGTAATCTTGGGTTGCTATTGTTGGGTAATAAGTAATGTCCAGTGTAATCTTGGGGTGCTATTGTTGGGTAATAAGTAATGTCCAGTGTAATCTTGGGTTGCTATTGTTGGGTAATAAGTAATGTCCAGTGTAATCTTCAGTTGCTATTGTTGGGTAATAAGTAATGTCGTGTAATCTTGGGTTGCTATTGTTGGGTAATAAGTAATGTCCAGGGTAATCTTGGGTTGCTATAGGTTGCTATTGTTGGGTAATAAGTAATGTCCAGTGTAATCTTGGGTTGCTATGGGTTGCTATTGTTGGGTAATCAGTAATGTCCAGTGTAATCTTGGGTTGCTATTGTTGGGTAATAAGTAATGTCCAGTGTAATCTTGTGTTGCTATTGTTAGGTAATAAGTAATGTCCAGTGTAATCTGGGGTTGCTATTGTTGGGTAATAAGTAATGTCCAGTGTAATCTTGGGTTGCTATGGGTTGCTATTGTTGGGTAATAAGTAATGTCCAGTGTAATCTTGGGTTGCTATTGTTGGGTAATAAGTAATGTCCAGTGTAATCTTGGGTTGCTATTGTTAGGTAATAAGTAATGTCCAGTGTAATCTTGGGTTGCTATTGTTGGGTAATAAGTAATGTCCAGTGTAATCTTGGGTTGCTGTTGTTGGGTAATAAGTAATGTCCAGTGTAATCTTGGGTTGCTATTGTTGGGTAATAAGTAATGTCCAGTGTAATCTTGAGTTGCTATTGTTGGGTAATAAGTAATGTCCAGTGTAATCTTGGGTTGCTATGGGTTGCTATTGTTGGGTAATAAGTAATGTCCAGTGTAATCTTGGGTTGCTATTGTTAGGGAATAAGTAATGTCCAGTGTAATCTTGGGTTGCTATTGTTGGGTAATAAGTAATGTCCAGTGTAATCTTGGGTTGCTATTGTTGGGTAATAAGTAATGTCCAGTGTAATCTTGGGTTGCTATTGTTGGGTAATAAGTAATGTCCAGTGTAATCTTGAGTTGCTATTGTTGGGTAATAAGTAATGTCCAGTGTAATCTTGGGTTGCTATGGGTTGCTATTGTTGGGTAATAAGTAATGTCCAGTGTAATCTTGGGTTGCTATTGTTGGGTAATAAGTAATGTCCAGTGTAATCTTGGGTTGCTATTGTTGGGTAATAAGTAATGTCCAGTGTAATCTTGGGTTGCTGTTGTTGGGTAATAAGTAATGTCCAGTGTAATCTTGGGTTGCTATTGTTGGGTAATAAGTAATGTCCAGGGTAATCTTGGGTTGCTATAGGTTGCTATTGTTGGGTAATAAGTAATGTCCAGTGTAATCTTGGGTTGCTATGGGTTGCTATTGTTGGGTAATCA
Source organism: Myxine glutinosa (assembly GCF_964187855.1). Classification (NCBI taxonomy): domain Eukaryota; kingdom Metazoa; phylum Chordata; class Myxini; order Myxiniformes; family Myxinidae; genus Myxine; species Myxine glutinosa. The sequence continues at coordinate 12,799,709 of NC_136267.1, forward strand.
GTAATGTCCAGTGTAATCTTGGGTTGCTATTGTTGGGTAATTAGTAATGTCCAGTGTAATCTTGTGTTGCTATTGTTAGGTAATAAGTAATGTCCAGTGTAATCTGGGGTTGCTATTGTTGGGTAATAAGTAATGTCCAGTGTAATCTTGGGTTGCTATGGGTTGCTATTGTTGGGTAATAAGTAATGTCCAGTGTAATCTTGGGTTGCTATTGTTGGGTAATAAGTAATGTCCAGTGTAATCTTGGGTTGCTATTGTTAGGTAATAAGTAATGTCCAGTGTAATCTTGGGTTGCTATTGTTGGGTAATAAGTAATGTCCAGTGTAATCTTGGGTTGCTATTGTTGGGTAATAAGTAATGTCCAGTGTAATCTTGGGTTGCTATTGTTGGGTAATAAGTAATGTCCAGTGTAATCTTGAGTTGCTATTGTTGGGTAATAAGTAATGTCCAGTGTAATCTTGGGTTGCTATGGGTTGCTATTGATGGGTAATAAGTAATGTCCAGTGTAATCTTGGGTTGCTATTGTTGGGTAATAAGTAATGTCCAGTGTAATCTTGGGTTGCTATTGTTAGGGAATAAGTAATGTCCAGTGTAATCTTGGGTTGCTATTGTTGGGTAATAAGTAATGTCCAGTGTAATCTTGGGTTGCTATTGTTGGGTAATAAGTAATGTCCAGTGTAATCTTGGGTTGCTATTGTTGGCTAATAAGTAATGTCCAGTGTAATCTTGAGTTGCTATTGTTGGGTAATAAGTAATGTCCAGTGTAATCTTGGGTTGCTATTGTTAGGTAATAAGTAATGTCCAGTGTAATCTTGGGTTGCTATTGCTGGGTAATAAGTAATGTCCAGTGTAATCTTGGGTTGCTATTGTTGGGTAATAAGTAATGTCCAGTGTAATCTTGGGTTGCTGTTGTTGGGTAATAAGTAATGTCCAGTGTAATCTTGGGTTGCTATTGCTGGGTAATAAGTAATGTCCAGTGTAATCTTGGGTTGCTATTGCTGGGTAATAAGTAATGTCCAGTGTAATCTTGGGTTGCTATTGCTGGGTAATAAGTAATGTCCAGTGTAATCTTGGGTTGCTATTGCTGGGTAATAAGTAATGTCCAGTGTAATCTTGGGTTGCTATTGTTGGGTAATAAGTAATGTCCCGTGTAATCTTGGGTTGCTATTGTTGGGTAATAAGTAATGTCCAGTATAATCTTGGGTTGCTATTGTTGGGTAATAAGTAATGTACCGTGTAATCTTGGGTTGCTATTGTTTGGTAATAAGTAATGTCCAGTGTAATCTTGGGTTGCTATTGTTGGGTAATAAGTAATGTCCCATGTAATCTTGGGTTGCTATTGTTGGGTAATAAGTAATGTCCAGTGTAATCTTGGGTTGCTATTGTTGGGTAATAAGTAATGTCCAGTGTAATCTTGGGTTGCTATTGTTGGGTAATAAGTAATATCAAGTGTAATCTTGGGTTGCTTTTGTTGGGTAAGAAGTAATGTCCAGTGTAATCTTGGGTTGCTATTGTTGGGTAATAAGTAATATCCAGTGTAATCTTGGGTTGCTATTGTTGGGTAATAAGTAATGTCCAGTGTAATCTTGGGTTGCTATGGGTTGCTATTGTTGGGTAATAAGTAATGTCCAGTGTAATCTTTGGGTTGCTATTGTTGGGTAATAAGTAATGTCCAGTGTAATCTTTGGGTTGCTATTGTTGGGTAATAAGTAATGTCCAGTGTAATCTTGGGTTGCTATTGTTGGGTAATAAGTAATGTCCCGTGTAATATTGGGTTGCTATTGTTGCGTAATAAGTAATGTCCAGTGTAATCTTGGGTTGCTGTTGTTGGGTAATAAGTAATGTCCCATGTAATCTTGGGTTGCTATTGTTGGGTAATAAGTAATGTCCAGTGTAATCTTGGGTTGCTATTGTTGGGTAATAAGTAATGTCCCGTGTAATCTTGCGTTGCTATTATTGGGTAATAAGTAATGTCCCGTGTAATCTTGGGTTGCTATTGTTGGGTAATAAGTAATGTCCAGTGTAATCTTGGGTTGCTATTGTTGGGTAATAAGTAATCTCCCGTGTAATCTTGGGTTGCTATTGTTGGGTAATAAGTAATGTCCAGTGTAATCTTGGGTTGCTATTGTTGGGTAATAAGTAATGTCCAGTGTAATCTTGGGTTGCTATTGTTGGGGAATAAGTAATGTCCAGTGTAATCTTGGGTTGCTATTGTTGGGTAGTAAGTAATGTCCCGTGTAATCTTGGGTTGCTATTGTTGGGTAATAAGTAATGTCCAGTGTAATCTTGGGTTGCTATTGTTGGGTAATAAGTAATGTCCAGTGTAATCTTGGGTTGCTATTGTTGGGTAATAAGTAATGTCCAGTGTAATCTTGGGTTGCTATTGTTGGGTAATAAGTAATATCCAGTGTAATCTTATGTTGTTGTTATTAGGTAATAAGTAATGTCCAGTGTAATCTTATGTTGTTATTGTTGGGTAATAAGTAATGTCCAGTGTAATCTTGGGTTGCTATTGTTGGGTAATAAGTAATGTCCAGTGTAATCTTGGGTTGCTATTGTTGGGTAATAAGTAATATCCAGTGTAATCTTATGGTGTTATTGTTAGGTAATAAGTAATGTCCAGTGTAATCTTGGGTTGCTATTGTTGGGTAATAAGTAATGTCCAGTGTAATCTTATGTTATTGTTGGGTGATAAGTAATATCCAGTGTAATCCTATGTTGCTATTGTTGGGTAATAAGTAATGTCCAGTGTCATCTTGGGTTGCTATTGTTGGGTAATAAGTAATGTCCAGTGTAATCTTGGGTTGCTATTGTTGGGTAATAAGTAATGTCCAGTGTAATCTTGGGTTGCTATTGTTGGGTAATAAGTAATGTCCAGTGTAATCTTGGGTTGCTATTGTTGGGTAATAAGTAATGTCCAGTGTAATCTTGGGTTGCTATTGTTGGGTAATAAGTAATGTCCACTGTAATCTTATGTTGCTATTGTTGGGAAATAAGTAATGTCCAGTGTAATCTTGGGTTGCTATTGTTGGGTAATAAGTAATGTCCAGTGTAATCTTATGTTGCTATTGTTAGGTAATAAGTAATGTCCAGTGTAATCTTGGGTTGCTATTGTTGGCTAATAAGTAATGTCCCGTGTAATCTTGGGTTGCTATTGTTGGGTAATAAGTAATGTACCGTGTAATCTTGGGTTGCTATTGTTGGGTAATAAGTAATGTCCAGTGTAATCTTATGTTGCTATTGTTGGGAAATAAGTAATGTCCAGTGTAATCTTGGGTTGCTATGGGTTGCTATTGTTGGGTAATAAGTAATGTCCAGTGTAATCTTATGTTGCTATTGTTAGGTAATAAGTAATGTCCAGTGTAATCTTGGGTTGCTATTGTTAGGTAATAAGTAATGTCCAGTGTAATCTTGGGTTGCTATGGGTTGCTATTGTTGGGAAATAAGTAATGTCCAGTGTAATCTTGGGTTGCTATGGGTTGCTATTGTTGGGTAATAAGTAATGTCCAGTGTAATCTTATGTTGCTATTGTTGGGTAATAAGTAATGTCCAGTGTAATCTTGGGTTTCTATTGTTAGGTAATAAGTAATGTCCAGTGTAATCTTGGGTTGCTATTGTTGGGTAATAAGTAATGTCCAGTGTAATCTTGGGTTGCTATTGTTGGGTAATAAGTAATGTCCAGTGTAATCTTGGGTTGCTATTGTTGGGTAATAAGTAATGTCCAGTGTAATCTTGGGTTGCTATTGTTGGGTAATAAGTAATGTCCACTGTAATCTTATGTTGCTATTGTTGGGAAATAAGTAATGTCCAGTGTAATCTTGGGTTGCTATTGTTGGGTAATAAGTAATGTGCAGTGTAATCTTATGTTGCTATTGTTGGGAAATAAGTAATGTCCAGTGTAATCTTGGGTTGCTATTGTTGGGTAATAAGTAATGTCCAGTGTAATCTTGGGTTGCTATTGTTGGGTAATAAGTAATGTCCAGTGTAATCTTGGGTTGCTATTGTTGGGTAATAAGTAATGTCCAGTGTAAACTTGGGGTGCTATTGTTGGGTAATAAGTAATGTCCAGTGTAATCTTGGGTTGCTATTGTTGGGTAATAAGTAATGTCCATTGTAATCTTGGGTTGCTATGGGTTGCTATTGTTGGGTAATAAGTAATGTCCAGTGTAATCTTGGGTTGCTATTGTTGGGTAATAAGTAATGTCCAGTGTAATCTTGGGGTGCTATTGTTGGGTAATAAGTAATGTCCAGTGTAATCTTGGGTTGCTATTGTTGGGTAATAAGTAATGTCCAGTGTAATCTTGGGTTGCTATGGGTTGCTATTGTTGGGTAATAAGTAATGTCCAGTGTAATCTTGGGGTGCTATTGTTGGGTAATAAGTAATGTCCAGTGTAATCTTGGGTTGCTATTGTTGGGTAATAAGTAATGTCCAGTGTAATCTTCAGTTGCTATTGTTGGGTAATAAGTAATGTCGTGTAATCTTGGGTTGCTATTGTTGGGTAATAAGTAATGTCCAGGGTAATCTTGGGTTGCTATAGGTTGCTATTGTTGGGTAATAAGTAATGTCCAGTGTAATCTTGGGTTGCTATGGGTTGCTATTGTTGGGTAATCAGTAATGTCCAGTGTAATCTTGGGTTGCTATTGTTGGGTAATAAGTAATGTCCAGTGTAATCTTGTGTTGCTATTGTTAGGTAATAAGTAATGTCCAGTGTAATCTGGGGTTGCTATTGTTGGGTAATAAGTAATGTCCAGTGTAATCTTGGGTTGCTATGGGTTGCTATTGTTGGGTAATAAGTAATGTCCAGTGTAATCTTGGGTTGCTATTGTTGGGTAATAAGTAATGTCCAGTGTAATCTTGGGTTGCTATTGTTAGGTAATAAGTAATGTCCAGTGTAATCTTGGGTTGCTATTGTTGGGTAATAAGTAATGTCCAGTGTAATCTTGGGTTGCTATTGTTGGGTAATAAGTAATGTCCAGTGTAATCTTGGGTTGCTATTGTTGGGTAATAAGTAATGTCCAGTGTAATCTTGAGTTGCTATTGTTGGGTAATAAGTAATGTCCAGTGTAATCTTGGGTTGCTATGGGTTGCTATTGTTGGGTAATAAGTAATGTCCAGTGTAATCTTGGGTTGCTATTGTTAGGGAATAAGTAATGTCCAGTGTAATCTTGGGTTGCTATTGTTGGGTAATAAGTAATGTCCAGTGTAAACTTGGGTTGCTATTGTTGGGTAATAAGTAATGTCCAGTGTAATCTTGGGTTGCTATTGTTGGGAAATAAGTAATGTCCAGTGTAATCTTGGGTTGCTATGGGTTGCTATTGTTGGGTAATAAGTAATGTCCAGTGTAATCTTATGTTGCTATTGTTGGGTAATAAGTAATGTCCAGTGTAATCTTGGGTTGCTATTGTTAGGTAATAAGTAATGTCCAGTGTAATCTTATGTTGCTATTGTTGGGAAATAAGTAATGTCCAGTGTAATCTTGGGTTGCTATTGTTGGGTAATAAGTAATGTCCAGTGTAATCTTGGGTTGCTATTGCTGGGTAATAAGTAATGTCCAGTGTAATCTTGGGTTGCTATTGTTGGGTAATAAGTAATGTCCAGTGTAATCTTGGGTTGCTATTGTTGGGTAATAAGTAATGTCCAGTGTAATCTTGGGTTGCTATTGTTGGGTAATAAGTAATGTCCAGTGTAATCTTGGGTTGCTATTGTTGGGTAATAAGTAATGTCCAGTGTAATCTTGGGTTGCTATTGTTGGGAAATAAGTAATGTCCAGTGTAATCTTGGGTTGCTATTGTTGGGTAATAAGTAATGTCCAGTGTAATCTTGGGTTGCTATTGTTGGGTAATAAGTAATGTCCAGTGTAATCTTGGGTTGCTATTGTTGGGTAATAAGTAATGTCCAGTGTAATCTTGGGTTGCTATTGTTGGGTAATAAGTAATGTCCAGTGTAATCTTGGGTTGCTATTGTTGGGTAATAAGTAATGTCCAGTGTAATCTTGGGTTGCTATTGTTGGGAAATAAGTAATGTCCAGTGTAATCTTGGGTTGCTATTGTTGGGTAATAAGTAATGTCCAGTGTAATCTTGGGTTGCTATTGTTGGGTAATAAGTAATATCAAGTGTAATCTTGGGTTGCTATTGTTGGGTAATAAGTAATGTCCCGTGTAATCTTGGGTTGCTATTGTTGGGTAATAAGTAATGTCCCGTGTAATCTTGGGTTGCTATTGTTGGGTAATAAGTAATGTCCCGTGTAATCTTGGGTTGCTATTGTTGGGTAATAAGTAATGTCCAGTGTTAAAACTTCTGTGCAGTAATATAATTATTGTGTTATATGAACATTATTAAGTGTTCTCAAATAGACATGATCGTCACATGATGTACATTTTATAGAGAGTTACATCCATGCTGCAGCAGCACATGTTGAATGAACTTTGCAGATGGAGTTGATTTTTCATACCTTCGGACGACACAACTACAAGCAGACTACAGCGAACCTGGACCTGTTTCTGTGTCGTTTCAATGAGCTCCAGTTTTGGGTGATCACGGAAATGTGTTTGTGCAGCCAGCTCGGAAAACGCGTACAGCTGCTGCGGAAATTCATCAAAGTTGCTGCTCAGTAAGTTGCTTCTCTTGATTCCATCCCCTTTACATGCTTTCTCGCTTTACTTTTCTTTCACATGCATTTTTAGCCCCCGTTGGACGTACTACGGGACGGGTCTCGTCCATCCGTCCATCCACAATAGTCTGTGGGCTGATCCCTTAAAAAAACAAAATTCGTCTGCACCGATTAGATATTAGGTTTCTGTGTTTTATTTTGTACATATGTTTATAAGAAAACATTTTAAGTTGGGAAACCCTCTGAGAAAGTGTCCATTCTGCCTCAAAATTACGTTTCCACCGTGTCACCCCCTCTTGAACCGAAACTAACAACTTTCAATGAGAACATTGTATTTCGCATGTGTACACATCTTTACGATCACTTGAAGTGGGTTTCTAACTTATTCTAACATGCTGATTACAGATACAGAAACCACAGACTGTTCAACCTTGTTATGTTACGATATTCTCGAGGTCATTCTTTACACGCGGATTGTTGCAAACCTCAACCGCTTTTGCATACACAGCTTGGTCAGATGTGATTACAACAGGTGGTCTGCCGTGTTCAGTGTTAGTGGCCTGACAGTCCAGCAGGTCCACAACGTCGCTCGCATTGGTCAAAGCTGTATACACCGTGGAAAGATCTCCGGGTGCTTCGTTGATCACAGGCATGTACCCTATGTTATGGGAAAGCTGTCCCTCATCGGTGCTGCACAGGATCTGGTTTTGTCGGCTCCATCCAGGCACCACCTGCAACAACAAGAAAGGTGCTCGTTTCGGTGAAGGCATTATTTGATGATGTTTTCTCAAAAATATTATTGGTTTATTTTCATGACGCATGCATTATTTATGGGTGTGAACACGACCCTTCGGACTTTTAGATTCATTGAATCAAAATAAAGCCCACGACAGGTGCCGTGTTGGAAGCAGGTATTGTCCGAGGCGTAAGCCGAGGATTCTAACGACTGGAATGATGGTACCTGGGCTTTAATTTGATTTCAATGAATCACAAAGTCCGAAGGGGAGGCTCAAACACTTTTAAATACTTGTCTTTTAAAGTCCTTTTAAAAGTTTGACATATCAAAAAATACTAATCCTTAAATCAGTCGCTAGCCTAGGATACCAATCCTGCTTATAATGGGTGCCGTAATTTTGTAATGCAAATATTTATCGGCTGTTTCGTCACGTCGTGAAATGTTTTCTGTCATGGTTGGCCTAGCCATTCCACAATGACCTCCACCCAGATTCCGTTAACCAATGAGATCGTGCGATTCCCCCGTTTACTGCCGTTGTTTTCTGCGAGCGCACCCAGCAGGGACCGACCCCATTATCCACCACCGGCGAGCATGATCGGCAACTTTTAAAGTGACAACATTGACAAATCAAATGCGGTAAAAATGCAGGGGAAGGGAACACGAGCGCGGCTAGGCTTTATGCATATTAAAGCCTGCGTTTGGCAGGCTCAAGTATTTAATAAAGAAGCAGTGTTGTTGGCACCCAATGCTAAAGAGCAATATCTTACCTGTGTGTAAATGGCATCTGGGAGTTGGAGGTCGGGACAGAGCCGTGATAACAGCCAAGGTTTGACGATACTTGACGGGATTTGATGGGATTTGCGCATCTCCTTCTTGTTGGCGAAGTTCCCCTATGGCACTTTCGATTTCTTGTATCTTGCTTGTAGACACGGTGTGACCAAATTTGTTCAACATGGTCACCAGTTCTGTACCCCCTGTCATTCTTCGAACAACCATGGCCAATGAAACGTGCTTCGGGGTCAGAATTCTACCACCTCTACAGCAATATAGGATGTCTTGGCAGATGGAAAGCACCTTTTTGTGTTTGGCATCATCAAGCTTCACAAGCGTTTCAGTGAAGTGTTTTTCTCCGGAGACTATCCAAGATACCATATTGAAAAGGATGCTTGGAATAGAGGATTCCGCAAACTCTGTTGTGCAGCAATCAGGTGTTGGTGGCCACCTCATGTTTTCAACTTTTTCGAGTTCCTTCCGGATATGTGGACTGAGATAATATGCTTTGTACATAGGTGTTTGCTCGTCGTCTGCTGGTGAGAAATTGAAATCATCTTCGACATCTTTATCCTTCAAAGCACGTTCCATGTCTTGACGGGTTTGAATCATCGTTCCTATTTCCATTTGACATGACAACAACACCTCTGATTCATTCTTTCTGGGTGGGCGATAGAAACGCAAATTGTTTGCGAAGTGATTTAAAAGTTTGTCTTTTAGATGTCGCAAACTGGGATTCGTACACGATCCATGATGAACCAAAGCTGCAACGAACGGGTTGCGTACTGTCGCCATGGTCCATATTGCTTGCTCATCAACTACCGACTTTTGGATCATCAACTACCGAAAAAAGTTTGAAATTCCCGCCGAACAAAAAACGACTCCTGCGAACAATTGACGACGCTTCCGAACCCCCGCGCATGTTTGGCGAACTCTTGGAGCCTAAAATACGAATGTTGGACTTTGCCATTTTTTCGACATTCGCATCCTTCGCGAACCGTTCGCGTGTCCGTGAAAACCCACCTTAAAGAAGCCTTTGCTGAAATGACCCGTAGAGCATAAGAATTTGTGTAATCATGGTAGCATACGTCATGCTTCAGTAAATCCCCTGCGATGGCATCTGTGCCACCACGTGCCCCTCCTGCAAGATGATTGACAATACGACTGTCGTTACGTACGGCTGCTGCTTCTTTGAGTTTCTCCACTGCAGAGAGCAATGGTGTGGCCTTGTGTTTTTTTCGTCGGTCTTTTTTATCTTGTTTGTATAGCTCTTGGCATATGATACACTTTCCCAGATCAGTGGGTTGAACTTTAGAGCGTGTAAATCTTTTTTGTGGGGAACAACCGGCGATTTCATCAAATGCATCCTCGAGTGGTGAACGCGCTACACGCTTCTTTTCCATCGAGCGTACACTCTTTTCGAGGGTGTACACTTTGTAGCAGTTGATATGTTTCACGATGCTACTGGCTTCGACTGGCAGTGGAACTGTTCCGTCAATGTATTGTTTGAGGGTTTCGTGGACATGGTCTTTCCGACGTTTCGCGGCATCGCACAATTTACCCCACGAAGCTGTTGTGAACGTGACTTCCTTGCCTGGAGTTTCACTGTACCCATGGCAGACGCACTGGTTCTATTTCACCGGTGGCATCGTGGCTCCTCAACGTCGACGAATCACTGTTTCAGATCTGGAAGTACATGATAAATATTATATAATTACTGTAAACATATATTAGTACTTGAAATCTTAACACTAGCTGTAGAATATGGTGAATAATATATATCCACCATGCTAAAAAAACAATATCTATATTGTGTTCATTGGTTGTTTCTGATTCATATCTGCTTCAAATAATTCTTCGCAAACTAAAACATGAATACATGCGTTTGGTGTCATATTGAGGTTACTTGCTTTCTAAATGAAAGAAAAAGTAATTTTTTTCGAATTTGCTGCAGCCCTGTTCGACATACACTTGACATTTACCAACAATTATGTGTAGTTTACCAAAGAAATAATGTGGGCATTGTATCCTCATGTCTGGAAACATACAAAACGATAGTTCATACACGTATGTACCTTATCTAGATTAGAACATGTGAGAATTAAAATGTTTTATCATAATCGGTTGTGGCCATCTTGGATTTCACAGATGGGCCCAACCTAAAAAGGTTTAACAGTCTGTGGTCATTGTATCTGCACTCAGTACGTCAGAGTAACTGAGAAACGCGCTTCAAATGATCGAAAAGATGTATATACATAGGAAAAACAATGTTCCAATTTATAATTGTTGGCTTCGGATCGGTCGGATTTCAGGGGGGGGGGGGGGGGCTCACACCGTTGAAATGTAATTTTGAAGCAGAATGGACACTTTCTCAGAGGGTTTCCCTAGCTAAAATTGTTTCATATACAAATACGTACAAAATAAAACACAGACACCTAATATCTAAGAGGTGCAGACGAAAACTGCATTTTAATGGTCTTATGGGAATCGGCCCACCGACTACAACCATATCTTGGAGATGTATGGAACGATTGTTTTCATACTTGACACAAAGACAATACATGATGGTGTACATATGCACGTCATTTTGTTTCGTGATGCGATCAAAATGGCCGACTGGCGGCCATTTTAGTTGTAAAAAACCCCAATATTGAACACGTCCTCAACCATTTCTCGGATATGCATTTGCTGGTCTTGTTCAAACTTGGCGCACAGACAATAAATGATGGCTTACATGTGCATGTCATTTTTTTATCTACTCGGGGGCCCGGCCATTGGTTCGTTGTACCAAATTTTCATTGGTCTTCACGGCCTTGTAGCATACCTGCCTGCCGGACTCAGGAGGGTCTTTTGGGTCCTCCGGTTCTTTTGGGTCAATTGGGACCTTTGCGTCATTTATGACTTTTGGGTCAAATGGGTATTTTGGGTCCTCGGGGACTCTTGGGTATTTTGTGTACTCGGGGACTTTTGGGTTATCAAGGACTTTTGGGTCTTTTGGGTCATTAAGGACTTTTGGGTCATCTGAGTCTTGTGGGACCTTGGGGACTTTTGGGTATTTTGGGTCCTCAGAGACTTTTGGGTCATCAATAACTTTTTGGGTACTTTGGGACTTTTGGGTCTTTTGGATCATTAAGGACATTTGAGTCATCTGGGTCTTTTGGGTCCTCAGGGACTTTTGGGTTATCAATACTTTTTGGGTCCTTGGGACTTTTGTGTCATTAAAGACTTTTGGGTATTTTGGGTCCTCGGGGACTTTTGGGTATTTTTGGGTCATTAAGGACTTTTGGGTCATCTGGGTCTTTTGGGTCATCTGGGTGTTTTGGGTCATCGGGGGTCTTTTGGGATTTTTCGGATCCTCGGGGACCTTAGGGTCATCTGGGACTTTTGGGTTCTCAGGGACTTTTGACTCCTTGGGGTCTTTTGGGTCGCAAGTGTTAAAGGGTCTTCCAAGGTCTAAGGGGTCTCAGCAGTCTAAAGGGTTAAAAGGTACATTTGATGAGTACATAATTAATTAATAGCCATACATAATAAATAGACACAAAAAGTATGACACACACACACACACACACACACACACACACACACACACACACACACACAGACACACACACACACACACACACACACACACACACACACACAACACACATAACACACATAACACACACACACACGCAGGCACGCACACATGCAGGCACGCACGCATGCACACACACAATTCATCCATTTATAACAGATATCAGATCCAAGATGGCCGATAGGCTTCCATTTTGTTACTTAAATGTGTCCCCAACCATTTCTTGAACATTTATGGTCTGATTTTGCTCAGATTTGGCACAAGCACAGTACATGATGGTGTGGGAGAGTTATAAGCCAAATAATTATTCTACTGTGGGAGCTGTGCTCGCACGATAAAGCCAGACAAAATGGACGACACAGGAACGAAGTTTCACCGAGCTATTTATTTTAGCTCAACACGAAAGAACTCAAAAGCACTGAATCTGCCGATCGAACGGGCGGCAATTTATAATCAAAGTTCAACACACAAAAGCCACGCCTCTCAGGCGGGGCGTGGTATGCAAATGGTTAAGCCACGCCTCTCAACGGGGCGTGGCATGCGAGTCAAGTGTTCGCCCAGGAAAGGCAAGTCTGGACATGTCCGGGCGAGTCCGGGCAAGTCACCGCTCGCCGGTTGCGTCATCGGCCGGTGCAAGATGATTGTGTATGCTTCCGGTAACCGCTACACTACAGTGTTTTCTGATCAGGCAGTAGGTGAGTCATCGCCAGCACCCTGACCAAATTATTTTATTTCTAACCGACTCAAGGTAGAAATCGTGCACTGTTGTGTGCTTACAGAAACAATGTCTCGCTACAAACCAAGTAATGATAAATCAATTTGGTGTAGTTTTTAATAAATGTACTGTAATTATTTATTTATGAATAAGGGTGATATTGTTCGATACATCAAATTCAAATAATCTTTTTGAATGACCAACTTCAAAGAGGTCAAATTAACACTGTGGGCGGTATGGAGCAAACGTTGTTTTTTTGTAAATTGCGATGGAGGGGGATGAACGTGTTCCCTACGAATGAATTTTCTTGCCTCAAAACTGCAACACTGCACCCCTCCTTTCATCAGGCTCGGCCCGAGCCGAACCACATAGCAGTGAGGACGGCCGGCTTCCGATACCTGGGTCAGGACTACTCTTTAACAATTAGTGTGATACTTAGGTGTGGTTACCCTCTACATTTAACCTACTACCCTGAGTGCGACAGTTTTAACATGAGAAATGTCCCACCTGCTGCGTTGTGTACTACCTAACTGACTCACGCCCACAATTAACCGAATTACGGAATTATTTTCAAACTAAACATAGAGCCGGTGGGGAGCATGTTATTTACAAGACGCTACTAATATATACAAAACTACAACCCAGGACCTGTCTTTTGTGGGAAGAGAAAGAAGGAATTTTGAAAAGAGGAAACACCATTTGCACTGCACTGCACCAATACACCATACACCCATATGTATATAAAATGCTCCATAATAAAAAAATGCACAAAAAGCACCATCACCAATGCACAAAACATTTCAGAAATAATAAATGATGCCTTGTGCTTGACTTGACTGCTGGGCCGATGTTTCTTCTTGCTTCTGGCTTCATGGATCTTCGGTGTGCCATCGTTAGACTTGATGTCTTCTTGTCCGGGTACACCAAAGATTAATTAATAGAAAAGGGCACAACCTGTGTCCACTTTTTATTTGGCCAGCAGGGCCAGCGTAGGTGGTCCGACTGCTTGGCATGTGCGCCACTTAAAACCAGTGGTCCACAAGCAAGATGCTGCTGGCAGCAATGGTCTGCTCCAGCAAAGGTGCCAGACCACAGAACGTGTGGTCCATATGGTGTATCAGTGCAGGCAGGCAGGCAGGCAGGCAGCAGGGTGCAGCGCAGAGTGCGGCCGCACGGCTCAGGACACCTGCACACTCCCCTCAACAAAAGACCATGGTCCATGAGCAGGGAGGAAGACAAATCAGAGGTTAGCGGGGGCAAGGGCGCAAGGGTACACGTCAAAACAAGGTAATGCGACATGAGGGCCACGGGAGAGCGAGCGGAGAAAGCTCGTCCCTACTCGTACGTCACCCCCCACGTCAATCTACCTACCCTTGCCCTTCCCCGTATTTACACAATTTACAAATTCGTTTCTACCATCTCGTCTCCCATATCTCCCCCTAATCTAAATTCGTCCCCAATCCCTCCCAAGAAGGAAGGGTTGGGATCACACACAATGTCTCTCTTACGTCATGATGCGTCTTTCCATCCAAACATCTGCAAAAACCCTTTTGTGGAGTCCTGTCACCTCAGTGAGTGGATGCGGATGGTGCGAAGAGATTTTCCTCCTAACTATCCTTCTAATTGACATTAACTCAGTTTACACAACCCGGGGTCTTGCCCTGCCAATCCATTGGCCATCTTTACTCTATGTGGTTCTAAAAACCAATTCCCATTGACCATACTGTGGTGCCTCCCAATTTTGGGGTCTCACTCCCCCAATGTTTCGATAGAGCCGAACTGGCGATAGAGCCGAAAGCCGAAAATTCAACCCCCCTGGCGTTAATTCAGCGATCGACCGGGATTCGAACCCAGGATCCTAGGATCCCAAGCCGGCATGCTAACCGCTAAGCCAACACCAGGGCTTATTCATATATATATATTCATATACTCCTCCAATTTTTCGATACTGTGCCCTCGCACAATTTCGGGGCTGGGTCGTGTGGCTCCACCAGCAGGCCTACCTCCCTGCGCACCTCCGCCACTGACGTCGCCACCCGAGCTTGCCTAGCTCCTGCGACTACCCTAACCTGGGGAAGGCCCGCCATGGCTCTTACCCCCTAATGCCCCCTCTGGCATTGGGCTACCCGGGTCCTCTCCTTAGGATCCTCGGGCCCCACTGAACTCTAACTCTAACTCTGAACACTGACCCTACCTGGCTCCCAGGGCCTACCTGCGTCTTCACCTGGCCGACAGACTACCAGTGGCGGAGTGCCCCAATAACCATACTCACCAACAGGCTCACACACCCAGCCATTCCACTTATGCACTCCTCCAAGCACTTCTTTACTACTACACGCACCACAGATGTCAATATCCAAACAATTTACCTACTCCCGCTACGTACTTTAAACTACCCTCCCCGGGTATTCGTGAAGGGGTCCATCCTCCCCCCATTCACTCCTTCGCACCATGCACTCCACACCACTCCTTCCACACTACTCACTCCACACCATTTATTCCACACCACTCAGTATTTTCACTTGCACCCCATGCAAGCCAATCACTCAATACACTTACACTTGTCCACAATACTCTACTCATACACTTACACACACACACACACACACACACACACACACACACACACACACACACACACACACACACACACACACACACACACACACACACACACACACACACACACACACACACACACACACACACACACACACACACACACACACACCATTCTCGAACATTGCCTCATTTGCTCACCATCACGACCAAGACTCCCATTCACAATTCCTCATTTGCGCCTAAAGCGCATCCTCATACTTACACACACAGCATCATCTACCTAACTCCTTCCCTCTAATACTAGTGCTTTCCCTGTCATCCCTTTACACTAAGCACATCCCCCGTCATTATCAACCATCTAATCTGACTACGTCCCCACTACTTGTACAATGTCCCTACATAAATCTTGGTCGCCTATGGTCATCTTTCTAAGTTCCTATCAATTATCCTAGCCCTCCCTGGCTAGTTCTCACCGCCACAACCCCATACTCTACTGCTCCTCTGCCCCAAAAGGATGCGAGGGATGGTAGATGTACCATCCCTCTACACCGGATACCATTCGCCATCACTATTACTACTTGTCCACTACTCTGAGCCTCTTGGGGGTGGAAATACATTTTTACAGCTCGGCTTCGGAAAGCCGAGCAATGCATACGGGTGGTTGGTCTACTGTCAGTTGGGTCCATCTGGCATTTGCGATTCTGGGGAGGAGGCACACTCGGTCCGAGGTTCCAGGCGCCATCCCTGCGTGGAGCCTTCCGGTCTCCGGCACGATGACCCAACCTCCCCCGGCCGGAGCACCGCGCCCGCCAGGGGGCGAAGGTCCGACTTGGCCTTTCTCCCCCGGAATCGTGCCGATCGCCTTGCCCGCGAAATGCTCGGCACCGACCATACAGGGCGGGCCCGGCACGAATCCTGCACGGTGCTCTTTGCAAGAGTTCCGCGGCAATGATCCCCCCCCGGCTCCCGCAGCACACAAAGAACACCACGCCCCGAGAGCTCGCGTCGGCTATCCGTCAGCCTAACCGCTGCCCCGGTCTGCGTCAATGCTCGAGTCACATTCTCACATCCATACGCGACCCTTTTCTCACTCACACATCCCATACACTCCGTTAATTCCGCCACCGCACGCTCTCGTGCACACTCTTTCGTTCCACACTCAGGTGTACACCACTCAGGCACACTCATTCCTTCCAAACACTCCATTACGCACTCCTCTCACGCACATTCTTGCGCACTCATCCTACTTGCACACTCCGTTACATCCTCTGTAACTACCATAGGTGTGCACTCCTGCATACACCCACTTAGCACACACCTACCCACGGGAGTGCAATCCATTGCTGCACACCCAATCATGCGCTCTGGTGTGCATCCCCACACACTCTCCACAACCAACTCTGGTGTGCATTCTCGCACACTCTCTCCAACCAACTCTGTTGTGCATTCTTGCACACTCTCCACAACCAACTCCCACTCCGTGTCGCACTCTGCACACGTACACTCGGTTGTGCACTCACTCTCACTTTCACACTCTGTTTCATACTCGTGCTCCGGCACACACCTTTTCCTCACTCGCGTGCCATTTCCTTTCATACAGCGCACCACGGACCTTCCACAAGCGCCTCGGTGACGCCGGGATCCCAAGCGCGTGAAAAATCCTTTCGCGCCAAACCTTTTCGCGCCATATACAGCCCGACTCATCTTTGGGATCCTTTTCTCCTCATGCAGCTGCAAATCTTTATTAGGAGTAGCAAGTACGGCATCATGATGCGAACACAGACTTTGCACAATTTCCATCTTTTCCTCCCGCGATTGCTCTTCTAAGTCCGCCGTCTCCTTAACCCCGATTTCAACAATCATTATTTCATTTTCTTTTTCCTCGACGAACGCTGGTGCTAATAAAATAAAATTTTCTAATTCAGTGGCTGTCGTGTTCAGTGTCGGTGCTAATAATTCTCTATACCCCGTGTCGCGATTTCTACCCCGGTCCACCCGGCTGTGCTTTGCTCCACCTCGCTTTCTCCGCGTTCCTCAAGCCGCGCTACCCTGTCGCATACCCATGTGCCTTTCCTGCTCGACCTGCGGTCTATTTCCTTCCCACATTTTTTTATGTGGCCACGCATTCTGTTTTCAAACCCCGTTAATCTGTCCTTCATTCCTTTCATTTGATTTTCTCAGGTGGCCATCCTGTTTTCCAACCCCGTTAACCCCTCATTCATTTCTCCCATGTGGCCACCCACGTCCTTCAACAGGCCCCCCCAATTTTCTTTCTAATCCCCCCAATTTGCTTTCTACTCCCCCAATTTGACTCCCCAATTGCTCCCCCATTCTATTTTCCAAATCACTTAACCCGTCTCTCAATCCCCCAATTTGGTTTCCCACATCGTTTCTCAATCCCCCAATTTGGTTTCCCACTCGCTCACTATTATTTTCCATCTCCTTACTCAATCCCCCAATTTTCTATCTAATCCCCCAATTTTCTCCTGCGTTCTGTCCACCCCCAATTGTATGGCTGCCTGTAGCTGCGCAATGAGGTCCTGCATATCCATCCCCCCCATTTGCGCAGCGGGCGCGGCCCTCGTCGCCATGTGTGAGGCGCTGCCATTTTGTTCACCTGCAACCCCAACTGCTGCACCCTCTTCAATCTCCTCTTCCATTCCTCTCAATTGTCCCACTTCTTCCCGGGGGTCCTGGGTTAATTCTAACTCCTCCTCATCTACCCCCTACTGGCATCCGATCGCATTGGCTATCCATGGCACGATTCAATTTAGATGTTAATTACATAAATTTTGGCCGCTCGTAATTTGGAGTGCGTTAGGCGCACTTCGGGCCCAAATCCCACTCCCAGACACCAATTGTTGCGGATCTCCGACGTCGGCCTTCCCCTTATCTAGGGGGGATTAATCCCCATGTCCTTTTATCTGGCCGACGCGATCCTGGGGGCTATAACGTCCTTCCCGGGCAGCGTTAGGTAGGGTTTTTAGGACTATGGATTTGCTATTACCTAAGTACTAACGCTGACCGGAAACGAGGAAATAACTCCTGCCCGAATCACGGATATTGATGGAATATCCCGAGCGGATAGCAATCCGCGATCCGAGCTGTTAACAGGTACTAACCCGATTATAGCGGTTGGGATCGTGCCACGGTTACCCATTGGAGAAATGACTAAGACGGTCGGATCAAGAGGAAACCAGGAAGAACAGGTGATTTATTCACAATGTACAAAGAAGAGGAAAAGAAAGGATGTACAAGAAAGAGGAAGAAAAAGTACACAGGGCAGCCTTAGACAGTCTTACTTATCCCTTGGACTCGGGCCCGTTCGCTCTCAGACTCGGTCTCAGACTCAGACTCACGCAGGGATGAAGAAGGTAGGGTGGAAGGTCCAGCGATGGCGTCCACAGCTCGTCCCGGTCCTCGGCCCATACCAGCAGACGATGGTGGACGGCAGGCAGCTCTCCGCGTAGCGTAGGCGTGAGCGGACAATTATATCGGGGAAATGGTAAGCTGGGCTATCGGCGACTTCGTGGCTCTTGGCCGCGTATGTAATAGGAATATGGGCGTTTGGATGTTTGCGCACCACAAGCCCAAGCCGAATTCTCAACTGCTGATCCCTGACAAACCCTTCACAATGTCGCGTTCCTCCAACAAATGTCCTTCAACGCCAATCGTACGAGTTCTTTCGCACAACGCGCTCGCCCCCTCAAGTCCTTCTGAATGTGCTCCTTCCAAACACACCCCGAATACCCAAAAGACCCCGAAAAACCAAAACACCCCAAAGACCCAAAACACCCCGAAGACCCAAAAGACCCCGAAGACCCAAAATACCCAAAACACCCAAAACACCCTGCAGACCCAAAACACCCTGGAGACCTAAAACACCATAAAGACCATTAATACCCCAAATACCCAAAACACCACAAAGACCCAAAATACCCTTAAAGTCCCAGATTATCCAAAAGACCCTGAAGACCAAAATAGCCCCAAAGACCCCATAGACCCAAAAGACCCCGAAGAACCAAAACACCCGAAAGACCCAAAACACCCCGAAGACCCAAAACACCCCGAATACCAAAAACACCCCGAATACCCAAAACATCCAGAAGATCCCACAGACCCTTAAAGACCTTTAAGACCCAAAAGACCCTTAAATACCTTGAATAACCAAAATACCCCAAAATACCCTTAAAGACCCAGAGGAACCAAAAGACCCCGAAGAACCAAAACACCCCAAAGACCCCAAATACCCTTAAAGGCCCAGAGGATCCAAAAGACCCTGAAGACCCAAATGGCCCTGAAGACCCAAAACACCACGAAGACCAAAAAGACCCTGAAGACTCAAAATACACCGCAATGGTCAAAGACACCTATCCCTCTGAAAAATGTGTGGTGAGGCACGTTGAGCGCATCAAGTCACGCTTGTGTAATTAATAGATATATTCAGGTTTCAGTAGCATGTAATTAATAGACATATTCAAGTTTCAATAGCATGTAATTAATAGACATATTCAGCTTTCACAATACAACCACAACATGCATTTTAAGGCCATTTTCCCTGCCAGAGCGGGGGTTCGCCTTGCGGTCCCCATGACAATCTTCTCCATTTTGCCCTATTTTCTGCATCTCTCCTTGTTAACCCCCTTGCCCGCATTTCTTCTTCCACCATCTTTAGCCAAGTCTTTCTCGGTCTTCCCCGTCCTCTACTTCCTTCTACATTCATTTCCATCACTCTTCTCAACCAGTCACTTTCATCCTTCCTCAACACATGACCAAACCATCTCAACCTGTTCCTCTTCATAGCATCAATCACAGGCTCTACTCCCATCATCTTTCGCAATTCATCATTTGTCTTCCTCTCTCTCAACGATACTCCGCACATCCACCGAACCATTCGCATTTCCAGCCTCCGTTGCTGCTCTACATTCATGACCCATGTCTCGCACCCATAAATCATAACACTTCTCACACATGCAGCATACACCTTTCCCTTCAACTTCAACGACACTCCCCTCCTCATCAGCACGCCACTCAGTTCCCGAAACTTCTTCCATGCACGTCTCACTCTAGAAACCGTTGCCGAGTCTGATCCACCTTCTCCATTCAGCATGTCTCCGAGGTAGCAAAATGTTTTCACACCTTCCAGCTTCACGCCTTCTCCAAGTTCGAACTTAACATTTCCTTCATCTGCAGCTCCCTCTGCGCACACCTTACATTTGAATGTAGCTGCCACACTGGTTAATGACCCTCTCAGACCACGACATTTTTGATGAACCCACTCAGCGCACATTGTACATTGAATGGAGTTCACTCCAACACCCTTCCTGCACACAGCACACGGCCACTTCCCAGTTCTTTCCACCTCACCACATGCTTTACCACTTGCCATCACCTCCGTCTTTCCTATATTCACCTTCAGACCTTTTGTCTCCATACATTCCTTCCACTTGTTCATCTTTTCCTTCAGTCCATCCACACGTTCCGCAATCAACACAAGATCATCTGCATACAACAATTTCCACGGTAAACCCTCCTTTACGTTCTGAGCCAGCACCTCCATCACAGCTACAAATAGTAGTGGACTTAGTACCGAACCCTGATGCACTCCCACCTTCGCCTCAAAGTCACCACTGTTCCCATTCTTCGTCCTTACAGCTGTGCGCGCTCTTTTGTTCATTGCCATCACTACTCTGATCAACCATTCCTCCACCCCTAACTTCCTCAATGCCCATGTCAATACTTCGCGTGGAACCCTATGAAATGCTTTCTCCAGATCAACAAACCCAAGGAACAACTTCTTCCTCTTCTCCATGTACTTCTGCAACTGCCTCACAATAAAGAGCGCGTCTGTCGTTCCTCTTCCTGGCATAAATCCAAACTGCATTTCGTCGATCTTCACTTTCTTCCTTATCCTCCTCTCCAACACCCTTTCCAATACCTTCATTCCATGCTCCAATAACTTTATCGCTCGGTACGAGCCACACTCCAGAGGGTCACCTTTCGCCTTGTATAGAGGGACGAGGGTACTCAGTTCCCAATTCACTGGAATGTGGCCTTCTTTCACCACCAGATTACAGATCTCTGTCATTCTTTTCACACCCCAACTTCCTGCTGCCTTCACCCATATCTCTCACAACTCCCGTCGGCCCTCCTGCTTTTCTACTCTTCATTGCTTTTATCGCTTCCTCAACTTCCTTCTCAGTTATCTTCTCTGCCGGTCCTAAAACTGGGTTACTCTCTATGTTGCATACATCATACAATTCCTTTATTTTAAAGGAAATTCCTTTAAATTCCTTTATTTTTGTGAAAACCTTTAAAATTCCTTTATTTTCCTTTATTTTTGTGAAAAATTCCTTTAAATTCCTTTAACTTTTTCCTTGGGAAAGAACAATTTTTGAAAATCGTGAAATAACACGTCATATCCTAAAATGCACAGAATTCCATAATTTTGAACCACTAAATCATAAAATTTTCCAGAAGTATCACTTGCAAAATATTTCAAATCTAATCTGGAACAGGGTCTCTTGGTTTAGTATTATCTATTGCTTAATTCTGGATTCATTTTCATATGTAGCATGTTCTTTCTAAATTTGACCGGCTGAAAAGTTGAGTCTGCCTCTCGTCAGTATATTTCCAGAAATCATGCCATGACCTTGCACCTGTCTTCAATACGAAGAAACGTTCAATACTCTGGTACAAGTGCACTTCATCCTGGCAATTGTGCCACTGCTGGAAGGCTTCCTTAAGATTTTCCAATGTGAAGCACCCCTTGTCCATGTCCTTCATGACGGTATGGTAGAAATTGTGAAGGTCACTCTTATGAGATTCATGCAGAACGACTGTGTCAGCAAGCTTTCCATCGCAGACCTGACATCAGGCCTTGACCTGAAAGATCATGTTCTGGCAGATGAAAAGATGAATGTCGGTGAACCAACGCACAAAACTATCGAAGCAATACCAAGTGAATCTAGAAAGAGAAACTTCCTTGGAATGAGGCATTTCTACAAAACCCTGTCAGAATATCTGTTGAAGCAACTGCCCCTTGGCAATAAACTTCTTCGTGAGCTGAGATGTCTGCAACCAAAGAGGAAGTCTTCTTCCATCTCCTCCATTGAGAAAGTTGCCCGTCGCCTGCCTCATGTCATCAACACAGAAGAAGTGGCTTCCCTCTCTGATGAGTGGAAGTTGTACCATCTGGCAGAAATTGACGTTTCTGATGTGACAGTGGACAAGTACTGGAGCAAGGTGTGCCAGCTAGAAACAGTCACTGGATCACCAAAATTCAAGGTGCTACCAAAAGTTGTGAAAGCTGCCTTGGCTCTTCCACATGGCAACGCTGATGTGGAAAGGAGTCTTTCATTGAACAAAAAGACCATCACAGCTGACAGGGTGAGGTTGTCATCTGACAGCGTCAATGGCCTTAGGGCTGTCAAGGACAAGCTCAAACAACACGACAAAGACCCTCTAAAGGTCCCAATCATTCCAAAAAACTGTTGCTGGCGACAAGACATGCAAATGCTCTCCATCGGAGACGCATGGAGGAAGAAAAGGAAAACGCTGCCATAGAAAAGGCCAAGCGAGAAAAAGAATAGAAGGAGCGAAAAATAAGGCAGGTCCAAGCAAAAGAACTGGAAGCAGCCAAAAAAGACATAAGCAAGTCAGAGAAGTCATTGGAGCTTTCTGAAGAACAGTGTCAAACCCAGTTCCGCATTGCAGAAACACTTCTGAAAGAAGCCAATGAGAAGTTAACTGTTGCTGTCAGTGCAAAAAATATGGGCCAAATTCAGATAGCACAAGGAATGGTTCAAATTGCATCTGACAAAATGTCTGAGGCGAAGCTCAAACTGGAGAAAATACAAACCGAAAGGAAGAAAATCAGTGCTTCCAGAAAGCATATGATGGACTCGTGTACTTGAGCCCTCCGTGGTGTGCCTAGTAAAAACATCCA
Organism: Myxine glutinosa; assembly: GCF_964187855.1. NCBI lineage: Eukaryota > Metazoa > Chordata > Myxini > Myxiniformes > Myxinidae > Myxine > Myxine glutinosa. The sequence continues at coordinate 12,822,629 of NC_136267.1, forward strand.
AGTCATAGAATGTTTTCCATAGAAGTGTCATGGATGATCAAGAAAAGAGAGACTTCTATGCAATTAAGAGACATTGACATTATCTTGAAAAGAGAGGGCAAACCCCATTGCAAATCACAGAGGAAAAATGATCAGCTGATATATAATGCAGCCATATTGACATTGTCTTTGGATTTCAACTGTGCTGAGTAAATTGTGACTAATGTGAAGGCAGATCAGCTGATGAAAACTTGATTAACCCAGTACTCTCTACATTTGACTCTGACCCAGTGTTAAAATAGGAATCTGCATGCCATAAGCATTTAAAAAGATGGCCAAATAATGTTCGTATCCTACTGCAAGATGTAATGAGAGGACTCGTTTCATTGATGTGATTTTGTTGTTGTCAAACCTATGTTATGTCAGATTTATTCTTTTATGTTTTTCTTGTACACAGCCCAAGACTTAAGTGTGATCAGTTTTAATTTACTTGGTATGGGATGTGCTAAGTGTGATCGGTTTTAATTTGCATGGTGTGGGATGTGCTAAGTGTGATCGGTTTTAATTTGCATGGTGTGGGATGTGCTAAGTGTGATCGGTTTTAATTTACTTGGTATGGGATGTGCTAAGTGTGATCAGTTTTAATTTACTTGGTATGGGATGTGCTAAGTGTGATCGGTTTTAATTTGCATGGTGTGGGATGTGCTAAGTGTGATCGGTTTTAATTTGCATGGTGTGGGATGTGCTAAGTGTGATCGGTTTTAATTTGCATGGTGTGGGATGTGCTAAGTGTGATCAGTTTTAATTTACTTGGTATGGGATATGCTAAGTGTGATCAGTTTTAATTTGCATGGTGTGGGATGTGCTAAGTGTGATCAGTTTTAATTTGCATGGTGTGGGATGTGCTAACTGTGATCGGTTTTAATTTGCATGGTGTGGGATGTGCTAAGTGTGATCAGTTTTAATTTACTTGGTATGGGATGTGCTAAGTGTGATCGGTTTTAATTTGCATGGTGTGGGATGTGCTAAGTGTGATCAGTTTTAATTTACTTGGTGTGGGATGTGCTAAGTGTGATCAGTTTTAATTTGCATGGTGTGGGATGTGCTAAGTGTGATCGGTTTTAATTTGCATGGTGTGGGATGTGCTAAGTGTGATCGGTTTTAATTTACTTGGTATGGTCTGTGCTAAGTGTGATCGGTTTTAATTTACTTGGTATGGTCTGTGCTAAGTGTGATCGGTTTTAATTTACTTGGTATGGGATGTGCTAAGTGTGATCGGTTTTAATTTACTTGGTATGGTCTGTGCTAAGTGTGATCGGTTTTAGTTTACTTGGTATGGGATGTGCTAAGTGTGATCAGTTTTAATTTACTTGGTATGGGATGTGTTAAGTGTGATCAGTTTTAATTTGCATGGTGTGGGATGTGTTAAGTGTGATCGGTTTTAATTTGCATGGTGTGGGATGTGCTAAGTGTGATCAGTTTTAATTTACTTGGTATGGGATGTGCTAAGTGTGATCAGTTTTAATTTACTTGGTATGGGATGTGCTAAGTGTGATCGGTTTTAATTTGCATGGTGTGGGATGTGCTAAGTGTGATCAGTTTTAATTTACTTGGTGTGGGATGTGCTAAGTGTGATCGGTTTTAATTTGCATGGTGTGGGATGTGCTAAGTGTGATCAGTTTTAATTTACTTGGTGTGGGATGTGCTAAGTGTGATCAGTTTTAATTTGCATGGTGTGGGATGTGCTAAGTGTGATCGGTTTTAATTTGCATGGTGTGGGATGTGCTAAGTGTGATCAGTTTTAATTTGCATGGTGTGGGATGTGCTAAGTGTGATCAGTTTTAATTTGCATGGTGTGGGATGTGCTAAGTGTGATCAGTTTTAATTTACTTGGTATGGGATGTGCTAAGTGTGATCAGTTTTAATTTGCATGGTGTGGGATGTGCTAAGTGTGATCGGTGTTAATTTACTAGGTATGGTCTGTGCTCAGTGTGATCGGTTTTAATTTACTTGGTATGGTCTGTGCTAAGTGTGATCGGTTTTAATTTACTTGGTAATGGATGTGCTAAGTGTGATCAGTTTTAATTTACTTGGTATGGGATGTGCTAAGTGTGATCAGTTTTAATTTACTTTGGTATGGTCTGTGCTAAGTGTGATCGGTTTTAATTTACTTGGTGTGGTCTGTGCTAAGTGTGATCAGTTTTAATTTACTTGGTATGGTCTGTGCTAAGTGTGATCGGTTTTAATTTACTTGGTATGGTCTGTGCTAAGTGTGATCGGTTTTAATTTACTTGGTATGGGATGTGCTAAGTGTGATCGGTTTTAATTTGCATGGTGTGGGATGTGCTAAGTGTGATCGGTTTTAATTTACTTGGTATGGTCTGTGCTAAGTGTGATCGGTTTTAATTTGCATGGTGTGGGATGTGCTAAGTGTGATCGGTTTTAATTTGCATGGTGTGGGATGTGCTAAGTGTGATCAGTTTTAATTTACTTGGTGTGGGATGTGCTAAGTGTGATCGGTTTTAATTTGCATGGTGTGGGATGTGCTAAGTGTGATCAGTTTTAATTTACTTGGTGTGGGATGTGCTAAGTGTGATCAGTTTTAATTTGCATGGTGTGGGATGTGCTAAGTGTGATCGGTTTTAATTTGCATGGTGTGGGATGTGCTAAGTGTGATCAGTTTTAATTTGCATGGTGTGGGATGTGCTAAGTGTGATCAGTTTTAATTTGCATGGTGTGGGATGTGCTAAGTGTGATCAGTTTTAATTTACTTGGTATGGGATGTGCTAAGTGTGATCAGTTTTAATTTGCATGGTGTGGGATGTGCTAAGTGTGATCGGTTTTAATTTACTTGGTATGGTCTGTGCTAAGTGTGATCGGTTTTAATTTACTTGGTATGGGATGTGCTAAGTGTGATCAGTTTTAACTTACTTGGTATGGGATGTGCTAAGTGTGATCAGTTTTAATTTACTTGGTATGGTCTGTGCTAAGTGTGATCGGTTTTAATTTACTTGGTGTGGTCTGTGCTAAGTGTGATCGGTTTTAATTTGCATGGTGTGGGATGTGCTAAGTGTGATCGGTTTTAATTTGCATGGTGTGGGATGTGCTAAGTGTGATCGGTTTTAATTTACTTGGTATGGTCTGTGCTAAGTGTGATCGGTTTTAATTTACTTGGTATGGGATGTGCTAAGTGTGATCAGTTTTAACTTACTTGGTATGGGATGTGCTAAGTGTGATCAGTTTTAATTTACTTGGTATGGGATGTGCTAAGTGTGATCAGTTTTAATTTGCATGGTGTGGGATGTGCTAAGTGTGATCAGTTTTAATTTACTTGGTGTGGTCTGTGCTAAGTGTGATCGGTTTTAATTTGCATGGTGTGGGATGTGCTAAGTGTGATCGGTTTTAATTTACTTGGTATGGTCTGTGCTAAGTGTGATCAGTTTTAATTTACTTGGTGTGGTCTGTGCTAAGTGTGATCGGTTTTAATTTGCATGGTGTGGGATGTGCTAAGTGTGATCAGTTTTAATTTACTTGGTATGGTCTGTGCTAAGTGTGATCGGTTTTAATTTACTTGGTGTGGTCTGTGCTAATTGTGATCGGTTTTAATTTACTTGGTATGGGATGTGCTAAGTGTGATCGGTTTTAATTTGCATGGTGTGGGATGTGCTAAGTGTGATCGGTTTTAATTTGCATGGTGTGGGATGTGCTAAGAAATGCCTTTGACTTACATACAGACTTAATATGTCACTTATCCTTTGTTCCTTGCATATAGACGTTAGGATTAGAGTAGATGTGTTTTTTTATGACAACAGGAACATTAAGATCTACTGTTGATAAACTGGTGGTAGCTTAACATGCTTTCTAGTAACCAAACTGCAGCATTTCTTTTATTAACTGGGGGTGTGATAATTATGCCTCAAACTTGCCATTTATATGACACAAACACCTATGTGTTTTCCAGTCTCAAAGATAGATAAAGAGCTATAGTGATATGTATCAGTTCTTGGCTTGACAAGAAGTAAGAAAAGTCACTTTGTTTTCTGTAAGTTATCATAGAAGTACCCTTTTGTAACACGGTACTTAGTAATCTTTACTTGTTAAGTTTGTACTAACTAGGGCATGCCCGTACTATATATATATCTAAAATTATATCCCCCCCCTCTATTTACATGAAATGGTTTGGTCCATTCGCAAAGCCAAAGCGGACGGCTTGCGAGTACGGTGACAATCCCCCCCCTCTATTTACATGAAATGGTTTGGTCCAAAGCGAACGGCTTGCGAGTACGGTGACAATCCCCCCCCCCCCCCCTCTATTTACATGAAATGGTTTGGTCCAAAGCGAACGGCTTGCGGAGTTTGGTAAAGAAATCGCCATAGCTCGGTAACTACTTCTCCGATTAATTTCAAACCTTGAAAAGGCACATCCTCGGGTCCCCAGCAATATACCTGGCAAGTTTCAAGTATATCGGACCGGTAGTTGTCGAGAAACAGCGGTCGCATACAGACACACACACAGACACACACACAGAGATTACTGGAATTATAGATAGACTAGGACATGCCCGTACTATATCTATATCTAAAATTATATCCCCCCCCTCTATTTACATGAAATGGTTTGGTCCAAAGTGAACGGCTTGCGAGTACGGTGACAATCCCCCCCCTCTATTTACATGAAATGGTTTGGTCCAAAGCGAACGGCTTGCGAGTACGGTGTTTTTTATCGGACCCGTGGAATTATAGATAGTAGTTTTAATTAGTTTTAAAACATAGTTTAACGGCAACATAGTTTTCCAACGTGAAATAAATGAATACGCTCTCAAATGTGCCGTCCGAGGCAGAGTCTGTTCGCCACGTTCGGCACACGTGATAGCTCGCTGCTCTCTGATTGGTTGAATCGTTTTTTGGACATAGCTCGGTAACTACTTGTCCGATTAATATGAAACCTTGAAAAGGCACATCCTCGGGTCCCCAGCAATATACCTGGCAAGTTTAAAGTATATCGGACCCGTGGTTGTCGAGAAACAGCGGTCACAGACATACAAACATACAAACATACAAACATACAAACATACACACAGAGATTACTGGAATTATAGATAGATAAAGATTTTGTTTTTAGGTGAGAGAGCCAACCCTGCGGCTGTGAACGTTTATTCGGGAGACAGCAAGCTCATAAGTATTTCAAAGCAATTACATTTCAGGGCTCATGCATCCAGTTTTATTTTCGTCACCGAAAATGCCACCAAATATTGTTTATAGTCACCAATTCCCCACCAAAGATCCAGGTTCCATACACTCTTTTTTTCTATAAAAAAAATCATGTCCCCAGAATGTTGAGGTCACAAAATGAATAGTTTGTTTTTCTTGCGATTGGCAACTTCACGACGGATTTGCGTGAGCCCCGCATTTGTATCATTGAATGTAAGTATGGTAAAGAATCCATACAGAAGTGAGTTGAACCAAAGCAGGTGTATATAAATTACAACTTCAAGTCATAAATATGGGTATTGGCCTTATTTCATGTTTAAACTTCCTGAAAAGTCTAGGAATATTCCTTTAAAATTCCTTTATTTTTCTCAGAAATCCATGTAAATTCCTTTATTTTTCTGACAAAAAATTCCTTTAAATTCCTTTATTTTTTTGGGAGGGTGGTATGATGCCTGCATCCATCCCATTCATTCTCTTTATTCAACAGCATTTCCATATATCTTTTCCATCTTCCTTTAATTCCATCTCGGTCCACAACGATTTGGCCCACTTCATCCTTCAAGCAACTCACCCCCATCACATCACACCTCTCTTTCACTATCTGCTTTGCAATCCTGAATACCGCTCTCTGACCCTCTTCCGAATCCAAGCGTTCTCCGAACATTTTCCTACTTGCCTCCTGCGCCTTTGCTACCTCTTTCTTTGCAGCCTTCTTAGCTGCCTTATAACTTTCATGCTCTGCTTTTTCTGCTCCCGTACCCTTCGCCTTCTGCCACTCCTTGAACTTCTTCCTCTTCTCGTCAATCCTCTTTCCAACTTCATCATCCCACCACCATGTTTCCGAGTGCCTCGGTGTTCCTTTTATCCATCCACGTACCTCACCAACGGCTCCCAACAGACTAGCTTTCATTGACATCCAACCACGTTCAAGCTCAACCACATCATCCTCTACCCTACTCAGCCTCTCTTTCAATGCCTCCCTTACTGTCACCTCTTTCAACCTCCACACTTTCATTCTCGGTTGGTACTTCACCCGCCGAGCTCTCCTCGCGCCTTTCACCCTTATGTCGCAGACAACGAAGTGGTGATGTGAAACAGCCTCCTCCCCCGGGATCACTTTTGTGTCCCGGGGGTGCCCCCTATCTCGCCTACGCACCATCAGGTAGTCAACTTTCAATTCAGCTTTCAATAGAATGTAATTTTGTGTAATGGGGTACGTCTGCTCTATAAGCCAGGCAGTTCGAATTTCCCATCCAGTGATAAGTTTATGTCGACTATCCAATTCCACCATGTTCTTTATATGAGGCTGACCTAAGAAATGCATTGGTGATGTACCTGTATTCATCAGCGCTAATTTTTTGTTACTTTTACTTCTTAATAGACCAAGGTATTGGGGGTACGTCTGCACTGTAAAGGCTGGCTGGCAGTTCAAATTTCCATACCAGTTTTTGATAAATTTGTATTGACCTTCCATTCCAGCTCTAACTAAATAATATAAAATAAATATAAATTTGTGCTTCTGATTTAAAGTAGATATTCAGTCATAGCACAAAATTGTGTTACAGCCACGGGTTTCCATGAGTTTAGGGTGTACTACGAGACAGAGTCCATGGTTCCCCTCATACTTACCGGGCCTGAGGCGACCGGACACAAATAACTTCATACCACAGCAGGTTGCTAGCCAACCGTGAACACCAATTGGTCCACCACGTGGTTACAGGGTTCTCCGTCTAATTTACTGTTTACCTGTGCCACAAGCTTTCCAACCAGGGAACACGTCCTCGGATATGCACCAATTTTATCTTAATGATATCTTTAAAAATAGTGCGGCTGAGCAACCGCTGGTGCATACAACAACAACAACATGCATTTTAAGGCCATTTTTCCTGCAAGAGCGGGGGTTAGCCTTGCGGTCCCCATGACAATCTTCTCCATTTTGCCCTATTTTCTGCATCTCTCCTTGTTAACCCCCTTGCCCACATGTCTTCTTCCACCGTCTTTAGCCAAGCCTTTCTCGGTCTTCCCCGTCCTCTACTTCCTTCTACATTCATTTCCATCACTCTTCTCAACCAGTCACTTTCATCCTTCCTCAACACATGACCAAACCATCTCAACCTGTTCCTCTTCACAGCATCAAGCACAGGCTCTATTCCCATCATCTATCGTAATTCATCATTTGTATTCCTCTCTCTCAGCGACACTCCGCACATCCACCGAACCATTCGCATTTCCACCCTTTCCAGCCTTTGTTGCTGCTCTACATTCATGACCCATGTCTCGCTCCCATAAATCATAAATCATGGTGCATGCCAGACCGTAATGAGCCAATTATTTGGGGAATTATAATCTCCCAGTCGAATCTAATGTAAGAACAACAGTGCTGGATCAATGGAGGAAATGAAGGGCATGGACAGATTGGAAAGGAACATCAACAAGAGATTTATTATAATCACTAGCTTGAGTTGACGCGCTCCGCACGCCTCACCACACATCGTTTCAGAGGGATAGGCATATTTGACCATTTTGGTGTCTTTTGAAGCTTCAGATTATTTTGGGTCTTCGGGGTCTTTTGGGGCTTCATGGTGTTTTGGGTCTTCACGGTCATTTGGGTCTTCAGTGTCTTTTGAATTTTTTTTTTGTTTTTTTGTATACAAGATCGAGGCTCCTGAAAGAGCGAACATTAATCACACAAAAAGTCAAACCGACACATAAAACACAAAAAATAAGGGGAGTGGTAGACAAGATAGGAAGAGAGGGGGAAGGACACAAACACAACATTTGAGAGCAGGGACATCGGGAGAATGTGGGAGGATGAGGGCTTGGGGGGAGGTAGGAGAGGAAAAAACATATGAATACTGCAAGGACTTCCAGGAAAGAAGTGGGAATTTCCAAAAAAAAAGGTGCTTCTGGGGTGAATTAGCGGGGGTAGAAAAGATCAAGGTTTTGGATGGGGGAAGACAAGAGATGGTGGTGAACCGCTGTTTTAAAGACCTGGAGGGAGGAGTGGGATTGAAGGGAGTGGGGGAGTTTGTTCCAGAGGCGGGAGAAAAGGGGAATGAAAGTGAAGGTGAGCAGAGAGCCTAGATTTTGGCAGTTTAATCATAAGAGGGTTGCAGGCAGATCTTGTGCAACCTGAAGGAATATTTGGGGGACAGAGCACAGAGAGAGCTGTGGGAGCAAGTATGGAGAGGAGTCGGTAGAAGACAGAAAGACCACCAACCTGCCTGCGGTGAGTGAGTGAAAGGCCCTCGGAGTTAACTTCATCGCAGGAGATTACAATGATTGTGAAAGCTTTGGTTTCAACAGCGTGAAGCCATGCTAGGTGTGAGGCAGGAGCACTGGCCCAGAGGGGGGAACCGTATTCCATTGAGCTGCGGATGAAAGCCTTGTATGTGGTGAGGAGCTCAGGTGTGCCAAGGAAGGACTTCGCACGACGGAGGATGCCCAGTCGGCGACTGGCTTTGGAGGCCAGCTTGGAAATGTGGTTTTCCCAAGAAAGATCATGGCAGATAGTGAGACCCAAAAGCTTGAGCGACAGAAATTCTTGGAGAGGATTGTTGAGAAAGTATATGGGAGGGTTTTCCAGTCGGTCCATTCGGAGAGACATTGTAAGAGTGTGAGATTTGTCAGGATTGAAAGACATGTTCCACTTGTTTGACCAGTCTGTGATTTTGTCCAGGTCTGCACAGAGTGAGGAGGCTGCAGACTGCCGATCTGAGGGTTGAGGAATGGAGCGGCAGATAGTGGAGTCATCAGTAAAGAGATAGGGAGGATTTTCCAGAGAGTCGGAGAGATCATTGATGAAGACCAGACATAGCACAGGGCCCAGAACACTACCTTGGGGGACTCCAGCCTGAACAGGAAGGGGCGATGAGAGAAATCCATTCAGGGCCCCACGTTGCCTACGACCAGAGAGGAAGTCTGCAAGCCATGAGTGGAGATTTCCATGGATACCATAGGAGGAGAGTTTGGTGAGCAGAGCTGGGTGCCAGAACGTATCGAAGGCACGTGACATGTCAAGTCAGACAGCTCTAATTTCCTGTTTGGCATTGAGGACCTCCATCCATTGTTAAGACAGCAGAAGCAGCATGTCCAGAGTAGAGTGACCTGGTCTGAATCCAAATTGATGATCAGAGATCAAGCCATTGGAGAAGAGGAAGGATTTGATATCCGAAGCAATGATGGATTCCATGACTTTGCTGATAATTGGAAGCAGGCTCTCTGCTTCCAGAGGAAGCAGATCAGGAAGCAGGAAGCACAGGAAGCAGATCCTCTGGGCCTTCATGGGTATTTGGGGTTTTTGGGGTCTTTGGTGTCTTCAGGGGCTTTTGGGCCTTAAGGGTATTTTGGTTCTTCTGTGTCTTTAAGGGTTTTTGGGCTATTTTGGTATTTCGGGGTATTTAATGGTATTTGGGGTCTTCAGTGTATTTTGGGTTTTCAGGGGCTTTTGGGTCTTTGAGGTCTTTTGGGTGTTTTTTGTCTTCAGGGTATTTTGGGTCTTCAGGGTCTTTTGGAGTTATCCACCGACTGTGTTTCTCGTCAACCAGTAAGGTCGAAAGAAAAAGTAGCGTATCCAGAGGTGTGGGAAAATAACGTTAGGCAGGAGTCCAAGCCTGAAAACGCTGGAGAACAAAGCTGAAATTGGAAAAACAATAGAGCCTATTTTACTCCAGGGGGTCCCAGGATTGCCCACCCAAAATTTTGTTGCGATCGGTTCAGCCGTTTTTGCGGTACCTGGGAACGGACGGACGGACGGACGGACGGACGGACATTTGGTGAATTATAGTAAGATGCTTAGGAAACAAGTGTAACTATGAATCTGTATTAATAAAAGGTCGTTATGATGTATTTATGCGTCGTGTAAGAGAAGACTCTGGATTCTGGCGCACGATTTGAAGAACAAAATTCACATGTTTGACAATACGTATGTCGGAATTTACTTTTACCTGGTCAAGTTTGAAGCACCCTTTTACCTGGTCAAGTTTGAAGCACCCTTTTACCTGGTCAAGTTTGAAGCACCCTTTTACCTGGTCAGGTTTGATAAAACCGAAAAATCCTGATATAAAGAGGTGCACCTTATGAACGCCCAAACAGTGGCGGATCATTAATTTTCTATTGACTTCAAATATTTTTACCATTGATGTCGCAGCCTTTGATTTGCTTCCGAGTTGTCCATCTCCTTGAACTTCTTTGGACTTTGCTGTTCTGATGCGATTTTCTCTTCGGCAGCAATGTATAAATGAACAGGAAGTACAAGAACCATTTTGATCACAATCAAAAGCGATGAAACACACTAATTCGTCATAATTCGACAGTAATGCACATCCTAATTGAATGGGTAACAAAATGGCGCCTGAAAATCATGTGACACACTGCTCGGCCAATGACATCATGAAGTGACGAGATCGAAAGATGGCCAGGCTCTCTATATACATGGCACTGTGCTGGACACTTGGGCACAGATGGGGGAGGGAGAGAATGCCAAACATGGCGGATAGGTTGAGGGAGCAAGGTCGGAGGCAAAGAGGTAGACCGTGGTTGAGATGGGAGGATTGTGTGAAGAGGGATATCAGTAAAGTGGGTGGTGGTTGGAGAGTGGTGAGAGTTGGCTGAGGACAGAGGAGAGTGGAGGAGTATGGTGGTCAAGGCAGGGCAGAACATTGGTGCCTTACCTCTTATAAAGGGAAGAGGAAGAGGAGGAGAATGAATGATTCACAAGGGAGTGCCGCCAGATGGCGTGCTCAATGGGTCTTGGAAGAACAGCACCCTCCAAGATTGGACATGAGGTCCATGACTTCATGTCCTTGTGGAATCTTGTTTTTTTTTCAAGAATCAAACACCGAATATAATCAATTCAACGGTACATGTACTGCAAACCGAACGACTGGATATTATGGTCAATTTGAGCCTTTGTGTTCTTCTCAGGATAATTGATTTATTAAAGACATTTGAAGATTGTAAAAATGAACTAAGTGCTGTACTATTTCTTTTCAGTTGTAAGGAGTACCACAACTTGAACTCTTTTTTTGCCATCATCATGGGGTTAAGCAACGTTGCCGTGAGTCACCTGACACTGACATGGGAGGTAAGCTTGTACACCACGTCAATGCCTTTTGCTTTTGCATTGCATCACACACCACAACAACATAGCACTTAATGGTCACTGTGCCACAACCTCTGTGCCACAACAATGCAAAGCATACAATAGTATGAATTTGATCACTCACATTGCATGAACATCAGCAGTAATTAATATGTTACCGACTTCGACTTGCAAATGCAGTACAACATGTTTGTCATGTGTTTTTTATGAAATTTTTATGCCTCCGCCGACAAAGTCGCCAGAGGCGTTATGATTTCGGGTTGTCCGTCCGTCTGTCCGAAACCTCGTTTTTCTCAGCGACCATATGTCCGATTGCGACAAAACTTTCAGGGTAGGTGATGATTGTGACGTCATAGGTCACGTGGTAATGGCAGCCATCTTGGATTAAAAGCAAATAATTAAAAAATTATTTCTCGCAAACCGCCGAATGGAAAAATTTGAAACTTGGCACATTGTCAAATACTCCCGATGGGGAACAAAAGCATGATAATGATGACATCATAGGTGAGGTGGTATACCAGTCAAAAATGTTTTAATCGAATTCCTTATCCTAAAAATCTAAAATTGCATGCACTTGATCGATGAAACATTTGTATTGAAATATTAAATTTATGACATCATAGGTCACATGGTTTGGCAGCCCAATTTGATTGAAGGAAAATATTAAATAATCATATCTCTGAAACCACTCACCCTATCGATGCGAAATTTTACAAATATCATCGAACAGCAAACTTGCATGTAGTTTGAAATTGATGATGTCATAGGTCACGTGGTTTGGCAGCCATCTTGGATAGAAAAACAAACCTTATCCGATCACCATGAAACTTATCCATGAAATACCATGAAACAAATGTGATCCCCTACCCATACATATGCAGAGTGACGGCATCTACCCGTTGTGGGATTATGCGGAGGCATATTAGCGACACGGTCACATTGTTCTAGTTTTGCAATAATTTAAATTCATTTTACAAAAATGTAAACCTTTTGACTGACCAATTACCCTCGATTGATTGATTTAGCCTGTTTTATGTCAGGCAACATATTTGATCCATCTTGGTGTCCTACATATGACATTTTATCATGGGGATTCAATTCTCCTTTTGTAAAACTGTCCTCGTTTTTAGAATTATTGAATCACAATACATGGAATGCTTTTCTTTGAACTTCGGATGACCACACCGATTTGCTTCTTAGAAACATCACGTTTTCACTTTGCTGTTGAGTGTTTTTTGTGCGATAACAATTTTTCACTAAACTACTTTTTGACAATAATTATTTCTTACGTCATGTTTGTATTTGGGAATAGACTAAATAAACATGACAAATTGCAGCTTCGGGATACAGAGCAAATCGAGTAATAGGCAAAGACCTATTCGAGAAAAATCGTTTTAAAGGCCCATCTCCAGTAATTATTCTCAATGAAAAATAAATTCTTACACACCTTTTTCTTTTCTTCCCATCCTCTTCCATTCAACTGTGCCTTTTCTTTCTTACTCTGATCCTTTCCTTCATTTTGTAGTTTTCTTTTTTTCATCATTTCTTCATCATTTTTCTTCAGTCTCCACCACCTTTCCCGGGTTATATATGTACGTATATTCGAAACTCGCACAGTCCACTTCCTTGAAGTGAAACTCAAATTTACGTGAGCTTAAACTTGTGCAACTAGAACCTTTTTGACTTGAGCTAATCTTTCAAGGCAGGTATACCTCCTACCATCGTACTGCCTACCATGTACACCTCCTACCATGTATACCTCCTACCATGTGTATCTCCTCCTACAATCGTACCTCCTACCATGTATACCTCCTACCATGTGTATTGTGTATCTCCTCCTACAATCGTACCTCCTACCATGTATACCTCCTACCATGTATACCTCCTACCATGTATACCTCCTACCATGTATACCTCCTACCATGTATACCTCCTACCATGTATACCTCCTACCATGTATACCTCCTACCATGTATACCTCCTACCATGTATAGTGTATACCTCCTACCATGTGTACTTCCTACCATGTGTACCTCCTACCATGTATACCTCCTACCATGTACACCTCCTACCATGTATATCTCCTACCATGTGTACCTCGTACCATCGTACCTCCGACCATGTATATCTCCTACCATGTGTACCTCCTAACATCGTACCTCCTAACATCGTACCTCCTAACATCGTACCTCCTAACATCATACCTCCTAACATCGTACCTCCTACCATGTATACCTTCGGCCATGTGTACTTCCTACCATCGTACCTCCTTACTTGTACTTGCAACTTGTATATATATTCACTCTGCCTGCAAGTATTTATTACATTTCATTTTGAGCATATCAAATCTTATTCCCACTATTATTGTTCCGGGCAAAGTTTTCCAAATACTGTCGGACGCCGACATTCACGGGGGATACGCTCCAAAAAAATGCCGCGAATGTTGGGGCAATGTTTCAATGGGAAAAAGGGGATCAGTTCCCAGCGGTTCGGGATTTATAAGAGGAAATTTAAACATTTTACAAACACGAATACACATCATTACAGTTCCATTAAAGTGCTTACCCATAAAAACAAGTGAATCCTCTTGGATTGCGCTGAGGTTCGGGCATGGAATTTCTAGGAGGAAGTATAATTTGTATGCAATGAAAGTACATGTAATATGGGATCGAGTAAGATCGAGTAAGCTTCACCAGTGCGCGTGCGCGAATTTACGTCACGTCGGCAGCGAGAAGGCGTTCCCCAACACGAACCAATCAGGAACTGCCACGCCCACTTATATGATCTCCGAATTCCTGTGACAGGAATTAGCGTTACACTGGCTGGAAGACAATCGCTAAAGGCGCTTCCTCAGCGCCAATAAAAATACTATAAAACTCTCCGGAAGGTTAGCTTCCGACTTTGCCACGAGTGTCATGTGACTTTATCGAAAACGAACCGTTTGTTTTGCTTCGATCTTCCATGATTCCCAAAGCGAGTCGTGATCCAAGAGATAGTGGCCCGTTTCAACCGCTTGGAGTTTAAGTTTGTGGAATGAAACGGTATTCTGTATTATCTTTGAAAGATAGACGTTGAGTTTAAATCACAGTCCTTGTGTAAGAATTACATTGAAGTGTGGTGCTGCGCACACAACTTGCTTGCCAAAGAGGTAGGCCACAACGCGTTTGATAAAACCAAGAGTCTTTATTATGAAAGCTCGAACTGCAGCACTGGGCGGGCTCGAGCTTAGAGCCCGCATATATGTGCAGAGGCCATGCCTCGTCCCCGGGCGTGGCCGATCGGTCGATAGGCGGAGGCATGCATTCCAGTTCCCCGCCTGGACGTTCGCGCCACCTGCTGGTGCGCTGAATTCGTGTCCCTTGCTTGTGTCCGCCACACGCGCCCCCCCAGAATTCCCGTGCACCTGGAGGGTGAGTTTGCGGGGAAGCCGGATGACCCGGCCGAAACGCCCCCTGGCGGTCTGGGGGGTGGCGGGGCTGGGGGGTGCCAGGGGTCCGACCGCGGCCTCGACGCGGAGGCAGAGCTGCTGGCGGGGGTGCCGGGGGTCCGACCGCCGGTGGGCGGCCTCGACATGGAGGCAGAGCCGCTGGCGGGGGGTGGTCCGGATCGAGGTGGGCCGGCTTGAGGCGGTCCACAGAAACGCAGTCGGGGGTACCGCCGATGTCCAGGGTGAAGTGCTTCACCCCGGTCTCCAGCACGTGGAAAGGCCCGTCGTACGGGGGCCGCAGTGGTGTCCGGTGCGCATCGTGGCGGACGAAGACGTACTCCGCCGTGCGAAGCTCCGGGGCGACGTGCGTCGGTGGGTGCCCGTGGCGTGCCGTTGTTGTGGAGGGTGGCCCGGAGCGCGGCCTTCAATGAGCGGTGAAATCGCTCACACAGGCCATTAGCCTGGGGGTGGTAGGCCGTGGTTCGTTGCAGCCGGACCCCGAGCCCCTGCGCGACCGCCCCCCAGAGCTCCGAGGTGAACTGGGGGCCGCGGTCGGACGAGATTTTTGAGGGGGCGCCGAACCGGGCGACCCAGGTGGCGATGAAAGCCTGCGCGACGTCCGCCGCCGTCGTCGACGCCAAGGGCACGGCCTCCGGCCACCGGGTGGTGCGGTCCACCATGGTGAGGACGTGGGTGAAACCCCGCGAGGGGGGCGGAGGTCCCACCAGGTCCACGTGGACGTGGTCAAACCGGCGTTCCGGCACCGTTAACGGGGCCATCGGGGCCTGGGTGTGCCGGTGCACCTTGGCGCGCTGGCACGCAGGGCACGTCCTGGCCCAGCCGCGGACGGCCTTCCGGAGGCCATGCCAGACGAATTTGTCGGCGATCAACCTTTGGGAGGCCCTCGCGCCCGGGTGGGACAGGCCGTGGATGGCGTCAAACACCTGGCGCTGCCAGCCCGCAGGCACGATGGGGCGAGGCCGCCCGAGGGAGACGTCGCACAACAGGGCCGCGCCCGCGCCGTCGAACGGCACCTCGGTGATGCGGAGGCCCGTGATGGCGGTCCGCAAGGCCTGGACGTCGGGGTCAGCGGCCTGGTCCGCTGCCATCCGGGCATAGTCGATGCCGAGGTGGACTGCGTGGGCGACGGCCCGGGAAAGGCAATCCGCCACCGGGTTGTCCTTCCCCGCGACGTGCCGGATGTCCGTCGTGTACTCGGACACGGCCGAGAGGTGACGCTGCTGCCGGGCCGACCACGGCTCGGTGACCTTGCCCATCGCGAAGATCAGCGGCTTGTGGTCGACGAAGGCCGTGAACGCACGGCCCTCGAGCAGATGGCGGAAGTGCCTGACCGCCAAGTGAAGCCCGAGCAACTCGCGGTCGAAGGTACTGTAACGGCGTTCGGGCGGGCGAAGCTGCCGGCTGAAGAACGCCAGCGGTTGCCAAGCTCCACGCACCCATTGCTCGTGCACCGCGCCCATCGCGTAGTCCGCGGCGTCGGTGGTGAGGGTGATCGGTGCATCGGGCGCCGGGTGCGCGAGCATGGTGGCGTTAGTCAAGGCGAGCTTCGCGCCCATGAACGCCGCGTCCAACTGCTCGGTCCAGGTAACGTCGCCTTTGCCCGGCTTACCTCGGAGAGCTTCGTGCAGGGGGCGCAGGAGCTGGGCGATACGGGGCAGGAACCGATGGTAAAGGTTCACCATGCCCAGGAACTCCTGCAGCCCCCTGATAGTGCCGGGGCGCGGAAACCCCTTCACCGCCTCCACCTTGGCCGGCAAGGGGACAGCTCCGTGCCTGGTGACGCGGTGCCCCAGAAAATCGATTTCGGCGACGCCGAACCGGCACTTTGCGGGGTTCACAATCAGGCCATGCTGGCCCAGGCGTTCGAAGAGCGTGCGGAGGTGGTGTAGGTGCTCTTCGCGGGACGCGCTGGCGATGAGGATATCGTCCAGGTAGACGTATACAAAATCCAAGTCGCGCAGGATGCTGTCCATCAGCCACTGGAACGCCTGAGCCGCATTCTTCAGACTGAAGGGCATCCGCAGGAATTCGAAGAGTCCGAACGGCGTGATGACCGCCGTCTTCGGGACGTCCTCCGGCCTGACGGGGACCTGATGGTAGCCGCGTATGAGGTCCACCTTCGAGAAGAAGGACATGCCCGCCAAACGGGCGGAAAAGTCCTGAATGTGGGGGACGGGGTAGCGGTCGGGGGTGGTGGCGTCATTGAGACGGCCATAGTCCCCGCACGGTCGCCATCCCCCGCCGGGCTTCGGCACGATGTGCAGCGGCGACGCCCAAGCACTCTCCGAGCGCCGAACGATGCCGAGTCGCTCCAGGGTAGCGAACACCGCTTTTGCTACCGCCAGCTTCGTCGGCTCGAGGCGGCGTGCCCGGGCGTAGACCGGTGGCCCGACGGTGGGGATGTGATGGGCCACCCCGTGCTTAACGGCCCCCGCCGAGAAGGTGGGCCGCGTGAGGGCCGGGAAGCCGGCGAGGAGGCGGGTGAATTCGTCCGCTGCCGGAAGCGTACAGATCAACGTGGCCGGAACCGAACTGTTCGGCAAGCCGCTTGGCAAGCCGCTCGGTGAGCCGCTCAGTGGGCTGCTCGACGAGCTGGGCAGCGCACAAGCGAGCGAGCTGAACATCTCGGCCTGGACAAGACGTCTGTGCTTTACGTCGACCAGGAGCCCATTTGCGCACAGGAAGTCCGCGCCAAGCAATGCCATGGGCACGTCGGCGGTGACGAACGACCATCGGAAAACCTGCCCTCCGAACCGCAGAGAGAGGCAGCGTTTTCCGTACGTACGGATGGGCGTCCCGTTTGCGGCAAGCAGCGCGGGGCCCCCGCCCGCGGCGTGCTTGTCCGACGTACCGGCAGGAACGACACTCACCTGCGCTCCTGTGTCGCACAGGTAACGGCGCCCGGATAAGGTGTCCGTGATGAACAGCAGGCTGTTCGAACGGCCGGCGCTCATTGCCACTATCGAGCACCGGCCCGGGCGTTTCCCGACCTGTCGAAGGAGCATGGCGGATGACACTGTCGAGCCTCGTGGCCGAACCTGGCGTGGAATCGGCACCAGGTGGTGGAGCTGGAGGAGCGTGGCTGGCTCCGCCAGGCCGGTGGAGCCGGCGGTTTTCCCCGCGGTGGCGGTTTTCGCCGCGGTGGTGGGCGGGGCGTGGCGGCGGCCACGAGGTGCGTATCAGCATGCTGTGTATGCTGTGGAAGCTGATGCTGTGGATCAGCATCGGCCTCGGGATCCACGAGGTGGGCCGCACCGACTCTCGCCCACGTGTCCAAAGCCGCGAAGTACCTGTCCGCCTCGGCGGCCAATGCTCGGGGTTCCGTTAGCACGGTCCCGGCCAACGCGAGGCGTACCTGTGCTGGAAGTTGGCGACGGAAAAGCGCCCGGAATAGAGAACCAGGGGCTTCATCACCCAACAGTGACAGCATATGGTCCATTCGGACCGACGGGCGCGTGTTGCCGAGCTCGGGGAGATCCAGGAGGCGGTCGGCCCGTGCGTCCTCCGTGAGGCCGAACGTGGCTAGGAGCAGCCGCTTGAGTGCCTCGTACTTGTGGCCGTCCGGTGGGTGGCGAAGGACGGACACAACTCGAGCGGCCGTGCCGGGCCCGAGGGAGGCGACGACGTGGCAGTAGCGCGTGTCGTCGTCGGTGAGGCGCCGAAGCTGAAACTGGGCTTCGGCTTGGACGAACCAAACTTCGGCCTGGGCCTCCCAAAATTCGGGAAGTTTAACCGACATCGCGTTGTTGGCCATGGCAATGGCGTCGTGTTTGGAAGGATCGCTACGGCAGATCCAACGTCGAGGGTCACCAGTAAAGCGCGGTGTTACGCACGCTACTTGTAAGCAAGGAGGAAGCGGACAACGCAGTAATTTGTAAGAGTCTTTATTCAAGAGCTCACTGTAACACTGAGCTGCTCAGGGCTGCGCGCCCCGTGTATATCGTGAGGCCACGCCTCTCTCCCGGGCGTGGCCCACCCCCACTTGGTGTGCGGGGTGATGTCACCACGTCAGTGCTTTCGTGTCCGCCACACGCGCCCCCCCAGAGGGAGGAGGGTAAGGAGGAGTAGGATGAGGATGCTGAAACTCACTTACCTCACGGATCCCTCCGGCAGTCTTCAAACCTGTGCAAATTAACTCGAGCGAAAACCGATGTAAAATGTACAGGGGGAAGTAATGAAAAGATTTATTCTAACAGAATGCCTGAGCAGAGAAACGCGACGATAAAACTAAAACCTAATTTGGGATCCCACACACCAGACTTGCACACAGACACAGGAAGAAATAAACTGGAAAAATAATGGTGTGGGATTATCGTGCACTTATATTAGCTGCGAGCGGCTTGAACCTTGTCCGAAATCGTCCAGTCCCCCCATTCCCACGCGGGGAAAAGGCCGCAGTCCACTCGGTTCCGCGCGCCGCTAGGCCTCACCGGCGTCTCGCCCACCCCGGCCTCGTCACCCTCCAGCGGCAAGCAGCACTCATCCACGCATCGTTTCTGCTTGGCAAAACTTCCGCTCTCTGTCTGCAAAACTCGGCACGTCTCCCGGTGGCGTCTCCGATCGCTGCCTGGAGCCCGCTGTCCTGGTATCGTTTCTTGCAAGGTCCGGAACAAGGGACACGAGCCGAGGACAGAGGACAGCGTCAGGAAGGTTGCAAGAGGAGGAGGGAAGAGCGTCGCATGAGGAAGCGAAGAGAGAAAATGTCGGCCAGCGAGTTATTTTACCGCCCGTCGTCTGACGTCATCGATCCTCCCTTCCAATCAGTCCGGCGCCTCTCAACCTCTAGAACGTTCTTCCTATGTCAGTCCTTCACCATTGGCCAAATGCTTCGCGCTCTCATCCTCATGCCATCGGTCGGTGGCCGATCAATCCGTCCCTTCCTTCTACCAATCAGCGAGCTGCTTCTTGCTTCACCCCTGACGTCATCGGTGGTACCGGGCCAATCGGCACTCTGCTTCCCCCTCGGCCTTCCTTCCACCAATCAGTGGCCAGCTTCTTGCCCTTGCATTGACCAATCATGAGTCCCTCCTTACCATGGCCTTCCCATTGATTGACACCTGGCCCAATAGCGAATCCTTTATTACTCTGGCCTTTCATTGGTCAACTCTCGCCCATTGGTGTGATCTCCCCATCAACCCCTCAACCAATCCATCGCGAGGTGGGCATGGCCTCAGCCGGCCTGAGCAATGTTTTATCGCCATGTTGGCGCAATGCGTGGCGCTTCCTGCCTGCACCTCCGGTGAGTTTTATTGTGGGGAGGAATTTAATTCGTATGTGTGGTGCTTTTAATGGTGGGATTCCTCACTTGTGTTTGGGTGTGGTGCCATGAGGGACAAAGGATAGATCACAGAGGTTTGACTAACAAGGTAGTAGTTAACATAATCCCTATAACTACGTAACATACCCCATTCCCCGTAATGGGGACGAAGATACACCTTAATCTGACATTCGGGCTAAACAGGTCCCGACTTATGTACATCAAGATGGTTCTTCTTCTTCACGACAGTCGGAGCATGATACCTACACAGATCTACCTGATCTATATATCACTCTCCCACAAAATTCATAACAATATTATAATGTCATGCACAATCTGATCCTTTCAATTACGTGATCTAACATGTTATGTCATGCATGTTCTGATCATTTCAATGACCTGAACTAACATGTTATAATGTTATGCATGTTCTGATCCTTTCAATGACCTGATCTAACATATAACGTGCACATTCTGATCCTTTCAATGTCCTGATCTAACATGTTATAATGTCATGCATGTACTGATCTTTTCAATGACTTAATGTACCATAAGAAGTAATAGTAGTAATAATTGGAAATAATAATAAGGATAATAACATGACTCCCCCTGCCGCTCCTGTAGTGAGCGGGTGTACTGGTAAAAAAAAAAAATCGGGGTCTTCGAGGGTTTAACGGGGGTCAAAGTGGATCCAGATTTGACCCCCCAAAACAGGAATTTTATTTTTCTTTTGAAACTACACACACTATTTCGAAAAAACTTGACCACAACCTTCATCACCCCTGTTGTACCAAAGTTTGTTCACGGCATGAAAAAAATCGAGTCCTGATGGGTCTACTGGGGGGTTGACCCCCAAAATAAATACTCGTATTTGTTTTCTTCTCAGAAACTACACATACAATTCCGAATAAACTTGAGCACAACATTCCATTCATCACCCATGATGTACCAACGTTTGTTCCAGGCATTTAAAAAAAATTGGGGTCGAAGGTGGTCTATGGGGGAGAGGGGGTTACCATCCCAAAATAGGTATTTGCTTTTTCTATGAAACTACATGCAGTATTTTAATGAAACTTCACCCCAACCTTAATCAGCCATGGTGTACCAATGTTCATCGGCGTGATGAGCTTCGTCGATGGGCGTCAAGAAGGCCGTGAGGCTCTGCCCCTTAGTGGATAATTGCTCGGGGAGATGGACTGATGTGATGGGGCGCAGGGTTGGTCGAGCGTGACGTCAGCAAGGAAAGGGGAGGGTGTGCCCTTCCCCGCCTCCCCCCCCCCCCCCCCCACTCGCTCTCTCTCTGCTCTGGCGTTGGTGGAATCGGTCACATTATCTAGCTCTCTTGGTCGTGGTTTTTGGTGCGAGCGGTCACACTTGGATTCTCTCTCTCGCTTGTTCTGGCTGGGTTGGCGTGAAGCAATATAATGCCGTGTGCGCCGGGGAGACTGATCGGACCCTTGTGGAGCGTAGAACGGCTGGGGTAGGATGGTGTTCCCGAGCAGTGGTGCTCCCGGACACATTTTGCCATGTGGCGATTCGCGCCATCTTGTGAGCCTCCGGCGCGGATCCTCGGAAGCTGAGTATCAGCCGACTCACCAAACCATTTTATTACCCTCGCCAGAGGAGAGGGTATTGCATTTGAGTCCATTTGTTTGTTTGTCTGTTTGTTTGTCCGCACAGAATAAATATGATTTTCTCTGCAACCGTTGGTCCAATTGGCAGAAAATATTCACAAAAGGGGGGACTCGATGTGTAGAATTTTTTGATGATAATTATGACATCATAGGTCACGTGGTTCGGCCGCCATCTTGGGAAAATCGAAAACTTTGCACCTCTATATTTCGGAAAGCGCTGAATATAATTTTTTTTAGACATGGCTCATTGTAAAGAACTCTCCATGGGGAATAAAATATGTTAATGATGTCATAATTGGACAAGTACAAAACTTCATCCAATCAAGATGAAATTTATTGAGCACCATGTCGGTATAAACTGGTGTTGAAAAAAAAAATGATGACGTCATCGGTCACGTGGTTCGGCCACCATGTTTGTTTTAACACAAAAGCCTTAAAAACCACTGAAAATACATCCTGGTGAGAGTTTGCAATCTCTGATTGCTCTTTTTCTTGTTTTCTTTTATTTCTCCCTCTGTTGTGTAATTGTGTCTAAGAGGAGAAGAGTCCCTCACCTTAGACTTATCGTTACCTCAACTTTAATTTTTATTGCTTCACGTTTATTTTAATAAGTTAATTATTTGTTGCATCTTACTTTTGTGTGTCGTGTCCGTTTACTCGTTTGTGGGTTCGGTCCACCTTAGGCTGGTGTTTTGTGGCAATGGTCGACATTTGCAGGAGCATTCATTGATTATTTTTAGTCGGGTGAATTCGCAAGAAAAAAAGCCCCAACACTCACCTGCCATCATGTCTGACTCACCTGTATTATAACCTGCACAATCTACAGACACGTGAAAAAGTAAGTACACCCCATGTAAAGTTTTGACTTTTTCAACATATTTCAACATACAGCTATTTGATCTTCATTTCAACAATATTGATAGATAAAGGTGATATAATACAACAAATATCAGGAAACATTTACATTTTGTAGTCCATTGTATTATTTAAATAAACAAAAATGCAAATTTCGCATGTGGGAAAAGTAAGTACACCCTTGGCTCTAATAGGTGGTATTGCCCCCTTTGGCAGAAACAACCTCATGTCGGCGTTTCTTATAACTGTCTACCAGTCTCTGACATGAACTGGGAGAAATTTTTGCCCACTCCTCCATGCAGAATTCTTTCAGCTGTGCGATGTTTGAGGGGTTTCTTGCATGCACAGCTCGTTTCAAATCCCCCCACAACATCTCGATGGGATTTAGATCCGGGCTTTGATTTGGCCATTCCAGAACCCTCCATTTCTTTCTTTTCAGCCATTCCTTGGTGGATTTACTGGTATGTTTAGGGTCATTGTCATGTTGCAAGGTCCACCTTCGGTTGAGCTTCAACTTTCTGGCAGATGGCCTCACATTATCCTCAAGCACCCTCTGGTACAATGAAGAATTCATAGTGGATTCTATGATGGTGAGCTGCCCAGGCCCTGATGCAGCAAAGCTGCCCCAAACCATAATATTTCCACCACCATGCTTTACAGTTGGTATCAGGTTCTTCTGGTCAAATGCTGTCTTTGGTTTTCACCAAACATGTCTTCTGGTACTGTGGCCAAATAGCTCTACCTTTGACTCATCTGTCCAGAGCACATTGTTCCAGAAGTGCTGGTCTTTGCCTCGGTGTTCATTGGCAAACTTTGGTCTTGCCCTGATGTTCTTTCTGGACAGCAAAGGTTTCCACCTGGCACACCTCCCATGTAGATCAAATTTGTGCAGCCTCTTTCTCATGGTAGACTCGTGCACTTTGACATCAACAGTGGCAAGAGCTACCTGTCGGTCCCGCGTGATGACATTCTGGGGTTCTTAGAGACTTCTTTCAGCATCTTGCGGTCTTCTCTCGGGCTGAACTTGCTGGGGCGGCCTGGCCTGAACAAGTTGGCAGTTGTTTGGAATCTTCACCACTTGTAGATGATCTTCCGGACAGTCGAATGATTGATTTCAAATTGTTTGGAGATCTTTTAAAATCCCTTCCCAGACTCGTAGGCATCTATAACCTTCTTTCTGAAGGCCTCAGAGAGCTCTTTTGATCTAGGCATGGTGACGTCACACACTTCAACAACAAAGAGTAAACCAAACTAAATGTCTGAGGTTTAAATAAGACAGGTTCCTCCAAGATCCTCTTTAATGATGTTCTATTCATTTCCACCTGAACTGGTGCACCTGATTCTAATTTTCGGTATTTGAAGTAGTGATAAATGTCGGGGTGTACTTTCTTTTTCCACATGCAAAATTTGCATTTATGTTTATTGTTACGGATTCGTCACTTCCGTTGTTGTGGTTTTCATCCACTGTAAACATTTTTGATTCCATGTACTATTATAATTGTTGTCGTTTAAGGGAAATAGAGATTACTATTTTCAAAAGGTAAAAAAGTTCATGTTTTAAATGAAACCGGAACCGGACGATGCCGAAGAGGAAGAGGAGGAAGAGAAGGCGGAGCGAGTGAATCGGACAAGAAGCCGAGCTGCTTCGAGGTCTGGAGCGAACGATTGGCGAACGAGGGTCACGAGTGAACTTTTGGTTTCCCGGGAAAGGGATTCCTGTGACAGAGTTGTCATCGCTGTGACAGATAAACCTGCATGACAGGTTTTGCGGTTGATTCCGGAGAGAATCATCAGAGTGCCGTTACGCCACGAGAACGGGCCTTGGCCATTTTTACCTCGCGCAGGATTTGCGCTTCGCTTAAGGTTTTTTCATCTCGCTTCAACCATTTTCACCGCATTCAGACGTTAATCTGGTGTGTATGTGCAACGTGGCTTTTGAGTGGGAAATCTGCGGTTCGCCAAGTCGGAGCCGTGGAATGTCCACACCCGAGGGTGTGATTTCCCAGTCGCCTTGAGGGCCTTTGCGCAGCTTTGGCAGCGTGACTGTGACTGTCATCCGAACGGGATTCTGGTCTCGATTAGACATCGTTCTGACGATTACTGGAGTGGATCGACTTTGGCTTGATGCCGGAATAGAGACATGGGGGAATGTTCTTCTCTTCGCACACTTGGAGCACAGTGAGTTATATTGTACGAACCTGATGGTACCATCATAGGAAATATATATTGGTTGTACAATTGATTACTGTTGTTGTTGTACTGTTATTCTTGTGTGATCTTATTACAATACTTGTTTGTTGGTAACAATTGGTGTGGTTTCACCATTGATCTTTGACATACAGAATAACACATCTTTCTGCCGTGACTCCTCTCGGGGCTCGGAGGTACACCGTGACCGGGGTTTGGGGAGGCGCACGTAACATTATTTAAATTATACAATGGACTACAAAATGTAAATGTTTCATGATATTTGTTATATTATATCACCTTTATCTATCAATATTGTTGAAATGAAGATCAAATAGCTAGATGTTGAAATATGTTGAAAAAGTCAAAACTTTACGTGGGGTGTACTTACTTTTTCACGTGACTGTACATCAGTATTAGCCTCACCCTCGTCCCCAGTTGGACGTTGTCTGACGCAGAGGCTTATGGATTGGGTCTCCTCCACAATCATATTGTCGCGTCCGTGAGCCGATGAACACCAGCCTTGGACGAATAGCCAAACGGTCCTTAAATCGGTGGCAACAAGCCGAATATGTAGCTGTTATTTTTATGGCGCATGTGGGATGGAAGGCAGCGAAGGCGCTTACCTCAACGGAAGGACAGGCGTTTATTCCCAAAATCCACAATGAACAGACACGACACGACACAACAATTAAATTCAACACGTAATTTAATGAAAGTAAATCAAAGGATAAATTAATGCTGAGGTAAATCGAATATTTCCTACTGTGAGACATCTCCACTCAGTCACAAATACGACACACAGGGAAAAGATGAAGAATTAAAATGTTTTCCTTTTAATCGGCTGGCACTCACCTTTGGTCCAAATTGGCTTTTCGGGGCCTGCTGGTCGTTGCAGCCAGTGTAGTCACTTGCGCAGGAAGCGCTCCAAAAATGGCTCCGCCACCGTGCATCGAGAACGCCCAGGCGTGAAGCAAGCAGCCAAGACGGCCTTCTTTCGCACACCACTCTTTCCGAAGCATCAAGAGCTCCACAAACTGCTGCCAAGACTTCCTCCTCGCTATAAAAATTGCCAAAGTTTCACCAGCTCCAAAGAAAGCTATCTTCACCAGCCCGCACAACATTGGCTGAACCGCCTCCTGCCGCATAAAACCCCCAAGAGAGCGATTCTTCTTTCAAAGGTCCTTTTTCCCTAGAACTTTCTCATTATGACGTCACACTGGCCAATCGCCGAGCCCTATCGAATCACCCCATGGTTGTGCTCGACCAATGACAAACTTTGGGGCATGTCCTGCCGGCTTTGCTTGGCATGAACGTCAGCGAGGCGTGGCTTACTTGCTGATTGGCAATGTCCAGGCATTGTCGGCGGTTCCTGTGGCTGTTGTTTAAATGGAGGTTTTATGGCCAGCCTTGTTGTAGTTGTAAAAACGTAGGGAAAAGCCACAGGAGGCAATCGCACTCTAGGGGGAACTAACTTTAATCCCTATCTCGTGAACACGGCTTCACCCCCCCCCACCCCCCCCGTGTGAAGAAGCATAAACAATATTAAGCTCTAGTTTCCCTAAATACATTGTGATGTCTCCTACTCGTCCACTGTCCTTGCTACCTTTACTATCGTATTGCATCACCTACCCCCACAAACGTAACAATATGTTGGACGTGTATGGACCGATTATGTGCACACTTGGCAAAAAGACAATGCGTGATGGTATACATGCTGGTGAATGAATCGAAGGACCACTACGTTGAAGAAGAAGAGTAACAAATATATTAATATACCAAGCACGATCGTGGAGATGCTTAGAGGAAACAGGATTCAAAGAAGTCTCCAGGATCCCCAAACATCTGATTCTACTAAGCCAAGAGTAGAGTTTATATACAAATTTCATCAGATTATTCCCCGTGAGTCAAAGGCAGTTTCAAAAGAACAAGCATTCTGAGTATTGCGCTGCAATACATGTCCCCTACCGGCAGTCTGTCGTCCGGAAAACTGTTGGGGAAATTACCAAAGGTTATTTACCCACAGGGTCTGAATCGTTCCCAATCACTAATTACCTCAGGACGGGCTCACCTGTGATTCGCACTCGGGACTTCGATTTATACACCATGCAGACAGGTCAGCAGAAGCACGAGAAATGACGTTGTTGATAAAGAACCTTTCGAGTTGCTAAATATCAGTAATTTATTATATTTTCTGGCTCACGATCAATGATCGATGTGTATATATATATGTTGCTAGGGTTGGCCCCGCCCCTCCGGAAAGCGCACGCTGTGTCGCACTGTTGACGTTCGTGAGACGAGGCTGAGGGCGCACGGTGCGGCTTGAGGAGAACTCTAGAATAAACAAGAGATATCCATTAAAAAAAAAAATTATTTTCGTTTAATTAACGATATCTGCCAAACCACGTGCCCTATCACAAATTCCAAAAGGACATTTTAGTAGATTGACATGCTGAACAGATCTGTGAAGTTTCTCCTCGATTGGATCAAAAATGAGGGAGGAGCTCGGTTTTAAAGGTTCATGCTTAAAAACGTCATACCTCTGAAACCATGTGACGCATGACATCATGCTCGCTGACTTTTTTGTTCGTCATGGGTATGCGATTCTGCCTGCAAAGTTTGGCCTCGATCTGTTCAGCCGTTGCAGAGAAAAAGGGGTTTTTGTGTTTTCACGAAAAACAATATGGCGGCCGAACCACGTAACCTGTGACGTCATAATTACCATTAAAATATTCTACAGACCGAGTTCCTCATATGGTGAAAATTTGATCTCAATCGGTCCAATTATTGCAGAGAAAATCTTTTTTAAAGGAAATTAAAACTTTTTTTAAAGGAAATTTTAAAGGAAATTTTTTTCTCAGAAACTGTTGGTCAGATGGACACTAAATTTTCACCATCGGAGCGTGTCCTCCTGTGGAATATTTTAATGATAATCATGATGTCATAGATCATGTTGTGCAGGTGCCATCTTGGGAAAACGTAAAACGTTGCACCTCTTTCTCTCCAAAACCGCTCTTTGGGAAAAATTGAAACATGGCTCATTGTAAATAACTCAATATGGGGAATAGGTGTTGTTAACGATGACGTCATTGGTGCCATAATTATGACGTCATAATTCGACAGGGACAACGCTTCGTCTGATCAGTTTTAAATTAATGAGCTTAATCTATGCAACAATTATATTAGAGAATATAAATTTATGATGTCATTGCTCACGTGGTCTGGCAGCCATATTAGATCAAATATAGAAAAACGTTAAAAAACAAGAGTTGGCTCGCACCAAGTTGATTGTGCAGGGTAAGTACTTGATGAATACCATCTAGTTTACTATATTTTTTATGTTTAATCCGTTAAGTTTCTTGATGTGTGAATGTTTATTTATTTGTTTAATCGTTCATCATATAATTCAAGTTAAATGTTCTCATATATTGAAAGTTCAATGAAAGATGTTTTTCAAAATGATTTCAAAAGCGTGCTGTGGCTTGGGTGTGTGTGTAATGGACGACATGTCGTACTCTCGGCTGGCCGAGAGTCCCATCTGGTTTGACATCAGAGACATGTGATAGGACATTATTAACCACTCGAGCTTTTAAAGGTTACAATGCCATCTACCATTGGTGCACAAACAAATAGGGCGACTTATCCCTACCCACATGTCATGTCTCTGTGAAGAGGAACAGGTTGAGATGGTTTGGTCATGTGTTGAGGAAGGATGAAAGTGACTGGTTGAGAAGAGTGATGGAAATGAATGTAGAAGGAAGTAGAGGATGGGGAAGACTGACAAAGACTTGGCTAAAGATGGTGGAAGAAGAAATGTGGGCAAGGGGGTTAACAAGGAGAGATGCAGAAAATAGGGCAAAATGGGGAAGATTGCCATGGGGACCGCAAGGCTAACCCCCGCTCTCGCAGGGAAAATGGCCTTAAAATGCATGTTGTTGCCTGTTGTATGTGTCTGTCCTTGTTGCATTTCAATCTGTTACTGTGCATGGACCATATGACAACTGTTTGTCACTGTGCATACAAACCATGCGTTTTTTTCCCCCGCACTCACCCCCGATGTTTCCCTTCCTCCACAAGCCTTTATCCATGTGTTTAACTGGAGCAATGCAACTGCATCACCAATATGCCTCCACGTAGTCCCTGCCCGTGACAATGGGTAGACGCCCTCGTTGACTGTCCTAAAAATAAACATGTTTGATTTAAATCCCTTCAGCTGTTCTCAAGTATCAAAATTTTTTTTACCAGACATGACAGGTTTCACATCAATTGGTGAAGCGGTTTCGGAGAAGGTTTTTTTTAAAATATTCGCTTTCAATCTGTTATGGCTGTCAAACCACGTGACATTTGACATCAAAAATGCACACTCTGCATATGTATGGGTAGTGGATCACCTTTGTGAAGTTTTGTGTTGATCGGATAAGGTTTGTTTTTCTATCCAAAATGTCTGCCAAACCACATGATGTATGACATCATCATTTTCAAACTATATGCAGCAATGGTGTTCGTTGACATTTGTAAAGTTTCGCATTGATAGGGTGAGCCGTTTCTGAGATTATACACTACCGGTCAAAAGTTTTAGAACACCTCAATTTTTCCAGTATTTATTGAAATTTAAGCAATTCAAGTCCAGTGTATAACCTGAAATGGGACAAAGGTAAGCAGTAAACTGCTCGAGGTTAAAAAAAAGTTTAGGTTAGCAAAAACGGGAAAATAATGTAAATTGCACAGTTATATTGCAAAAAAAAGGCCTTCTTCAGGGAACAGGTAATGGGTTAACAAGTTACAGCTGTTCTGCAGCAATGTAAGTAAATTAAGCCTTGAAAGTTGATGCAAACAATTCCTACCGGTGTCCCAACCTCTGCTGATTACTTGATTACAAACCCCCTGTCTGTATAAAAGCAGTATTGGAACAGTTACTGTTATTACACCCTCTGAAGCATTATTTGGACACTATTGCACTGCAGGAAGTAGTATATTGGAAACTGGAGGAAACTCTGACGGGAAGAGGTCTGGCAGACCCAAAGCCACAACAGAATCAGAAGACAAGTTTCTGAGAGTCAACAGCTTGTGTGATAGGCGGCTCACAGGACAACAGCTTCAAGCACAGCTTAACACTGGTCGAAGTAAGCAAGTCTCAGTTTCAACTGTGAAGAGAAGACTTCGAGCTGCAGGTTCGACAGGTCGGGTGGCAGTAAGGAAGCCATTGCTAAGATGGCAAAATAAGGGGAAAAAAGCTTGCCTGGGCAATGAAGCACCGCCAGTGGACTACTGAAGACTGGAAGAAGGTCTTATGGACCGATGAATCAAAATTTGAAATATTTGGTTCATCACGCAGGGTTTTTGTACGCCGTCGAGTAGGTGAAAGGATGGTTCCTCAGTGTGTGACACCAACTGTCAAACATGGAGGAGGAAGCGTGATGGTCTGGGGCTCTTTTGCTGGATCCAGAGTCGGCGACTTGCACAGAGTGACTGGCACCCTGAACCAAAAGGGCTACCACAGCATTTTGCAGCGCCATGCAATACCCTCTGGTATACGCCTAGTTGGTCAGGAGTTCATCCTACAGCAAGATCATGACCCGAAACACACCTCCAGGCTATGTCAAAACTACCTTCGAGGAAAAGAACAAGACGGTAGGCTTCAAATCATGGAATGGCCAGCACAGTCTCCAGACTTAAACCCCATCGAGCTGGTTTGGGATGAACTGGACAGAAGGGTGAAAGCAAAGCAACCTACAAGTGCAACACATTTGTGGGAACTTCTGCAACAGTGTTGGGAAGAACTTCGTGAGCAATATTTGATTTCCATTGTAGAAAGAATGCCACGAGTGTGTTCGGCGGTGATATCTGCAAAAGGTGGATTTTGTGCTGAGTGCAAAAGGTGCTGAGCAAAAGGTGCTGAGTCAAAAATTTTAATTAAATTTTGTAGTGAAATTATACCAAGGTGAACCCAGGGTGTGCTCGCTTCAAAAGGGGCGTCTATAAGACCCGGGACTACCGGGGCGCCCGTACACTCCAGCGGCACTCACTGTGACATAGTCCTGTAGTTTGAATGGTATGTACGCCCCTAAATGCTGCGCTGATTGTTCTCTCTATTGGAATTGACCCTTGCCCATGAAATACTCTGATTTTAATGCCTGTTGCATGAATGTATTTTTACAGGATGTTACTTCAGATCTAAATGATATTAAACCTACCCAGAGGTCAAGTCGTGTCTGAGCTTGATTTTCACGACATTTAATATCATTTAGATCGCCGGAATGGCTGACCACAAGATGATCGTGGTTCCGATTCTCGGAGCCGACTCTCAAGCTGAGGGATCGGGATCGGAGTTCACTCACTGGCTCAAAACGCTGGAGAATTACTTTGCTGCTCACGAAACAGAGCCCACCGCTGCGATGAAGCTGTCCGTGTTACAGTCGAAGGTCCATCACTCCGTTTTCCGGAGCATTGCTCGATTTGTGATGTACGCTACGGCACTGGCCGAGCTGAAGCGCCTATACGTAAAAACACGGAGCGCTGTGCACGGCCGGCATCAACTCTCCCAGCGGCGACAACAACCATCTGAATCGGTCGATCGCTATGCGCAGGAGTTGCGCTACCTGTTGGCGGACTGCGTGCAGGACGTGCGGACCCACGAGCAAGTGCAGGACGACTTGCTCCGAGATTCATTCATCTCCGGAATTAATTCTGGAGTCTTGAGGCTCCGACTCTTGGAGGTCGCGGAGCTGACATTCACGGAGGCTCTACGGCTGGCACGCGTCTATACGGATGCCCGAGAACAATCCACCGCTTATGATCGCCCACGAGTCGTGGCGGGGACCTCGCAACTCGCGCGACCGGAGAGGGGTACCGCCGAGGATATGGCGGAGGACCCGACCACCACGGCCGAGTCTCCCGGTGCTTCTGGAGCGGACTCCGCTTCCGGCCTAACTGCTGCCGCCGCTGCCCGGCCACGGCCTGACCGGTATGCAAAATGTTATTTTTTGTGGGAATCGGCAGCACGCTCGATCTGAATGCCCGGCTCGGGAGGCCACATGCCACCTGTGCTCCACCAAGGCCCATTTTGCAAAGGTCTGCAGGAAGGCCGCTCGGGGCACGCGTCCCCGCGCGACCTTGAATGGGCTCATCGCGGAGCCAACGGATCGAGCGCCGGACGGGGCGCCTCACTCGGCTTTGATGAGCCGCCCTCCTTCTCGCGGGCCTCTGGCTGCACGCCCGACCTTGGTGAGATACACCGGGCCGCCAAAACAAATGGCGCGAATGCGACCGGCCGCAGCGTGACCGACCTTGACTGGCGTTCGAACGCCTACTTCAAACAAGCGACATGCTCCTGCTTTGGAAACTCCTCTCGATGTGCAGCAAACGCAGCACGTGACTCGAGCCCCATCTGACGGCGGCTCTTACGAATTACATGCATCCACTTTGGCATATGAATCTGCAGACGGCAGAGATCCTTCTCACGTGACTCGAGCGCCATCTGACGGCGGCTCTTACGAATTACATGCATCCACTTTGGCATATGAATCTGCAGACGGCAGAGATCCTTCTCACGTGACTCGAGCGCCATCTGGCGGCGGCTCTTACGACCTACACACACCCACTCTGGCAAATGAAACTGCTGATGAGCCAACTATGCGCTTGTCATGGGGTTTCTCCCCGGGCTGCCCGAATGACCGGCAAACTGCAGCCGGCGTGGGAACGTCCTCTGACAGTGGGCATTACGACTTCAATGCTCCTACTGAGGCCCAACCTGCCGACGCTGCCCGAAGGATTGCAGCCGGCGTGGGATCCACCCGCGAGGCGCGATCTTCTCGCCCGGCCGGTACAATACCTGCCGGGTCTGCCGGCCTTGCGCAGGCCATCATTCCGCTCACGATCGCGGGCGTTTTTGCGCAAGCTTTGATTGACACGGGGTCTACGGATAGTTTTATCGATCAGCGACTAGTGCATCAACATGGGTGGCCGGTTCTCGGGACAACCCGCCGGATCTTCATGGCCTCTCAGGGACTTCGGTTGAGCACAAAAGGGGCGTGTCGATTGACACTTGTGATAAAGGGACGCACGTTCTCGGACGTGTATCTCATGGTATTACCTGCATTATGTGCTGACGTTCTGTTGGGACTTGATTTCCTTAAGCGGCATGGACGTTTGGAAATAGACTTCGGTGGGCCGGACACGCTTGCTGTGTGCGCCCTCGCTCAAATGGACATGGAGCCTCTCTCGCTGTTCCCCAACCTGACCACTGATTGTACCCCTGTAGCCGTCAAATTGCGGCGCTACTCTCGCGCAGATGCGCAATTCATTGCGGAAGAAACGGCCCTGTCTTTAAGGACGGTATTATAGAACCCAGTAGGTCACCGTGGCGGGCCCAAGTCTTAGTGGTGTGGAGTGAGGCCCACCGCCGGCGCATGGTAATCGACTATTCACAGACGATTAATCGTTTTACACAGCTGGATGCCTACCCCTTACCGGGGATGGATGCCCTGGTACGCCAGGTGGCCCTGTATTCCGTTTATAGCACTCTCGATCTGCGTAGTGCGTATCATCAGGTCCCCATCTCTAGGGCTGATCGCGTCTTTACAGCCTTTGAATCGGGTCAGCGGTTGTACCAGTTCACTAGACTTCCCTTTGGGGTAACTAACGGAGTCTCTTGCTTTCAGAGGGCTATGGATGACCTCGTTGCGAAGGAGAACTTGACCGATGTCTTTGTCTATCTGGACAATCTTACGGTTTGTGGGTATGACCAGGAGCATCACGACGCTAATCTGAAACGCTTCCTCGAGGTCGCGCGGAAATATCGCCTAACCATGAATGTGGCTAAGTGTCATTACTCTCTACGCACGGTAGACCTTTTGGGGTACACCGTGACCCATGGCTCTGTCTCTCCGGATAAGGAGCGTCTGCGCCCTTTGCTCGATATGGCTCCGCCTAGCGATCGGGCTTCGCTGAAACGCGCTCTTGGGCTGTTCGCCCACTATTCAAAGTGGGTGCAAAATTTCTCCATGAAGCTCCGCCCCCTCGTGGCCTGCGACACATTCCCCATGGGCCCGGCTGCCATGGCGGCCTTCGAGGGCCTTAAAGCCGACATCGCTGGCACCGCTGTCGCGACGATTGACGAGAGTGCCTCTTTCGTTTTGGAGAGTGATGCCTCAGATCATGCGATAGCGGCGACACTCTCCCAAGGGGGACGCCCTGTGGCTTTCTTCTCGCGGACTCTCACCTCCGCCGAGCGGAGGCATTCGTCTGTCGAAAAGGAAGCGTACGCGATCGTCGAATCAATTCGGCGATGGCGGCCGTATCTGCTTGGGCGGTGTTTCCAAATCGTCACGGACCAACAAAGCGTTGCGTTTATGTACGACACCTTACATGCTCAGCGCATTAAGAATGAGAAAATCACCCGTTGGCGTATCGAACTCGCCGACTTCTGCTACACCATCAAATACCGCCCGGGGAAGGATAACCTGGTCGCCGACGCCTTATCGAGGCCGGCCACTTGCGCGGGGGTTGTCACTTTGGAGGGGCTGCGCACTTTGCACGGCACTATGTGTCATCCCGGGGTAACGCGTTTCGCGCATTTTGTGCGCGAGGGAAATCTGCCGTACTCGATTGCGGACATCCGCCGCATCTGCTGTGATTGCGCGATCTGTGCGGAACTCAAACCGCGTTTTTACAACCCTCCTATGGGGACACTCGTTAGGGCTACTAGACCGTGGGAGCGCTTGGCGATGGACTTCAAAGGGCCGCTGCCAATGTCGAGCAACTCTCGCTATCTGCTCACTCTCGTCGATGAGTATTCACGATTCCCCTTTGCTTACACGTGCGGGGATATGTCGGCTGCCACGGTTATTCGGTGCCTGCAGAATTTGTTTTCTATGTTCGGGTATCCGGCCTACGTGCATACCGACCGGGGTGCGGTGTTCCTGTCCCAGGAGGTGAGGGGCTACTTGCTCCAGCATAATGTCGCTTCGAGCTACACCACCCCGTACCGGCCCCAAGCGAATGGGCAGATCGAACGTTTTAATGGGATTATATGGAGGGCCGTCATGCTAAGCCTTCGGACCCTCGGCTGAGGCCTCGATAAATGGGCGTGGTCGCTACCTGCCGCTCTAAACTCGATCCGGGCTCTCCTATGTACTGCCACCAACCAGACTCCTCACGAACGACTGTTCCACCACCCTAGAAGCTCCGGCAGTATCCAATCTTTACCCAGCTGGCTCGCTGAACCGGGGCCCGCCTATCTCAAACGAGTGGTTCGCGCTAGCAAGTACGACCCCCTTGTTGACAAGGTGCAGGTCCTCCAGGATAATCCCGAGCATGCTCGCGTGTTAACGGCGGACGGCCGCGAGTCTACTGTCTCCGTACGCCATCTCGCCCCATGTGGGGACGACGACAGGGATATCGACGAACCTGTCTACTAGTCTATGGACTCTACTGAAGCTTCCCCTACGGAACTACCACCGCTACTTCCGTCGTCCCCCACGCCCATGCCCGAAGGCGCTGGGGCGCCCCCTCCGACACCCACCTCCGGCGGCTATTCCGACGCGGGGGACTCCGGGCTTGGAGACGCCGTACCCGGGCGATTCCGAAAAAGGACTGGCAGGGAAGTTCGCCGCCCCGACCGCTACGGGTGGACCGACTGATGTGGATTGACGTAACCCATTCAATTATTGCTGACGCTTGCTTGCAACCTGCCGAGCGGCAGTATAGTTCTAACGGCGGGGAGAATGTAGTGAAATTATACCAAGGTGAACCCAGGGTGTGCTCGCTTCAAAAGGGGCGTCTATAAGACCCGGGACTACCGGGGCGCCCGTACACTCCAGCGGCACTCACTGTGACATAGTCCTGTAGTTTGAATGGTATGTACACCCCTAAATGCTGCGCTGATTGTTCTCTCTATTGGAATCGACCCTTGCCCATGAAATACTCTGATTTTAATGCCTGTTGCATGAATGTATTTTTACAGGATGTTACTTCAGATCTAAATGATATTAAACCTACCCAGAGGTCAAGTCGTGTCTGAGCTTGATTTTCACGACAAATTTTGTTAAACAAAATGATTCTATGATTTCTTTTTTTATCTCCAATTGTTTATTTGTTCCTTGCTTAATTTCAGAGTACATTGAGACATTAAACTGCGTAAATTTCAAAATAAACCTGAAAAATTGAGGTGTTCAAAAACTTTTGACCGGTTGTGTAATTATTTAATATTTTCCTTCAATCCAATATGGCTGCCTCACCATGTGACTGATGACATTTTTC
The DNA here is from genome assembly GCF_964187855.1 of Myxine glutinosa. Classification (NCBI taxonomy): domain Eukaryota; kingdom Metazoa; phylum Chordata; class Myxini; order Myxiniformes; family Myxinidae; genus Myxine; species Myxine glutinosa. The sequence continues at coordinate 12,858,562 of NC_136267.1, forward strand.
TGATCAACTTTTAATTGCCATGCCTAGTCCGTGACACAAGTAAAGTTTTGAGTTGATTGCTTTGGTGATTTGGGCGAAGGTGTTTTTCTAAGGTTTTAGATTAAATCCAATATGGCTGCCAAACCACGTGACCTATGATGTCATAACTTTAATATTTCAATAGAAATGGGTCAAAGATCATATTCGTGCAAGTTCAGATTTTTAGGATGAGGCGATTAAAATATTTATGGCTGGTATACCACTTCACTGATGATGTCATCATTATCATACTTTTGTTCCCCTTTGTGAGTACTTGCCAATGTGCCAAGTTTCAATTTTTTCCAATCATCAGTTTCCGAGAAATAATGCTTTAATTATTTGCATTCAATCCAAGATGGCTGCCGTACCATGTGACCTATGACTCATAATTATCATAAAAACATTCTACATGGACTTCACTTCTACTCTGAAAGTTTCATCTCAATCGGACATGTGGTTGCCTGAGAAAAACGAGGTTTAGCCTGTACGGACGTACGGACGTTCGTACGGACGGACATATGAACGTACAGACAGACGGACAACCCGAAAACATAATGCCTCCGGCCAACTTTAGGGGCGGAGGCATAAAAACACCTGACATGATGACACAGCTATTTCCGTTGCATTTTAAGTTTGTTTAAAAATATAAATAAACCCCCACCCGCCCCTTCTTCCCTCCTTCTTTGTTCAGGCTACGAATTCCCTGGTATTTTGTACAATATGTTCATCCACATTACCCAATCATTGATAACTTCATGGTGTCAATTAATTTCCATTTTACCTTCTTGCAGAAACTCCCAAGCAAGTTTAAGAAAATCTACTCAGAATTTGAAAACCTTATGGTAAGTTATTTTCTATCAATAGTACAAGAAAATTTATTGCATGTGGAGTCAATCTGACCCACATCAACAGCACACCACATTAACCCTGTGCTAGATCAACAGCACACCACATTAACCCTGTGCTAGATCAACAGCACACCACATTAACCCTGTGCTAGATCAACAGCACACCACATTAACCCTGTGCTAGATCAACAGAACACCACATTAACCCTGTGCTAGATCAACAGCACACCACATTAACCATGTGCTAGATCAACAGCACACCACATTAACCCTGTGCTAGATCAACAGCACACCACATTAACCCTGTGCTAGATCAACAGAACACCACATTAACCCTGTGCTAGATCAACAGAACACCACATTAACCCTGTGCTAGATCAACAGAACACCACATTAACCCTGTGCTAGATCAACAGCACACCACATTAACCCTGTGCTAGATCAACAGAACACCACATTAACCCTGTGCTAGATCAACAGCACACCACATTAACCCTGTGCTAGATCAACAGCACACCACATTAACCCTGTGCTAGATCAACAGCACACCACATTAACCCTGTGCTAGATCAGCAGAACACCACATTAACCCTGTGCTAGATCAACAGCACACCACATTAACCCTGTGCTAGATCAACAGAACACCACATTAACCCTGTGCTAGATCAACAGCACACCACATTAACCCTGTGCTAGATCAACAGCACACCACATTAACCCTGTGCTAGATCAACAGAACACCACATTAACCCTGTGCTAGATCAACAGCACACCACATTAACCCTGTGCTAGATCAACAGCACACCACATTAACCCTGTGCTAGATCAACAGCACACCACATTAACCCTGTGCTAGATCAACAGAACACCACATTAACCCTGTGCTAGATCAACAGCACACCATATTAACCCTGTGCTAGATCAACAGCACACCACATTAACCCTGTGCTAGATCAACAGAACACCACATTAACCCTGTGCTCGATCAACAGCACACCACATTAACCATGTGCTAGATCAACAGCACACCACATTAACCCTGTGCTCGATCAACAGCACACCACACCACATTAACCATGTGCTAGATCAACAGCACACCACATTAACCCTGTGCTAGATCAACAGCACACCACATTAACCCTGTGTATTTTGGGTCTTCTGGGACTTTCAAGTCCTCTGGGTATTCTGGGTCTTCGGAGTATATTGTGTCCTCAAGGACTTTTGGGGCACCTGTGTCTTTTTGGGTTCCAGGGACTTTTGGGTCATCTGGTTTTTGGGTCCCCACAGACTTTTGGGTCATTGGGTCTTTTGGGTCCTCAGGGACTTTGGGTCTTTGGGGTATTTTGGGTCTTCATGATGTTTTGGGTCTTTAAGGGTCTTTGGGTCTTTTCATTATTTTCGTTTTTCAGGGTCTTTATAGGTCTTTGGGGGAATTTTGGGTCTTCTGGATCTTTGGGGTTTTGTGGTCTTTTGAGTATTTTGGGTTGGGGGGGGGGGGGGGTCCATTGCGTCTTTGCGGTCTTTTCGGTATTTTGGGTGTTTGGGGTATTTTGGGTCTTTAATGGTCTTTGGGGTAGTTTGGATCTTTAACGGTCATTGGTGTATTTTGAGTCTTTAACAGTCTTTGGGTTCATCTACGTCTTCAGGGTCTTTTGGGTCATTTGGTTCTTTCGGTTCTTTGGGGTATTCGGCATCTTCAGCGTAATTTGGGTATTTGGGGGTCCATTGGGTCTTTGGGGTATTTGGGGTCTTCTGAGTATTTGAGTGTCTATGGGGTATTTTGGGTATTGGGGGTATTTTGAGTCTTTAAGGGTCTTTTGAGTCATTGGGGTCATTTGGGTTGTTTGGGTCCTCAGGGTCTTTTGGGTCCTCAGGGTATTTTAGGTGTTTTGGTTCCTTGGGGTCATTTGGATCCTCGGGTCCTCTGGGTATTTTGTGTCTTCTGGGTCTTCAAGGCCTTTTGGGTCTTTGGGGTCTTTCTCTTTTTGAGACTTTTGTTTCTTTTGGTTCTTTGAGGAACTTTTGGGTTTTTGGGGTCTTTTGAGTCATCTGGGTATTTTGGGTCTTTCTGGTCTTCTGGGTGTCTTTGGTGTATTTTCTTGAGTATTTTGGGTCATCAGGGTCTTTTGGGTCCTCTGGGTACTTTGGGTTAAGTATCAAACAGAGTGACCACTATATTCGTCGTGTGTGTGTGTGTGTGTGTGTGTGTGTGTGTATGTGTGTGTGTGTGTGTGTGTGTGTGTGTGTGTGTGTGTGTGTGTGTGTGTGTGTGTGTGTGTGTGTGTGTGTGTGTGTGTGTGTGTGTGTGTGTGTGTGTGTGTCCACAGCATAACTACCCGATGATATCCGATCTTGATGAAACTTGGGTGGGAGGTTGATATCATGATCTTGTTGTGTCCTGCCTAGAGTGGGCGTATTGCACCCATTATGGGCGGAGCCACGCCCGAAAAAGATGTCTTTTTAGGGGGTAATCAATTTCAAGCTACATCTTCTCCGAAGGAGTTGGTGGAATCTGACAGGGGTTTGGGTAGTTGGTTAGGCCAATGTCATGTCTAGCCCCACGGAGCTCGATTTTTCATTTTCGCCTCAAGGTGAAGGTCACAAGGTCACAAAATTTAGAAAAGTCGATTTTTGATTGTTTTATTACATTGTTCGCTTCCTGATCGGGTGAAATGTCGTACATGTTTTTATATTATCACATACATCATGAAATACAAGTTTTTCAAAAAATTTCAGAATCTTCGACCTTTGATCTTTGAAGGTCGCAAAGGTCAAATTTTCAAAGTTGTCGGAATCAAACTGAATTTTCGGTATTGTGTAGCTAACTAACCTCATAACTGATTATACATTATTTTCTAGTCAGTAACCTTCGTTTTGACATTTCAAGGTCACAAAGGTCAAATTTTCAAAGTTGTCAGAATCGAACTGAATTTTCGGTATTGTGTAGCTAACTAACCTCATAACTGATTATACATTATTTTCTATCTCATTTGAAGGTCAGTAACCTTCGTTTTGACATTTCAAGGTCACAAAGGTCAAATTTTCAAAGTTGTCGGAATCAAACTGAATTTTCGGTATTGTGTAGCTAACTAACCTCATAACTGATTATACATTATTTTCTAGTCAGTAACCTTCGTTTTGACATTTCAAGGTCACAAAGGTCAAATTTTCAAAGTTGTCGGAATCGAACCGAACTTTCAGTATTGTGTAGCTAACTAACCTCATAACAGATTATACATTCCTATTTATATATTTTCAATGTCGGTTTTGACCTTTGTCATTGAATACCGCTCGCTCGTGAACCTTCGTCGTCTCCTGACTTGTTGATACTATATAGTTATAATTTGTGATTGAAATGATGAATGATGCTGTTTGGAATGAAAATATAGAGATATTAAGTTTAAAGCAGAATGAGGAAATGATGATGGAAGGGTTTCCACCAGTGACATTTGCAGATTCCCCATTTGCGGATTCCCCATTTGCACTTTTGTCATTGACTGGAAATAACAACATTCAGACTGGGTACGTTTTTTGTGCAAGTCCTTCATGATCCTGTCAATGCCTGAAATTCAACTGAACATGGCAGAGGAATGTGGAATTTATTGGCTCATCGTTTGCCATTCACCGTTTTTTTTTACCCGAGTCATTCACAAACAGGCTGTCCTTACCTGAAGTCAAAAAGTTGATACTTACATCATTTGCTAACTGGTAACTGGTATCCCTACCCAGGTCATGCAGGATCCTCTTAAACTGAAGTATTAAACAAGCCCGGCTGCACCGTTGTTGGACTATCAGTCTTGTTTACTTCTGGTAAGGGTGCTCCAGGAAATGCCACAATAAGCTATTTATTCACGTTAATGGTGTTTGTCCAAGGAGGAAAAAACCCTTGGAGAGGGGGGACATTATTGGTGTTAATATTGTTCTGTAATAACATTAATCTAGTCATGTCTGAAGCTCCCATTAAAACAGGAACCCCACCCCAGCGCCGAGTTAGACTCGGGAGATGGGCAAATGAACTTTCATTGCATTGCGTTAAATTAATTAATTCTAACCTTACTGTTCTCCACGGAGCTTCAGTTTCAGATAAGGTTTTCTTACCGTTTACACTTCACAGTGTTTATTTGTCAAATAAACAGGAAAGAAGGTAACAAGACACGATAAACAAAAACGAAACAAACCAAGCAAGTCAAATGGACACAAATAAGTAAATGGGGATATTCAAACATTTGTACAATACATTACAACAACAACAACAACAACAACAACAGTTATTTTAAGGCCATTTTCCCTGCTAGAGCGGGGGTTAGCCAAACCGATGTACAATTATTGGAAATAAAGCAATTCCTAACCCACGAGGCGCCATATATCACACTCACGCAGCAAAACAATTGTTTTGCGTCTCGACCAAAGACTCGGAGACATTTCCCTTTCTCTGATGTGCAGGGTGGACGTAAACCTCAAAATAGACCGCTTCAGGTGCCACATGCGAGACGATAGCTCCCAAGAGGCAAAACTAGCTCAATGAAGATGGTGTTTCGTGTGCAATTTCAGCGATGATACACCTGCTCAATTAGGCCTCGTGAACCACTATGTCCTTTAAGCAAGGCCTCCTGGGGGTGCCCTCCATCCTCTTCCTCCACGCTGCACCAACACAGGGTGAACCCAGCTTGGGTAAATCCAAGAGACCAAGCTATACTTAGTCCACTCCAAAATTCCACTCCAAAACGGGTCAAATAGAGACTGGATGGTATTCATAGAATACTTACCCTGCGCAGTCGACTTGGTGCAAGCTAACTCTTCTGTTTTTGAAGGGTCTTTTTCTTTGTTCCAATATTGCTGCAAGACCAAGTGAGCGATTACATCATCAATTTATATTCCCTAATATCATTATTGTGTACATCACGATCAAGAAATTTCAAACTGATCAGACTAAGCGTTGTCCGTGTCGAATGATGACGTCATCGTTAACGGCACAAATTTCCCATGCGGAGTTCTTTACAATGAGCCACGTTTCAATTTTTTCCATGGCGTGGTTTCAGAGATATAGAGGTGCAATTTTTTTCGGTTTTTCCACGATGGTACCTGTACCATGTGACCTATGGCATCATAATTATCATTACTAGCGTGACTCGGCACGCTCCGCGCGCCTCACCACACGTCGTTTCAGAGGGGTAGGCATCTTTGACCATTTCGGTGTCTTTTGGGTCTTCATGGTGTTTTGAGTCTTCGGGGTCTTTTCGGTCTTTGGTGTCTCAGAGGCTTTTGGGTCTTAACGGTCTTCGGTGTCTTAACGGTCTTTGGTGTCTTTTGGGTCTTCGGGGTCTTCGGGGTCTTTGGGGTCTTCGGTGTGTTTTGGGTCTTCGGGGTCTTCGGTGTGTTTTGGGTCTTCGGGGTCTTCAAGGGTGATTTGGGTCTTCGGGGGTCTTGGTGGTCTTAAGGGTCTTGGCGGAATTAAAGGGTCGTCAAAGGTCTGAGGGGTTTCAGCAGTCTAAACGTAATTGAGAGGGTGCTAATTTTATTTGAAGAAGAAGATGTTTTGGTCGCATATCAACATGGCGACAAACATGGCGACATAACCATATACGTTTGCTCTATTATAATAAGATGTAATTATCCAGGCGGAGGCGCTCCTTTGGTGACATTTTCATGTCAATCGAACTAACGGTTTCCGAGAAAGTAAATTTTAAAAATGTATGCAGACGTGTGCCGTACGTGCGTGTCTGCATTTTTAAAATGTATGTAGACGTGTGCCGTACGTGCGTGTCTGCATTTTTAAAATGTATGTAGACGTGTGCCGTACGTGCGTGTCTGCATTTTTAAAATTCATTTTCTCCGCAACCGTTAGTTCGATTGACATGAAATGTTTGACATTAAATCTCCCAAACCGCCCAAATCTCCCAAATTTTTTTAGACATGGATCATTGTCAAGTACTCCCCTTGGGGAATAAGATATGTTAATGATGATGTCATCGGTGCCTTCGTTTTGACGTCATAATTCGACAAGTACAACAGTTATCCGATCATTATTCATTTTTTCTCAGCAACTGCTGGTCTGATGGGCATGAAATTTTCACCATAGCAGCACCTCCTCCTGTAGAATATTGTAATGATAATCATGACGTCATAGGTCATGTGGTACAGGCGCCATCTTGGAAAAACAGAAAATTGTTGCAACTCTATATCTCCAAAAATTGTTCCATGGAAAAAATGTGAACGTGGCTCATTGTAAAGAACTCCATATGGGGAATAGATGTTGTTATCAATGATGTCATTGGTGCCATAATTATGACGTCATAAATCGACAGGGACAACGCTTCGTCTGATCAGTTTGAAATTAATGAGCTTAATCTATGCAACAATTATATTAGAGAATATAAATGTATGATGTCATCCCTCATGTGGTCTGGCAGCCATTTTGGAGCAAAAAAAAAAAGTTAACAAGTCAGGAGACGACGATGGTTCACGAGCGAGCGGTATTCAATGACAAAGGACGGACTGTAACCGAAACAGGTCCGGACAGGCCAGGCCCGGGAATGTCAAAACGAACGTTACTGACCTTGAAATGAGATAGAAAATAATGTATCATCAGTTATGAGGTTAGTTAGCTACACAATACCGAAAATTCGGTAAAAAAATGAGCTGAAAAAATAAAATTAAAATAAATAAATAAATAAAAAAGGAAAAAAAGAAAAATCGACCTCCGTGGGGCTGGACACGTGACATTGGCCTAACCAAATACCGAAACCCCTGTCAGATTCCACCATCTCCCTCGGAGAAGATGTAGCTTGAACTCGATCACCCCCTAAAAAGACATGTTTTTCGGGCATGGCTCCGCCCACAATCGGTGCAATACGCCCACTCTCGGCAGGACACAACTAGATCATGATATCAACCTCCCACCCAAGTTTCATCGAGATCGGATTATATCATCGGGTAGTTATGCTGCGGACAGACAGACACACACACACACACACACACACACACACACACACACACACACACACACACACACACACATGACGAATATAGTGGTCACTTGATAACTCGTGAAGCAAAAAACAGAAGAGTTGGATCGCAACAAGTTGACTGCACAGGTCGGTATTCTGCGAATACCATCTAGTTTAGGACAGTATTTATACATTTCCATGTACCATTTATATCCTTTTTTTATTAATCAATTTTTTAAGCAAAAATATCCTTTTTTCTTTTTTTTGGAATACAGAATCGAGGCTCGTGTTAGAGCTGACACAATGAACATGAAAACATGCACAGACACATAAAACATGCAATGAGGGGAGCGGGAGACAAGAGGGGAGAGAGGGAAGCACACAAGCACAACAAGAGTAGAGCACAGGAACGTCGATAGATCGTTGGAAGGGGAAGGACTGGGGGAGGAGGGAGGGTACACGGTATAAAGGGAGGGTACACGAGGGAGGGTACACGGTATAAAGGAAATGAACAATACGGGAGGGTACACGGTATAAAGGGAGGGTACACGAGGGAGGGTACACGGTATAAAGCAAATGAACAATACGAGGAATTTCAGGAAAGAAGCTGCGGATTTAGAGAGGTGGATTTGCTGTGGATTAGCGGGGGTAGAAAAGATCAAGGTTTTGGATGGGGGAAGATAAGAGATGGTGGTGAACAGCTGTTTTAAACACCTGGAGGGAGGAGTGGGATTGAAGGGAGTGGGGGAGTTTGTTCCAGAGGCGGGAGAAAAGTGGAATGAAGGAGTGAAGGTGAGCAGAGAGTCTAGATTTGGCAATTTCACCATAAGAGGGAAGAGGCTTTGCACCAGAAGCAGGAATTTGTGATTAGTTCATGGTGCTGGGGATATCTCGAGTACTCTTCGGGAAGAGGGATGAATCACCTTCTTGGTGAAACCATCTCCAGTCTCTTCCCAGTGGAGTATTTGACAAACTAACACAACTCGAGGAACTCGCTTTGTACCGCAACCGGCTGAAGTCTGTTCCTCATTCCAATCCTGGGCCTTTCATTTTATAAAAACAACCATTCACTCTTGAAACGTTTTGCTTTGAGATCACTTTTTTTCTCAAATCGAATTTCCTTATTTTCATTGATATTAAATTCCAAATGGTTTATTCAGTTCCACGTGCACACCTGATTCTATATATCAACCAGGTGGAGTCTGTTCCTGTCCCTTCTCTTATCAAAAACGGTACCGGCTCTGTTGCTCTGATCAACAGGTAACTTATTCCCAAACAGCTCCTCCAAACTATCAGGGAATCCCATTATTCCCAAGGTTTTACGCACATTACGTGCATGTTGTTTAAAGCATAAACATTAATGTAAAGCAATGTATGCAAAGTGTGCACGAAAGGAAGTGGTAACCCCCCTGTTGTATTCATGATTTCTAAAAAAAAACGTTGGTCGATCGGGAATTCCTTTCTTTTATTTTTCCACAATTCCTCTCAAAACAACCACCTCTTCTTCTTTAAAACGGCGACGGTTATTCCCACGTTCTTGTGTGCTTTGCCAAGGGGACGTTTCATGAACCGGCGGGCCAGGCCTGATGCTCGACTAAGTGGTTTAAGAAGGAAATAGTGTTTAGTTCATGGTGCTGGGGATAGCTCAAGAACTCTTCATGAAGAGGGATGGCACACACCTTGATGAATCACCTTGTCTGTGAAACACCTGGATGACAGTGACGGTTAACAACTGGGTCAGGATTGAAACCCTGCTACACACCATAGAGGTGAGTGTGCTCTGGATTTGAACCCTGCTACACACCATAGAGGCGAGTGTGCTCTGGATTTGAACCCTGCTGCACACCATAGACGTGAGTGTGCTCTGGATTTGAACCCTGCTGCACACCATAGACGTGAGTGTGCTCTGGATTTGAACCCTGCAGCACAACTTCGAGGTGAGTGTGCCAGTTAATAACTGGGTCGGGATTTGAACCCTGCTGCACACTATCGAGGTGAGTGTGCTCTGGATTTGAACCCTGCTGCACACCTTCGAGGTGAGTGTTCTAGTTAATAACTGGGTCGGGATTTGAACCCTGCTGCACACTATAGAGGTGAGTGTGCTCTGGATTTGAACCCTGCTACACTCCTTGGAGGTTATGGTTAGACGCTATGACTTTAAAATATAGCTTATGCTTAGCCGACATTAATTTTTCATACCTTTTGTAACCCACAGCTTTTTAGCTCACCTGGAACCAAGTTTAGGGGAACTTATGCGATGGCGCGTCGTTAGTTTGTCCGTCCATCAGTCAGGAAACACTTGCAACTTCTCCGAAACCACTGAAGGGATTGTGACCAAACTTGGCACAAATGATATTTGTTGTGTTGTGACTAAAGTTTGTCCACTGAATTAAAAAAATCAGGTTCTAAGGGTGTTTACTGGGGGTCAAAGTGGATCCGGATTTAAACCCCCAAAATAGGAATTTGCTTTTTCCTCTGAAACTACACACACTATTTCGATGAAACTTCACCACAGCCTTCACCCAATTTTTTCCATGGAGTTTTTTCAGAGATATAGACGTGCAAAGTTTTTCCAAGGTGGCACCTGCACCACGTGATCTATGACGTCATAATCATCATTAACATATTCTACAGGAGGAGGTGCTCCTACGGTGAAAATTTCGAGTCAATCAGACCAGGAATTGCAGAGAAAAAATATTCATACTGATCGAATCGAGCGTTGTACTTGTCGAATTATGACGTCATAATAAAGGTACCGATGAAATCATCATTAAAATATCTTATTCCCCAATGGGAGTGCTTGACATTGAGCCATGTTTCAATTTTTCCATGGAGCGGTTTCGGAGATATAGAGCTGCAACTTTTTTCGATTTTTCCAAGATGGCGCCTGTACCACGTTACCTATGATGTCATAATTATCATTTAAAAATTCTACTGGAGCAGCCGCTCATATTCTGAAAATTTCATGTCCATCAGACTAACAGTTGCAGAGGAATTTTTTTTTCATACTGATCAGATCAAGCATTGTACATGTCGAATTATGACGTCATAATGAAGGCACCGATGAAATCATCATCATTAAAATATCTTATTCCCCAATGGGAGTGCTTGACATTGAGCCATGTTTCAATTTTTCCATGGAGCGGTTTCGGAGATATAGAGCTGCAACTTTTTTCGATTTTTCCAAGATGGCGCCTGTACCACATTACCTATGATGTCATAATTATCATCTAAAAATTCTACTGGAGCAGCAGCTCATATTCTGAAAATTTCATGTCCATCAGACTAACAGTTGCAGAGGAATTTTTTTTTCATACTGATCAGATCAAGCATTGTACATGTCGAATTATGACGTCATAATGAAGGCACCGATGACATCATCATCAACATATCTTATTCCCCATGGGGTGTACTTGACAATGAGCCATGTTTCAATTTTTCCATTGACCGGTTTGGGAGATATAGAGGTGGAACGTTTTTCCAAGATGCTGTCCGTACCACGTGACCTATGATGAGATAATTATGAATAAAACAAGTCAGGAGATGATGATGGTTCACGAGCGAGCGGTATTCAATGACAAAGGATGGACTATAACCGAAATAGGCCTGGACAGGCCAGGCCCGGAAATGTCAAAACAAAGGTCACTGACCTTGAAATGAGATAGAAAATAATGTATAATCAGTTATGAGGTTAGTTAGCTACACAATACCGAAAATTCGGTTCGATTCCGACAACTTTGAAATTTTGACCTTTGTGACCTTCAAAGGTCAAAGGTCGAAGATTCTTAAATTTGTTGGAAAACTTGTATTTCATGATGTATGTGATAATATAAGATCATGTACGACATTTCACCCTATCAGGAAGCGAATAATGTAATAAAACCATCAAAAATCGACTTTTCTAAATTTCGTGACCTTGTGACCTTGACCTTGGGGCGAAAATGAAAAATCGAGCTCCGTGGGGCTAGACACATGACATTGGCCTAACCAAATATCGAAACACCTGTCAGATTCCACCAACTCCCTCGGAGAAGATGTAGCTTGAAATTGATTACCCCCTAAAAAGACATCTTTTTCGGGCGTGGCTCCGCCTACAATGGGCGCAATACGCCCACTCTAGGCAGGACACAACAAGATCATGATATCAACCTCCCACCCAAGTTTCATCAAGATCGGATGATATCATCTGGTAGTTATGCTGCGGACAGACATTCAGACACACAGACACACAGACAGACACCTGTACCACGGATAACAACAACCCATGACGAATATAGTAGTCACTCTGTTTGATAACTCGTGAACCAAAAATTATACAGGAGGAGGCACTCCTTTGGTAAAATTTCGTGTCAATCGGCCCAATGGTTGCCGAGAAAATGAATTTTAAAAATGCAGACACATACGTATACACCACACGTATGCAACCGAATGCCTAACCCTGCTTTTCGTTTCACGAGCGCAGGGTAATAATTCTAGAATGCTGTTATTAGAGATGTCCATGCAGTTTGTAAGAAAGCGATGAACATGTACTGAAATTATAATAGTGTACTCAGGCTGCTAATTTGGCGAGTCTCAGTATGTGGTTACACTACAGGAGTAATCAAGTACTGTTGTAACCAGCGAAGTGTTTGTGGAAGCTTGAAGCAATAACTGATGAAGTGTAAATGAGGCAGCGATGTAGGGATTGTTATGTGATGGCAATACTGTTAGCTACTCTCTAAACCAACATCATCCCTATCTTGTTTCAGACCTTTTTTAGACTGTAGTTTGTCATCCCTACATTGCCTTTTTAATTTAGCATAAAATTTTTTTTATTCACTTGTTGATAACCGTAGTCAATTTTATGCAATTAAAGTCCCGATATTGGGTTCATATTGATGACCTTAGTTAATTTTATACAATTAAAGCACCGATATTGGGTTAATATTGCTAACTTTGGTTATTTACACAATTAAAGTACCGATCTTGTTGTAAAAAGATTTGAGCCAGAGACCACTCGTTGGAAAGAAAGGAGGCTTTAATGCAATCGACCTGCTTTATCTAAAAATATAACACGATAAGCATAATATTAGTCTACACTCTACATGATACAAGGAAAACATTGCAATACATTTTAAATGAAGCAACTACTACTAAGCAGCAAATCCTTACCTAGCTCTCATAGAATCATGGAAACGAGTATATTAACCGTCTGTCACTCCCACAGCAGGTTACATATGCAATAATGCCCATCTCTACAGGGACCGCCCTCACCAGACAGTAATGTGTATCAGGCCAACAACTGGTTTTATGTCGACTTTTCATATCATTCTCCCTGTCTTAAGAATGCCACTGATAGGAATAATCGAAACCGAAGCGAGTCGGAGGTTGACACAGTCGACCGCTGCGAGTGTGATACACACAGTCGTCCCCAAAGCCCCCGGCACTGGGCATAGACCGCTTACCATCATGACCGCCCTCCAGATAACACCGTTGTATTTTTCGATTTTCCGTTGCCTCGGGGGTTATAGGCGGTGGTATGACTGGAAGCAATGGCCACATTCGAGGAGAAATTGCTAAAGCTCCCGAGACATAAAAGCAGTCCTACGGTCACTGTGTATGAAAGCAGGATATTCGAACAGCAGGAACAGCTGCCTAAAGCAATGAATCACTGTCAGGGCAGACGTGTCAGCACATGGAAATGGGAATTTCGAGTACTCGTCCATTATAGTCAGCATATACCGATTACCAGGAAAGGGCCCCTTGAAATCGACATTCAGTCGCTCCCATGGTTTACCGGCGTAGATGAGAGTACCCTCCGTCAGCTGGTTGAAACTCGGTTTTAGTTCTGCGCAAACCCTGCAGGTCTTGCATAACTGTCGTATCTCCTCCACGGAGAAAGGTAAGTTCTTACTCCTAACGAAGTGAACTATCCACGTCACGCCAGGGTTACAGAGCGCCGCGTGGATATTACGCAGGTCGCCGATGGTCATCCCCGCACAGATGGGCCTTGATTGCGCATCAGCAGCGGGGTTGAGCATAACAGGCCTGTACTTAATTACAAAGCGATAGTCAGCCAGTTCTATGCGCCAACGAGCAATCTTCTCGTTCTTTATCTTTTGAGAATGCTTCCGGTCATACATGAACGAGACGGACTGTTGATTGGTTATGACGGTAAAGCGATGTCCAAGAAGGAGATGCCTCCATCGGCGGATCAATTCAACAATTGCATACGCCTCCTTTTCGATAGAGGAGTGGCGTCGCTCGCTATCAGTTAGAGTCCGTGAGAAGAATGCTACTGGTTGGTCTCCTGACTCAGTGTCGCTGTGATTGCGCAATCGGACGCATCTGTTTCTATCACGAAAGGAATTGTCTCGTTGATTGAAGTCACGATCGAGCTGGTGACGTCTCCCTTTAGTTGTTGAAATGCTGCCTGCGTGGCCAAGGGCAAGGGAAATTTTTTGCATTCCACAAGCGGCCTTATTTTCTCTGAGAAGCGTGAGATCCACATGCTGTAATGGGCAAATAATCCCATTGTGTGTCATAGAGTCGCACGGTCAACGGGAGAGGCAAGGTCGAGTAGGGGCTGGAGGCGAGTGGGATCGGGCCTTATCTCTGCTCCAGACACCGTGTACCCCAACAGATTTATGGTTCCCACAGAATAGCTACATTTTGATTCATTGAAAGTCAGTCGGTATTTACGAGCCACATCCAAAAACCGACGCATGTTTGAGTCGTGGTCTGTTTGATTCCATCCGCAAACGGTCATGTTATCAACATAGACAAATATATCTTACACTTGTTCTTTTGCCAAAATCTCGTCTATCACCCTCTGGAAATACGTCATCCCGTTCGTAACTCCGAACGGGATTATAGGGAATTGATACAATCGCTGGCCTGACTCGAAAGCCGTGTAAGGCCGTTCAGCAGTGCGTATCGGAATCTGATGATACGCGTTTATGAGGTTGAGCATGCTGAAGACTTTATCCTTAGATACCGCTCTCACCATGTCCTCCATTTTGGGTAAAGGATACACAACGAGCTGGGTGAACTGGTTAATGGTTTTGAGAGTAGTCTATGACCATGCGTTTTCTATGGTTTGGGGTGTCGACAACCAGGACTTGCGCATGCCACGTCGACCGGCTGGGTTCGATAATCCCTTCGTGTAAAAGGCGTTTAGTTTCAGAGGCTATAAAGATAGCATCCGGCTGAGAATACCTTCTAGATTTCACAGCAACCGGATGACAATTAGCAGCAAGCTCAGGAATAGTCAAGGTGGTTCGACAGCTATCTCGACGAGGGCGCAAATCGGGTGTGGCTCTGAGCCCACGGATAGCGTGTGAGTGCCGCCAAACTGCATCTCTAAACGTTTGTGCCTATTCAAAAACTTGTCACCGAGGAGGATGTCGGAGCAAAGGTTAGGGAGCACAAGCAACTTAACATCACAATAAGTAACATCGTTACAACCAGCTCAACAACACACACTCCGCGTGCTCGCTACCATAGGGCTCCCGAGGCCATGTACACACGCTGAGTCAAGGTGGTGGGAGTCCACCCGAATCGCTCCATGAGACGAGGGCTGATCTAGCTCTGATTGCTCCCCGTATCAACCAACGCTTCCACCATCTGTCCGTTGATTTCGACCAGCTCCAAGGCACGATCAAGTCCGCTCGGAGCTCGCCAGGTTCCCATCGACAAGCACGCACCTGCGAGCATCACTCCTTTGGTCATGGGCGCGTGACATACTTTAGCAAAATGTCCGCGCTTCCCGCACGAAGATGGCGACGATTGCCGCAAAAAAAAAACATTTGCTGGTCTGACCAGCGGGCGAGGCCACGGCGGCTGTACGGGGCTCGTGCGCTTCCTCATCAGAGCTCTCCTCGGGTACCGCGCATTGAGCGGCCGCTCGAGCAGGGGCTCGCCCGGCGTTAGCTTCCGGGTCGCCGCGATCGTGCGTATGAGTCGTGTCATGAGCAGTAGCACCAACAGCCGTGAAAGGTCGACCATAAGTGTCGGATATGGCCTGAGCTGACTGCAGAACCCGAGCCTGGTCGAAGGCTTCTTGGAAGGTTAGCGTCTTTCTCGAGCAAACGTTGTCTGATAGCAGAAGACTGCAGAACCGTAATAAAGGCGTCCCGGAGCAGATAATCTGTGTATTGCAGAGCCGTACTGTCTTGAATCGCGCAATCCTGAGCCAGCTGTCGTAGAGCCTGGCCATACTGATGCATGGACACGGAGCTGTCCTGCCTTCGCATCGCCAGCAAATGACTCGCATAAACGATGCTGCGCGATTTTATGAAGAGTGCTTTCAAGGTAGCAACTGCTTCGTCGTACGTTGGGCTACGAGCGATGCATCTGTAGATGACATGAGAGACGTTGCTAGATAATACATCGAGTTTCTGTGCCTCTGTAATCTCCGGGACCAGTTCCGTAAAGAGCCGTAGCGAGTTCAACCAATGATTCAGCTGATCAGCGGAGTCCGGTGCATTCGGATCTCCCGAAAATCGTTCCAGGCAGATCAGCTTCTCCATCCTTCAGAGGTCGTCTCAAGGAAGGAAGATTGCATTAAATTGTTGTAAAAAGATTTGAGCCAGAGACCTCTCGTTGGAAAGAAAAGGAGGCTTTAATGCAATCGACCTGGTGCATCTAAAAACATAACACCATAAGCATAATATTAATCTGCATGATACAAGGAAAACATTGCAATACATTTTAAATGAAGCAACTACTACTAAGCAGCAAATCCTTACCTATCTCTCATATAATCATGGAAACGAGTATAACCGTCTATTACTCTCACAGCAGGTTACATATGCAATAACGCCCATCTCTACAGGGACCGCCCCCACTTGACAGTAATGTGTATCAGGCGAACAACTGGTTTAATGTCGACTTTTCATATCACCTGCGTTAATTTTACACAATTAAAGTACCGATCTTGGGTTCCTATTGATAACTTTGGTGGATTTTACACAATTAAAGTACCGATCTTGGGTTCATGTTGATAACCTTGGTTAATTTTACACAATTAAAGTACCGATATTGGGTTAATATTGATAACCTTGGTTAATTTTACACAATTAAAGTACTGATCTCGGGTTCATATTGAATTTTAGATATATATATAGTACGGGCATGCCCTAGTATTGATAACTTTGGTTAATTTTACACAATTAAAGTAATGATCTTGAGTTCATCTATCTATAATTCCAGTAATCTCTGTGTGTGTGTGTGTCTGTGTGTGTGTGTGTGTGTGTGTGTGTGTGTGTGTGTGTGTGTGTGTGTTTGTCTGTGACCGCTGTTTCTCGACAACTACCGGTCCGATATACTTGAAACTTGCCAGGTATATTGCTGGGGACCCGAGGATGTGCCTTTTCAAGGTTTGAAATTAATCGGAGAAGTAGTTACCGAGCTATGGCGATTTAGCCGTTCGCCGTTCGCTTTGGCTTTGCGAATGGACCAAACCATTTCATGTAAATAGAGGGGGGGGGGGGGGGTTCTGTGGTCGTTGCGAATGGACCAAACCATTTCATGTAAATAGAGGGGGGGGGTTCTGTGGTCGTTACTGCCACGTGGTTTCAAAGTTTTTTTTTGTTGTTGTTGTTTGCACGCATGCTTTTTTGCACGCACGTACGGGCACCCACGTACGGGCACGTCCTAGTCTATCTATAATTCCAGTAATCTCTGTGTGAATGTCTGTGTGTCTGTGTGTTTGTCTGTGACCGCTGTTTCTCGACAACCACGGGTCCGATATACTTGAAACTTGCCAGGTATATTGCTGGGGACCCGAGGATGTGCCTTTTCAAGGTTTCATATTAATCGGAGAAGTAGTTACCGAGCTATGGCGATTTCTTTACCAAACTCCGCAAGCCGTTCGCTTTGGACCAAACCATTTCATGTAAATAGAGGGGGGGGATTGTCACCGTACTCGCAAGCCGTTCGCTTTGGACCAAACCATTTCATGTAAATAGAGGGGGGGGGGATTGTCACCGTACTCGCAAGCCGTTCGCTTTGGACCAAACCATTTCATGTAAATAGAGGGGGGGGGATTGTCACCGTACTCGCAAGCCGTTCGCTTTGGCTTTGCGAATGGACCAAACCATTTCATGTAAATAGAGGGGGGGGGGGGGGGGGATTGTCACCGTACTCGCAAGCCGTTCGCTTTGGACCAAACCATTTCATGTAAATAGAGGGGGGGGATTGTCACCATACTCGCAAGCCGTTCGCTTTGGCTTTGCGAATGGACCAAACCATTTCATGTAAATAGAGGGGGGGGATATAATTTTAGATATATATATAGTACGGGCATGCCCTAGTATTGATAACCTTAGTTAATTTTACACAATTAAAGTGCCAATCTTGGATTCATATTGAGTTATCTATTTTAGGGTAGGGGAATATCTAGATTTAGGTAGATCTGCATAGGCAGGTGTCCAGCTGTCATGATAGGGAACCTCACCTGTAATAAGGTCTGTGTTTCGTCCAGTTTGTCAGATCAAGTCTGTACCTGTGATCATACAAGGATGATCGTGTGATAAATAGTTTGAAGGACTAAGATAATTCCCCTGTGTGTCAGACCTGGTGATCATACCTGTGTCCCTTATGGCAATGCACTCTTGTAGACATTAGATAGGCCCATTAGTGCACCACATTAATTAAATCACCCCCCTTACAATGACTGACCATATGAACTGACCGGAAAGACAAGCAGGCAGCAGCCGCACAGTGCTACACCATGGCAACACATATCGAGCTCAGGCAGGCTGAGAGCCATGCCCAGATGGGCTCTTGATTGGCCCGGGGGAAGGGTGAGCAACAAACACCACACCGATTGGCAGAGTAGGGCTGGACGTGTGATTGATCAAAGGAAGGGCAGAAAGCTCCCCCGTGTTTGGGAGTGAGAAAGGTGAAGGAGCGACACACTGATTGGCCACCAACCGCTGAGACTACCGCCAATCAGTGCGGAAGGCGCAAATGAACGACCAACAAGCTATGCACTGGTTGGAGGGAAAGCGCCGGTGACGAAAAAGGGTGCGAAAGGCGACAAGTAAGCGACGCACTGGTTGGAGGGGAAGCGAGCTGACGTCAGGAGACTGCCAGTAAAACATCTCCCTAGCCGGCATTTTAGTTCTTCACTTGCCTTCTCATTCCTGGATTCTTCCTGCCCGGACCTCTCTTCTGCCCGTGATTTTCGTCTCCGTTTGGACCTCTTCCTTTACGATCCGAATTTGCCTGCTGGACGAAAGACAGTGGAGTGACGATTGTGCGTGCGGGGCCTGCCTGACAGCGTGTGCTGATCAACGGAGCGTGCGACCAAAGCGGGCTGAGGCCTCCTTCCCGCCAAGCACGGAGCCACATCCGGACGCGAGTTGGGGCCTGGATGACCGCAGACAGACAAGACACACCACATTCCACAACACGATGAGACATTTATTTTATTCATCCTCTCCCATTGTTTCGTATCTGAAGTCTGTGCGGGGACGTCCCAACTTAGGTTTTAGTTCTTCCGTCGCGTTTCCTTGTTCTCGGTTCCGTTCAATAAATCATTACTTTTTGAACATTGAATTCGGGTTTTCGTTCGCTTGATTTAATTTCCTGCAGGTTCGAGGGCTGCCAGCGGAAACGTGAGGTAAGGTACTTCAGCATCCCCCTCACCATCCTCCTCCCCCTCCTCCCCCCCCCCCCCCCCCCCACGTGTATAAACCCTGCCATATTTGAACTGAAGGCCTTCAGAGTTAATGCTTCTTCAGTTGATCTGGTTCCTTGGTAAAGATTTTAATCGCAAGGAGCTCGACAATATTGATAACCTTAGTTAATTTTACACAATTAAAGTACAAATCTTGGGTTCATATTGATAACCTTCATTCATTTTACACAATTAAAGTGCAAAAGAAGTCTTTGCAAAATTATTACAGGCATGGTTTGTTCCATACTGTCGCTGGAGTTTCTGGTTACAACTCACTTTGCCCAAGCACGTGACTTAAGTACTTCTTCCACTTAAAGTCATTAATTGGTATCAAGTGCTTTTGTGTTCAAGAGGGGTTATAAAAATATTTCCCTAAAGTTACTACGATTGTACCCAAAAATGCATAAGAGCCACAATTTTGTTGCACAAGTTGACAGACTATCTTTATCCTTTCTTTGTAATGGTGTTACATTTGCAACTCTTCAATCCTCAAATGAGCTGTACATGATATCAGCGAACATTACACTTGCTTTCTCTGCCATAACCTTCAACACTCTCATGACCAAGCTTTTCATATTATTTAAACAAAGAAGGATGGGGAGGTTATTTAATTACTTTCTCGACTCCGACCTGGAACTTCATTAAAAGGTCTACCTGCCCTCCGACATGGATTCTCTCAACGACTGATAATTGCCAGAAATAATAGAAGAATATATATATTTGTTGTTTTGTATTTGCCAAATATGTCTTGCTTGTGTGTTTACCCAATAAGGATCCATCGCGGAATCACAGAGCATATAGACTCGCAGTTTCAAAGCTGGAACCACCAATCATTCCTTTCATGCCTTTGCTGATGAAAGGTGAGTATGTTTCTCTCTAAAATAAAGATTATGTGGTTTAAATGCTTCACAAAAAAATTGCATTTTCAGGTGGTCGTGGTATTTTTAGCTCATACCCCACGCAGCTGGAGACCAGGTTTTCCCATGTGTCGTTGTTTCTTGTCTCAAAATGCAGGTTTCAGAAGATGGGACTTGCTCGTGTATCCATGCTAGTGTGTGTGTGTGTGTGTGTGTATGTATATATATATATATATATATATATATATATATATATATATATATATATACTGTATATATATATATATATATATATATATATATATATTTTTTTTTTTTTTTTTTTTTTTTTTAGCCGCGTCGCAGACGCTGCTCATAGAGTGCCCTCTGCTGTTGTTGTTGTTCTTCTTCTTCTTGTTCTTGCAGAGAAGACAAAACCTCAAAGCTCCACCCATTCTGGGAACCATAGCTCCACCCATTCTGGGAGAGCCTTCATATAAACAAATATCCACCATTTTATTAACTCGCATAGCTTTGAGGCCTGTTTTGTAGGCCCGTGGTGTCTTCCTCTCTCACACAGTTTTATTTCAAATCAAATTCGATATATCATTTCATTTTTCACAGTCGCTAACATAGTTTTAGACTCGGTTGAAAAAAAACTGGAAGAAATTCCGATGAAAGTTGCCCTTTATAGAACGAAATGAATTCTCAAAGGCCTGTAACTTCAAGTCCATTGAGATATTTTTTTTTTAAATCGCGGCATGCTCAGTCATACACCGCCCGAAATAAGAGACGGGAAAATGCCGAGATATATATATTTTGTTTAAATCGCGGCATGGTCAGTCATACACCGCCCGAAATAACAGATGGGAAAATGCCGAGATATATTAAAAATTTGTCCATTTGATGACAATCGTCACGATGAAATATTTAATTTATACGTCGTCACAATAATGTGGAGAGAGGAGCATAGCTTCGTTCACGTGTCGCCACACACGGGAAATTGCCGAGATATATATCTATCTATAATTCCAGTAATCTCTGTATGTGTGTTTGTTTGTTTGTTTGTTTGTCTGTGACCGCTGTTTCTCGACAACCACGGGTCCGATATACTTTAAACTTGCCAGGTATATTGCTGGGGACCCGAGGATATGCCTTTTCAAGGTTTCATATTAATCGGACAATTACTTACCGAGCTATGTCCAAAAAACGATTCAACCAATCAGAGAGCAGCGAGCTATCGCGTGTGCCGAACGTGGCGAACACACTCTGCCTCGGACGGCACATTTGAGAGCGTATTCATTTATTTCACGTTGGCAAACTATGTTGCCGCTATGTTGGCGTTAAACTATGTTTTAAAACTAATTAAAACCATTTCATGTAAATAGAGGGGGGGAGGGGGGGGATTGTCACTGTACTCGCAAGCCGTTCGCCGTTCGCTTTGGCGTTGCGAATGGACCAAAACATTTCATGGACCAAACCATTTCATGTAAAGCGTTCGCCGTTCGCTTTGGCGTTGCGAATGGACCAAAACATTTCATGGACCAAACCATTTCATGTAAATAGAGGGGGGGGATTGTCACCGTACTCGCAAGCCGTTCGCTTTGGACCAAACCATTTCATGTAAATAAAGGGGGGGGGATATAATTTTAGATATAGATATAGTACGGGCATGCCCTAGTTTTTTTAATCGCGGCATGGTCAGTCATACACCGCCTGAAATAACAGACGGGAAAATGCCGAGATATATTAAAAATTCGTCGCCACACACAGGAAATTGCCGAGATATATTTTCACTTTGCACAAAAATAACATCAAGTAATCGAATCATTAGGAATGTCCTGTGCCTATAACATCGACGTTATAGGCACAGCTGCATCTAGGCATTGTGCAACATCGACGCGGCTTTTGTTTTAATTAAAACTTTTTGTACTTGTTTTTTTCTTGACTTGGGTTTACTTTCTGAACTCAGTATATCAATCTGGTGAGTTTATTTTACCCTTCGGTGATGTCTTTGTTGAAAGAACCATGTCACTGATTGTCTTTCGCAGCAAGAAGTCAATAACAGGATTATATCACAGGTGGCATGACAAAATGTAAGGACAGGTACATTTGACGATTGGCTTCACAATCGGGTATATAAGGGTTGTTGCGTTCTGTAGTAGTGGAAAACAACTGCTGCACATCTAGAAAAGTTATTGCCGCTTCCTCTGGAGATGGTCCGTCAACTTGACAATGCTGTTTGTCATGGAGTGGTGGCTTTACGAAATTACGGCATGAAACAGCATGCTATTGCTCGGCAGTATTGCATCACTCAAGGTCAGGTGTCAAAGATCCTGAAACGAAATGCTCTGAGGGGTGTCCCTACTCCAATACCGAGGCCTGGACGTCCACGCAGAACCACAAGGAGAGATGATCGCCAGCTGCACCGGTTAGTCTGCAATGGCCGTACCAAGTCAGCTAATCGGCTTAGGGCTGAGTGTCAGCAACTGACAGATGTGCCTGTATCCAGAAGGCTAGTCAACCAACGACTGGTTCAAGCAGGCTATCGTGCCAGGCGTCCCCTGAGAAAGCCACGCCTGACCAGACAACACAGCCAGCGCCGATTGCAGTGGGCCAGAGAGCACTGTCAATGGCAGCCAGGACACTGGAATCACGTGACCTTCAGTGACAAGTCTAGATTTCTGGTCTATCGTCAAGATGGCCACGTCCGAATGCGCAGACAAGTGCATGAAGCCCACAACGAACATTGTATAGTGCCAAGAGTCCAAGCTGGAGCTGGTGGGGTGACCGTTTGGGCTGCTTTTCATGCAGGGGGCAAAACTGACCTGGTTGTTCTGAATGGAAACCTGAACCAGTTCAAGTACAGGGTCATTCTGGAATAAACATTGCTTCCATTTGCTCGTGCAGCCTTTCGAGGAAACTTTGTCTTCCAAGATGACAATGCACGGCCTCATCGTGCTCGCATGATCCAACACTTTCTTGCTGACCGTGGTGTAGAGCATATGGAGTGGCCTGCCATGTCCCCGGATATGAATCCGATAGAGAACTTGTGGGCAGAATTAACGCGTCAAATCGACAACTTGGACCAGCAGCCTACCTCTGTGTGTGAATTGCAGCAGACTATTGTCACTGCATGGCAAGCAATTCCTGTCCAAACCTTGGCAAATCTCGTGAACAGCATGCCTCGACGTGTACGTGCTCTCCTGAATGCTTGTGGGGGTTACACGAAGTACTGAACTGTAATTTTACTGTCCGTAATCCCAGTCATAATTTAGCTTTTGTTTTTGTTGAAATTTTTTTTGGCTAATGTGCAAAATAAAGAGATACTTCTGGAAAACATACAGATGTTTAACACAGTACTGTCCGTGAATTGAGTTCGATATCAGTTTACATCACTTTCAAGGATCAATTTATTTGCTTCGAAATGTCAAATGTGATTTTTGTTTCTTTTAAAGGTCACATTAACAAAATCTAGAATAGTTTCAACATAATTCCAATGAACTTTTGGTTCTAAGTCATCTTGAAAAGTAAGTTCACCCCCACAAAAAAAATATTCCATATTAAATGCCAAGTCTGTACATATATATATATATATATATATATATATATATATATATATATATATATATATATATATATATATATATATATATGTATATATATAATTATATGTATATATATAATTATATGTATATATATAATTATATGTATATATATAATTATATGTATATATATATATATATGTATATATATATATATATATATATATATATATAGTATATATATATATATATATATATACTGAAACGCAAAAGAAACTTACCACCTTTGAAACCTTTAAATATCAACAATAACACTGTGTGTAGTAAATGTGTGAACTTATTTGTGGACAATAGTGTCCTCGCTGTCAGACAAAACGGTCACGGATGGTCACTTGAACCTTCAATGGTCACTTCATAGCACAGCTGTTGAACAGCCGTTTTGACTGTCAGTGATTAGCCAAGGGGTACGGGATGATTTTAATGAGCTGCACGTGATGTCTTGATATTGGCTTTAAAAAGGCCAGTGCAAAATGGGCATTTTGACCGAAAATTTTGACCATTTTGACCAACTTCAAAAAGACCGAAAACACAAAAGAAACTTACCACCTTTGAAACCTTTAAATATCAACAATAACACTGCGTATAGTAAATGTGTGAACTTATTTGTGGACAATAGTGTCCTCACTGTCAGACAAAACGGTCACGGATAGTCACTTGAACCTTCAATGGTCACTTCATAGCACAGCTGTTGAACAGCCGTTTTGACTGTCAGTGATTAGCCAAGGGGTACGGGATGATTTTAATGAGCTGCACGTGATGTCTTGATATTGGCTTTAAAAAGGCCAGTGCAAAATGGGCATTTTGACCGAAAAATTTGACCATTTTGACCATTTTGACCAACTTCAAAAAGACCGAAAACGCAAAAGAAATTTACCACTTGTTTGAAATGTAATAAAATTGTAACAGTTCAAAATAAAACAAACCAACAATTGCTAATTGAAACATTGGCATTTTATTGATGACATGTCAAGTTTTTGACCAAGATACACCATCTCATCAGTTTGTTCTGCAGTACAGAACAGCACAGGGTGCAATGTCAGTCCCCTTTCAATAGCGTGTATGGCCACCATTGTTTTGGATACAGGCAGTGCATCATCGGCGTATACTGCCTACCAGTCTTTGGATGGATTGCTGCTGGATTCTGTCCCACTCAGTCCTCAATGTCTGAAGCAGCTCTGCCCGTGTCCTGGCCCTGCCAACTACGCGTCTCCCAAGCTCATCCCA
This sequence comes from Myxine glutinosa, assembly GCF_964187855.1. NCBI lineage: Eukaryota > Metazoa > Chordata > Myxini > Myxiniformes > Myxinidae > Myxine > Myxine glutinosa. The sequence continues at coordinate 12,883,705 of NC_136267.1, forward strand.
CAGGTGCTCTTTGGGATTCAGGTCAGGAGAGAGCGCAGGCCACTGCATGGTGTTGATGTTCTCGCCTTGGAGAAATGCAGTGGTAAAGCGAGCAGCATAGGGACGAGCGTTGTCATGCTGAAAGGTTCTCAGTTCTGGGTGGTCTAGCAGGAATGGCAGCAGATGAGGTCGCAGGATGTTATCCACATACCGCTGGGCGTTAAGATTCCCATCCACAACCACCAGTGGCGTCCTGTACCGGCCTGATATGGCTGCCCAAACCATCACACTTGGGCCACCCCACCTGTTGGCTTGACGCACGCAACAATCGGCATATCGCTCGCCAGTTCTTCTCCAGACACACTCACGCCCATCAGGACTGTCCACACAGAACCTTGACTCATCGCTGAAAGCGACCTCGTTCCACTGCGCCAAGGTCCACCGCTGATGCTGCTGGCACCATCTCTGACGGTTGCGGCAATGGGCAACCGTCATCACGGGGCCTCTGTATGGTCTTCTGGCAGTCAGACCATAGTCATGCAGTCGTCTTTGTGCAGTATCATTGGAGATCCGTGGGTTTGCACGCCCCGGAGTTTCTGCCGCAGTGCGGGATGCTGGACGGAATCGATCCCGCAGGTGACTTCGGACCATCTGCCTGTCCTGCCTTGCAGTGGTGACTCTTGGCCTCCCTGATCGAGGTCTGTCATCTGCAGAGTTGTGGAGGGTGTCTCTGTCCACCAGGGCCGATATCGTCTGGTGTGAACAGCCAAGGCGACGTGCCACCTCACGGTAGCTCAGTCCACCTTGCAGCATGCCCAGGGCAGGCTGCCGTTGATCCCTTGACAATCGTGGCATGTTGATTGAAATGCCCATTTTGCACTGGCCTTTGTAAAGCCAATATCAAGACATCACGTGCAGCTCATTAAAATCATCCCGTACCCCTTGGCTAATCACTGACAGTCAAAACGGCTGTTCAACAGCTGTGCTATGAAGTGACCATTGAAGGTTCAAGTGACCATCCGTGACCGTTTTGTCTGACAGTGAGGACACTATTGTCCACAAATAAGTTCACACATTTACTATACGCAGTGTTATTGTTGATATTTAAAGGTTTCAAAGGTGGTAAGTTTCTTTTGTGTTTTCGGTCTTTTTGAAGTTGGTCAAAATGGTCAAATTTTATGGTCAAAATGCCCATTTTGCACTGGCCTTTTTAAAGCCAATATCAAGACATCACGTGCAGCTCATTAAAATCATCCCGTACCTCTTGGCTAATCACTGACAGTCAAAACGGCTGTTCAACAGCTGTGCTATGAAGTGACCATTGAAGGTTCAAGTGAGCATCCGTGACCGTTTTGTCTGACAGTGAGGACACTATTGTCCACAAATAAGTTCACACATTTACTACACGCAGTGTTATTGTTGATATTTAAAGGTTTCAAAGGTGGTAAGTTTCTTTTGCGTTTCAGTATATATATGTATATATATATATATATGTATATATATATATATATATATATATATATATATATATATATATATATATATATATATATATACTAGCTTGGCTCGGCTCGCTACGCTCGCCTCAACACGGGTCATTACTGAGGAACGGGCTTGTTTTAGCTGAAGATAATGACTGTACCTGAGTTGCTGTGATGTCATGATTTACATCAATCATAATACAAGCATTTATTTTGCACAAATTTATTTGTTTTGTAATATTGGTGATATTATTTATGTGACATTTATTTGTAATTAAAAAAGGTCCAAGTAATTTAAAGCTCTAAATGCTCAATGGTCCAACCTGTCTAATCGGCCTGCAGGGTGTAAGGGGTCTAAATGTTGTTTATTTTATTTTATTTTCGACACAGAGTCAAGGCTCGTGTAAGGGCTAACCCATTAAACACGAAAACAAGCACGGACACAAAAAACATACAACTAGAACGGCACTCAGTAGAGAGCATATTATCCGCCTGGTTGGCCATATCACTCAATGGTGAAGAATCACTTAAAAATTAATTCTCATATCCGAATCCACATTCAGATCTTCACCAAAATCGAATCGATTCTTCCTTATCACACACACAACCTGTCCAACAAGTTTCATCCAAATCCATCCATAACTTTTTGAGATATCCCGCAATGTATAATTTTTGGCCCCATCTCCCAATGGTGGAAAATCACTTCAAAAATTTAATAACTCTCATATCCGAATCCATATTCAGATCTTCACCAAAATCGAACCTATTTGTCCTTGTCAGACACCCAACCGGTCCACCAAGTTTCGTCCAAATCTGTCCACAACTTTTTGAGATATACTGCAATGTATCGTTTTTGGCCCGATCTCCCAATGGTGAAGAATCACTTAAATTCTAGTAGCCGGATCCGAATCCGGATCTTCACCAAAATCAAACAATTTCGTTCTTGTGACATACGCTACATCTCCACAAAATTTCGTCTGAATCCGTCTGCAACTTTTTGAGATATTTTGTTCACAAACAAACAAAGACAGACAGACAGAAAGACAGGAGTGAAAAGATAACCTCCATCCACCTTTGGTGGCGGAGGTAGTACATGTGTCTTGCATAGCACGATACTTGCGAAATCCCTAAAATAAGTTGTTGGCCTATGATGACCTCAAAAATAGTTGGGGGTTGAAATCAGTGACCAGATATGCAAATCCTCTTCAACTTTCAAGTTCATTCGATTAAAATTGAGGATTTTAGAAACCTGGCCTTTGTTGACCCTTTTGCCTATGTTGACCTCAAAAATACTTGGTGGTTGGATTCAGTGACCAGATATGCAAGTCCTCTTCAAATTTCAAGTTAATCAGATGAAAATTGACAATTTTAGAAATTTGGCCTGGGTTGACCTTTTGGCCTATGTTGACCTCAAAAATAGTTGTTGGTCTGTTTCAGTAGGCTGATGTGAAAATCCTTTTCCAATTTCAAGTCAATCGGATGAAAATTGAGGATTTTCGAAATTTGAGAAAAGTAGTGAACCTTAGGCCTATGCTTACCTTTTGGCCTATTTTAATCTCAAAAATAGTTGTTGGTCTGTTTCAGTAGGCTGATGTGAAAATCCTATTCCAATTTCAAGTCAATCGGATGAAAATTGAGGATTTTAGAAATTTGAGAAAAGTGGTTGACCTTAGGCCTATAGGCCTTAGGCCTTAGGTGTGGACCTTTTGGCCTATTTTAATCTAAAAAATAGTTGGTAATTGAATTCAGTTAACTGATATGAAAATCCTATTAAAATTTCAAGTCAATCACATGAAAATTGAGGAATAATTAATAATAATAATAATTCATTTATTTTGTATAGCGCTTTTCCAGAAGCCCAAAGGCGCTTTGACAGAGTGGAAAACATAATGCATAACAATACATGAAAACAACAATTGCAAAAAGACAAGAATCAATAGGGAAATATTTAAAGCAAAAGGAGGGAGAAGGAGAAGAGATAGTCAGGGGTTAGATGCTGTGGGTTGATTGTTGAATGCAGTGTTGAACAGGTGGGTCTTTAGTGATGTTTTGAATGTGGTGAGTGAGGAGGAGTCTCTGATGGTGTGAGGTAGTGAGTTCCAGAGGGTGGGAGCAGCGATGGAGAAGGCCCTGTCCCCCCAGGATCTGAATTTGGTCCGGATGGAGGGGGTCAGGAGGTTGGTACCAGCAGAGCGGAGGTTGCGGGTGGGAGTGTGTCTGGAGAGGAGGTCAGCCAGGTAGGATGGGGCCAGGTTATGGAGGGCTTTGTATGTCAAGAGGAGGATTTTGTACTGGATTCTCTGGGGGATGGGGAGCCAGTGAAGCTTGTAAAGGACGAGGGTGATGTGGTCACGGGTCCGGGAATGGGTGAGTAGACGGGCAGCGGAGTTCTGAATGTATTGGAGTTTATTGGTGATTTTTTAGGGTGAACCATAGAGGAGGCTATTGCAGTAGTCCAGACGGGAGGTGATGAAGGCGTGGATGAGGGTTTCTGCAGCCGTGGAGGAGAGGGATGAGCGGAGACGGGCAATGTTTTTCAGGTGAAAGAAGGCTGACTTTGTGATCTGTTTAGTGTATTTGTCGAAGGAAAGGGTTTGGTCAAAGATGACGCCAAGATTCCGGATGTGAGGGGAGGTGGATACTGGGATACCGTCGATGTTGAGGGCAAAGTTATGGGTGGATTTTGTGAGCGTTTTTGGGCCAATGATGATTATTTCAGATTTATCACAGTTAAGCTTGAGGAAGTTGATTTGAAGCCAGGATTTTATTTCAGTAATGCAGTTTGTCAGGATAGAGTGGGTGTCGGTGGAGACGGACTTGGTGGAGATGAAAAGCTGGATGTCATCGGCGAAGCAGTGGAATTGGAGACCATGACGGCGGATTAAGTGACCGAGGGGGGACAGGTAAAGGATGAAGAGGAGGGGGACAATAACTGAACCTTGGGGGACACCTTGGGGGAGGGGAGCAGTGGGGGATTTGCAGTTATTGATGGAGATGAACTGGCGTCTGTCAGAGAGGTATGATTTAATCCAAGAGAGGGCAGTGCCGGTAACGTTAAAGGTGGATTCAAGTCGGGTGAGGAGGATGGTGTGATCGATGGTGTCAAAGGCAGCGCTGAGGTCGAGGAGGACGAGAATGTTGAGGTTGTCAGAGGAGAGGAGAAGGTCGTTGGTGATTTTGAGGAGAGCAGTTTCAGTACTGTGGTTGGAGCGGAATCCGGATTGGAATGTTTCATACAGGTTATTGGCAGAGAGATGATGTTTGAGTTGAGTGGCTACAGCGCGTTCCAAAACTTTTGACAGTAATCTAGCCTATGTTGACCTTTTGACCGATGTTGCTCTCAAAAATAGTTGGTGGTTGAAATGATGTAGCTCAAATGTCAATTCGATTCAAATTTCAAGTCAATCGGATGAAAATTGAGAATTTTAGAAATTTGAAAAAAAGTGGTTGACCTTTGGCCGATGTTGATCTTTTGCCCTTTTGACCTCAAAAATATATAGGATTTTGTCGGACCACAAACTCTAACATTTGGTGAAGTTTCGTGAAGGTCTGTTTAAAATTGTGACCCGCAGGCAAGTATAAGTGAGTGGACAGACAAACACAGACAAACACACACACAAACACAGAAACCGGAGTAATCAACATACTTGTCAAACAAAATTAATTTGCCAAGTAATAACGCAAAAGACCAACGAATATATTTGAAAAATCTTCGATTTTCGCAAGTAACAAAAAATGGAGCACCAGCCCCGAGGAGAGAGCAGTATTCCATCGCGCTGTGGATGGAAGTTTCGCAAATGGTGAGTAGCTCAGTAGTGCCAAGGAAGGACTTCACACGACGGAGGATGCCCAGTTGCCGAATGGCTTTGGAGGCCAGCTTGGAAATGTGGTTTTCCCAGGAAAGAACATGTCATATGGTGAGACCCAAAATCTTGAGTGACAGTACTTCTTGGAGAGGATTGTTGAGAAAGTAGATGGGGGGGTTTTCCAGTCGGTCTTTTCGGAGAGACATAGTAAGAGTGTGGGATTTGTCAGGATTGAAAGACATGTTCCACTTGTTTGACCAGTTTGTGATTTTATCCAGGTCTGCAGAGTGAAGAGGATGCTGCCTGCTGATCTGAGGGTTGAGATATGGAGCAACAGAGAGTGGAGTCATCAGCAAAAAGATAGAGAGGATTTTTCAGAGTGTCGGAGAGATCATTAATGAAGACCAGAAAAAGCACAGGGCCCAGGTCACACTGCCCTGGGGAACTCCAGCCTGAACAGGAAGGGGAGATGAGAGAAATCCATTCAGGGCCACACGTTGACTACGACCAGAGAGGAAGTACGCAAGCCATGCGTGGAGATTTCCATGGATACCATCGGAGGAGAGTTTGGTGAGCAGAGCGGGGTGCCAGACCGTTTCGAAGGCAACGTGATATATCAAGGGAGACAGCTCTAATTTCCTGTTTGACATTGAGGACCTCCATCCATTGTTGAGACAGCAGAAGCAACATGACCAGAGTAGAGTGACCTGGTCTTAATCCAAATTTATGATCAGAGATCAAGCTATTGGAGAAGAGGAAGGATTTGGTATCCGAAGCAATGATGGATTGCATGACTTTGCTGATGATTGGGAGCAGGCTGATTGGTCTGTAGTTGCAAGGATCTGTTTTTGCACCTTTGTTGTGTAAAGCGGTGATGTTGGCTGATTTCCAAGCAGATGGAATATGACTTTGAGCAGAAAAGAGGGTGAAGAGAACAAGAAAGAGGGTGTGAAAGAGTGGCAGAGCAGGATTTTAGACCCGTGGGCTGATGCCGTCAGGTCCAGTTGAAGAATCAGAGTCGAGGATTGACAGAAACTTCTCCACCTTGTCAGAAAAGGACACAGAGTCCAGGAGCAGCTGCGTACGGTAGGTACAGAGAGAGACGGGTTTGGGACACAAGATTCTGAGGCAAACACAGAGTTGAGGCATTCAGCTTTTTCACGTGCGGAGTCAGATGTGTAGCCATTTGAGGTAAGGGAGGGGATGGAGGGGGAACAAACACCAGAAACAGATTTGATTTGTTCCGGCTTTGTGAAAGGAAATGAGATTGCCTTCCGTTGGATTTGCCTTCCAGGAGGCGATGGCAAGTTGTTTCAGGGCAACTGCCTCACCACAAGAATCCATGTACCATGGACGGGAGGAAGGGTATGACAACTGAAGACGGGATGGGATAAATCTGTGCATGAGAGAGAGCAGTTATCTTTGGAAGAATTCCAGGATGCATTGATGTCAGAGGCAGTGGAGATGTGAGACCATTCCAGATGATTTATGGCTGCTTGAATACCGGGCCAGTCGACCTGAGTGAAATGCCAGACTCGTCGATGTTGAGGAGGCTCTCTGAGAATGACCAGAGAGATGTCCACTTTGACAAGCAAATGATTAAATGAACCGATTGGAGCAGAAGAAGAGCAGCAGACATTTGCAGGAAAGTTTGTCATAATCAAGTCTAGAAGAGCAGATGCTCCATTGACTGAGATCCGGGTCGGGAAATTGACAAATTGTGTCAGTCCCAGTGAGTCACAGAAGTCCTTTGCTGAGGTGCCATGGCTGGTGAGAAAGGTACCCACACCCAGCCAGCTGGCATGATAACAGTTGAAATCACCACATATGAGGAAGAGAGAGAGTTGGGATGAGTGGATAGAAGTTGGTCCATGTTGTCAGACAGCGAGATGTAGATGGAGTCATCAATGTTGGGTGGATGGTACAGAACACATATGAACAAAAGGTGTGAGCGAAGGGGAATCCATAGCCAGAGGTACTCCTGGGGGTGGGCTTGATAGAGGGCAGTGCAGGGAGAGTGAGGAAGAGTGTTTTTGATAAAGATAGCAACCCCACCTCCAGGACGAGGCTCAGGTCTATCATACCGGAGGAGGGGATTAACATCTTGAAGAAGATATTAAGGAATCAGAGACATCTTGAAGGAGGAAAGTTTCTGTTAAGCAGATTATGTCTGGTCTGTCAGAAGCAACCTGTATGGAGAGATCATTCAGGTTTGAGCGAAGGCCCCGGATCCTGGAGGTCCATACCATTAAGGAAGAGCAAGGGGGAGCATCGGATGCAGGACAGGGTAGGGGAGGGGTAGGGTAAGACGAGGAAGAGGAGGAGGAGGTAGGGAGGGCTGTTGGTGGTGTGTCAGAGATTTCAGAAGAGCTCAGAGAAAGGGAAGGATGAGGAGGACAAAAGGTTTTATGGTGATTGGATGAGGCACAGTAAGGTGTTGTTTTGAGGGGGGACAGAGCGAGGAAGAATGTTGGAGGAGATGGATGTAATAGTTGGAAGGGAGAGGGAAACGGGGAGGATGCTTTGAGGAGGAGGAGGGGTGAGAGGGGAGAATTGGAGAAAAAAGGAGGGTGGGGAGATTTGAAGGGGAGGGGGAGTTTTGAAATGAAGGGGTGATTAGGGTATTTTGGAGGGGAGGAGTGAGGGTGGACTTTTTGAGGTGAGGGGGGAGTTTTGGAGGGGCAAGGGGGATGTTTAGGAGGGGAGGGGGAAAGGGGGAGTTTAGGAGGGGAGGGGCAAGGGGGGGATATTTGAATGGGATGGGTGAGGGGAGAATTTAGGAGGGGAAGGATGAATTTGGATTTTAGAATGTGTTGGACGATTAATGGAAAACGAACATTTATTGCAAAATGAGTTTCTTGTGATTTTCATGTCAGAGATCCATTTGAAAACGTTGAAGAAGGGGTGGAATGCAAGTGAGTTTAGGGAATGTAGGAAGGAAGTGTTGTAAGAGATGGAATTTTTATTTGAAATGAAGAGATTTGGTGAGCAACTCGAAAACAACCTTTTAAAGAAGAAGAAGAAGAATGTATTATAATATAGAACAGAATAAAACACTTCAGGGGAAAGTTTGAACATTTTAAAACTAAGCCGTGAAAACTATCTGGGGAAATGCCCCAAATGATGGCATGAAGGATTCCTAAGGGTGATTAAGGAGTCCAGCACAGGTTCAGAAGCAGGAACAGAAGGATCGGAGATTGACAGAAAGGAGAGCAGAGAATGAAGGAACAGGGAGGTGAGATGCAATATGTTAGTGCAGGAGGAGTACTTTCTAAATTCTTCGTGAATATGTTTTTTTGAAGGTTAGATGAAAGTGGATCAGAGGAAGAAGGATATAGTTGAAGAAGTATCGTGAGGACTGAATTGGAAAGGTGACTTTTGGCTGCAGAGGATTGAGTTGTGAAGGAAGGAGAGGAAAAACAGAAAAAAATGTGTGGGGCGACTCACGTGGTCGAAGAACGAACGAACACGGGAAAGAGAAGGAAAATATATATATATATATATATATATATATATATATATATATATATATATATATATATATATATATATATATATATTGTTATGGTTCTGTCGCCGGCCTTCTCCCCTTATCAAGAGGGGATTAATCCCCTTGTCTTTATTGACCTGGCGCGAACCGAGACCTATTACAACCCTTCCGGACAGCGCACAATCGAGTTTCGGGACCAAATTCTCCCTCGTACCTAAGTACTCGCGCTGCCCTGGTAGCGAGGAAACGAGCCTCGCACGAACCACGTGCGGTTGGAATATGCCGAGCGGTTTGCGTACATGTGATCCACGCAGTTATAGATAGTGGAACCAGATTTAAGCGATCTTATTCGTGCCACGCTTAGTCAATGGAGAAATCACGGGAACGATCGAATTCAGAAGAAAGGAAGAACAGATTGATTTCATGGTTATCACACGTATATACAGTTCAGGATGAAGAGACACAGGGAAATCCTTATACAGTCTTATTCTTAATTCCCAAAGACAACGGGCCCGTCTGACACACTCACACAGGGTATTGCAGATGGTCAGGTGTTCCCCAGCACGTCCAATGATGGTTCTCGTTCAGCTCTCCATGGTCCCCGGCACGTCCGCGAAGATGGTGATCGACGAGGACAAGGCCACGCAGCGCGTCTCTCGAGCAAAGGTGATATCTTGGGGCGAACGGTAGGGAGGGCTTTTACCGCAAAGGAGGGACGGCTTTTACGGCAAAGGGGGGTGGTTACGCAGCCTCGTTCACTCGCTTGGCTGCAACGTGCAAGTTCGTTATAAACCGCGCCTGGCTGCGCCTGCGTATCTCTAGCGGCCAACTCTTCTTCCTCAACCATTGTGTTGGTTAGCGCACGCGTTCTTATTCGATAGTCAAGTTCAACAAGCCGTACCATGCAAGCCCTCTCTTTCTCCTTTGCAAGTCCTCTTCCCCCGGCAAGTCCTTCCCTCTGCAAGTCCTTCCCTCTCTGCAAGTCCTCTTCCCCCGGCCAGTCCTGTTGAGGGCTTTGCGCATCGTGTTATATAGGCACGCCCCGCGAGCCTTCTGGAACTCACCAGACTCTTCTCACCACGCCCTCTGACGCAACCACCTCTGAGCTCTGATTGGTGGCTCAATGGCTCATGCTTACTGTCATCGCCCCTGCCGCCCCCGACCTCGACACCGCCCCCACCTTTTTCGGCCTACCTCGTGTTAGCTCGACTAATGAACAACCAATGCTTAACAAACTGGATTGCGCCCACAGAGATGGAATGGTTTGCAGAAGTGGGGCCTATTCTCCTGTCTTTACACCACGCAGGATTAACACTGGAAGGGGCCTATTCTCACATATACTAAGACATAACTATACTACAAACGAGGCTACATGTTGCTTGTGGGACTATCTATGGGGGGAAACCTTTAACCTTTATTGAGCTCACTGTACACATCTCAAAACCGTAGCAATATATATATATATTTTGTGTGTGTATGTGTGTGTGTGTGTGTGTGTGTGTGCGTGTGTGCGTGCATGTGTGTGTGTGTGTGTGTGTGTGTGTGTGTGTGTGTGTGTGTGTGTGTGTGTGTGTGTTAAGACGAAACAGAGGGTAAGATGTCCGGGGAAGTATGGGGTGAAAAAAAAACTGAAAAAATGGCCCACATACGAAAGTAAATGGACCGCAAACGACCGCCAAGAGGAAACAACAAAGCCTCAAGGCCTCGAAAACCAGGCCTGAAAACGCGGCAGGAACCAACAGACGATTAAACACTGGTAAGCACGATTTGCACCGAGATCTAACTCGGAACACACAGTAGGCACTCACGCCGTAAAATAAAAATGCAGTTTTGACAAAAATACAAATGGTAAAATTCTTAGCTTAGGTAGCGTGGAGAGCTGGCAAAAACACACGAAGTCCAAAAACACGACTTTGGCACGCTCACACGGCTGCACCGTGAAATACGCTGTTCCAATTCACAAGAAGCATTTTTACGAAGAATGTCCTAACCCACTTACAGTTACCATAGAAAGTGGCCACGCAACGATGAATAAAAAAAATACATGGAGACATCACATACATCAATTGAATGGCACTCAATAAAAATCAACCTATTTCCCGCTGTCTGTATGGGAGTCCCACCCGATACTGTAAACCATCTCTCCCATTTCTCGTCATGAAATACGGTATCAATCCAATCCTGAATAAAGAAAACATTCCATATTGATTACCACCGGAGTCGAATTTTACTATGTCCAATTTTTTGGCGTTCACCCCGATGAGCCAAGCAAAAACTATGGCACTTACGTGGAAGTGGACTTTATTTTGAAAATCATTAATTAGATGTATTGGCTGATGTATATTCCAAGTTTCAGCAAGTTTAAATGTACTAGGGCATGCCCGTACTATATATAGATCTAAAATTATATCCCCCCCCCCTCTATTTACATGAAATGGTTTGGTCCATTCGCAAAGCCAAAGCGAACGGCTTGCGAGTACGGTGACAATCCCCCCCCTCTATTTACATGAAATGGTTTGGTCCAAAGCGAACGGCTTGCGAGTACGGTGACAATCCCCCCCCTCTATTTACATGAAATGGTTTGGTCCAAAGCGAACGGCTTGCGGAGTTTGGTAAAGAAATCGCCATCGCGTGCACAAACGCGCAGGAAAGCGAATGAATCGCAAATTAGTTTTAATTAGTTTTAAAACATAGTTTAACGGCAACATAGTTTGCCAACGTGAAATAAATGAATACGCTCTCAAATGTGCCGTCCGAGGCAGAGTCTGTTCGCCACATTCGGCACACGTGATAGCTCGCTGCTCTCTGATTGGTTGAATCGTTTTTTGGACATAGCTCGGTTACTACTTGTCCGATTAATTTCAAACCTTGAAAAGGCACATCCTCGGGTCCCCAGCAATATACCTGGCAAGTTGCAAGTATATCGGACCCGTGGTTGTCGAGAAACAGCGGTCACAGACAAACAAACACACACACAGACATACACACACACACACACACACACAGAGATTAGTGGAATTATAGATAGATAGCATTTGAGATATTAGCACCAACACATTTCAGACAGACAGACAGACAGACAGACGGACAAACTGACAGACTGACCGATACCAACGTTGATTCGAGGGTTTTCGTCAATGAAACTCAAGAATGCGGAAATGGACGTTGCTGGAATTTGGAACACTAGGGCATGCCCGTACGTGGGTGCCCGTTCCTTGCCAAAAAAAAAAAAAAACGCTACCCGTACGCTCTACCCCGCCCATACGCCCGTACGCCCGTAAACAAAAAAAACAACGCTCTTCGCTTCCGCCCTTCGCTCTGACTGAATTGGGAGAAATAATGCGCATAAGAAATCGAGAAATTATTATTTTCTCCGGAAGAAATCGAATTATGAACCGTAATGGCGCACGCGCTCGGCTCGGCTCGCTCTCACATCGGCCACGCCTACGCAACAACGCGTTCTGTGATTGGCTGCCGGAAGTGCAGTCTTCACTGTCCGGAAGGTCGCATATCGCAGTTACGATGAATCGCAAATTAGTTTTAATTAGTTTTAAAACATAGTTGAACGCCAACATAGTTTGCCAACGTGAAATAAATGAATACGCTCTCAAATGTGCCGTCCGAGGCAGAGTCTGTTCGCCACGTTCGGCACACGTGATAGCTCGCTGCTCTCTGATTGGTTGAATCGTTTTTTGGACATAGCTCGGTAACTACTTCTCCGATTAATATGAAACCTTGAAAAGGCACATCCTCGGGTCCCCAGCAATATACCTGGCAAGTTTAAAGTATATCGGACCGGTAGTTGTCGAGAAACAGCGGTCACAGACAAACAGACATACATACATACATACATACATACATACATACATACATACATACATACATACACACAGAGATTACTGGAATTATAGATAGATACAGTCACGTGAAAAAGTAAGTACACCTTACTTTTGTAAAGTTTTGACTTTTCAACATATTTCAACATACAGCTATTTTATCTTCATTTCAACAATATTGATAGATAAAGGTGATATAATATAACAAATATCATGAAACATTTACATTTTGTAGTCTATTGTATAATTTAAATAAACATAAATGCAAATTTTGCATGTGGAAAAAGTAAGTACACCCCTACATGTATCACTACTTCAAATACCTAAAATTAGAATCAGGTGCACCAGCTCAAGTAAAAATTATTAGAACATCGTTCGAGAGGATCTTGGAGGAACCTGTCTTATTTAAACCTCAGACATTTCGTTTGGTTTGCTCTTTGTTGTTGAAGTGTGTGGCATCACCATGCCTAGATCAATCGAGGGTGAAGCTAATAAACAGGAAGTTCAATTATACATTAGGACTATGAATTGACGGAAATTGACAGCTCATTATTGGCGGTGTTGAATCATGCAAAACTCAACTCCATACATCGCATCAAAATGCCGAAATGCTATAATGATGCTGAAAATCAGGTTCAAGAATAATTAAGTTTTAAATACGAACAAATTGCATTTGTTCAGTGTATAAGACTTTATTCAAGACGATATATAAAAGATCTTAAATAGTAAGGGGAAATTTGTTTTATTTGACCCAGATGGGATTTGAACCCACAACCCCCAGCTCTGGAGACTGATGCCTTATCCATTAGGCCATTGGGCAAGCAAATTAGGTCTTTGTAATAATAGATTGTTGCGGTTTTGAGTTTTGGTAACAGTCAGTGTAATAAAGGTTAAATTTCCCCCTCATAGTTAGTCACAAAAACAACATCGCGATAGTGTAGTTAACTCTTAGTATTTGTGAGCTTAGTCCTTTTCCAATGTTAGTTCTGCGTTGAGTAGAGTAAGGAGAATAGGTCCTTCCGGGATTCATTGTCGCCATGCTCCCTGAATAAGAGAGTCAGACGGGGTGCCCGGGGACGGAGTTCGCTGTCTAAACATGGTAGCGCTAGGCCAGTGGGACCGCCGGGACCCACGTGCACTCACAAGTTGTTCTGCGCGTGGGCGGCAGTATCAGACCGGGGTGCCCTAACGCTCCCTGGCTAAAGTTCATCCTGAAAGCGCCCACATTGTGCGGACAAACCAAGTCAAGGGCCACGTGGTCAGGAGAACCTCGTCCCTTCCGGTCACACTGTGCCTATCGGCCGGCCTCGAAGACCGAAATTGTGACGGTGACACCGTCACAATTTCGGTCTTTGAGGCCGGCCGATAGGAGGTTCTCCTGACCACGTGGCCCTTGACTTGGTTTGTCCGCACAATGTGGGCGCTTTCAGGATGAACTTTAGCCGGGGAGCGTTTGGGCGCCCCGGTCTGATACTGCCGCCCACGCGCAGAACAACTTGTGAGTGTACGTGGGTCCCGGCGGTCCCACTGGCCTAGCGCTACCATGTTTAGACAGCGAACTCCGTCCCCGGGCACCATGTCTGACTCTCTTATTCAGGGAGCATGGCGACGTGGGCACGGTAGGACACCCGCGGAGCCCCGGAGGACCAGGGACGCGCGAGCCTACGTGTTAGCGTGCTACGGCAGAATCAACGGCTTCGGCCACGGCCGAGCCGATACTCGGCCCGGTCGCCCGGAAATGAACCGGTTCGACGCCCGCGCTAGAGAGGTCGCGGGCGACTGAGATGTATGAACAAATTAGTTAATTAATTTGAGACGTCCGATTTCTAGTGTTTGGAAATTTGGAAGAGCTTGACCCTAGCCTTTCCCTTGCGAGGGCAAGGAGGAACTTAACACTTGACATTTAAGCTTAGTTTGAAGTACACCCTGCCAGCGCTCCCGGTGGGACGGCAGGGCAACCAGAAGGGACGAGGTTCTCCTGACCACGTGGCCCTCGATCTGGGAAGCGAGAGGCGTTCCATTAGTGGACGCGCCCCTCACGCCCGACTTTTGGGCGGCCCCGGCAGGCCGTTTGTTTTGACGTTCCGTGACAGGCCCCGCACCCCCACCTCCGGGCCGACCGGGCGACCGGAATGAATCCCGGTGTCCCGATCCGAACCTTCAGAGCGGGCCGGCTGGGGAGTGCCAAGCACCCCGTACCTGCACTTTCCGTCCCTGCGGTCCCAAATACCGGAACCACCCGAATACCACTTTATTCGACAAAATGAGGTGCGGCCTACAGCCTTAGAAAACCAACCCTATATAAGTCAATACCTCCAACGACACAGGCGCGCATTCGTGCCGCGTGACGTGGTGACGTCATCGCGCTTTCATCTTAAAAGACATTTGATATAAGTTAATATTTTGATATAAGCCTTAGAAAGCCAACCCTATAGAAGTCAATACCTCCAACGACACAGGTGCGCATTCGTGCCGCGTGACGTGGTGACGTCATCGCGCTTTCATCTTAAAAGACATTTGATATAAGTTAATATTTTGATATAAGCCTTAGAAAACCAACCCTATATAAGTCAATACCTCCAACGACACAGGCGCGCATTTTTCGGGTGACACCGTCACAATTTCGGTCTTCGAGGCCGGCCGATAGGCAAAGTGTGACCGGAAGGGACGAGGTTCTCCTGACCACGTGGCCCTTGACTTGGTTTATCCGCACAATGTGGGCGCTTTCAGGATGAACTTTAGCCGGGGAGCGTTTGGGCGCCCCGGTCTGATACTGCCGCCCACGCGCAGAACAACTTGTGAGTGCACGTGGGTCCCGGCGGTCCCACTGGCCTAGCGCTACCATGTTTAGACAGCGAACTCCATCCCCGGGCACCACGTCTGACTCTCTTATTCAGGGAGCATGGCGACGTGGGCACGGTAGGACACCCGCGGAGCCCCGGCGGACCAGGGACGCGTGAGCCTACGCGTTAGCGTGCTACGGCGGAATCAACGGCTTCGGCCACGGCCGAGCCGATACTCGGCCCGGTCGCCCGGAAATGAACTGGTTCGACGCCCGCGCTAGAGAGGTCGCGGGCGACTGAGATGTATACACAAAGAATTAAGTTAAGCACCCCCCCCCGTTTTTGTACAACCTCGCACATTACAAGTTTGTTGTCGTCAAAACAGTGTAATATACCCATGATATTGCTATATTTTCTGGAGAAGTGATATTATGGTCACATAAAAACATAACAATCATGCCGTTTTCAATATTTTATTCTGAATAATTTAAGGTGAAATTTTTTGGGAATTTTAGGCATATTTTCACCTCAATTTAAGTATGGAGCTATAGGTCCATCACGGACAGTGTGGATGACGTTTATGTTTTCTAACGTACAGTCATTGTTCTGAGAAGACCTCTAGCGATCTTTGCGTCAATAACGTGTGTAGGACCCACGTGATCGGCTCACTGACTCAACCAATCACTTTTTTTCACTTTGATCACTCAATTTCATCAATGGATAATTGCTAATGTCATACCAATCATTATTTGATCTCACATACCTTAGAATATATGCCAATGTATACATATACACATAGAATATATATTAGGGGGTGCTTACCTTAATTCGTTGTGTAGGGGTGCTTAACTTAATTCTTTGTGTATATTAACAAATTAGTTAATTAATTTGAGACGTCCGATTTCTAGTGTTTGGAAATTTGGAAGAGCTTGACCCTAGCCTTTCCCTTGCGAGGGCAAGGAGGAACTTAACACTTGACACTTAAGCTTAGTTTGAAGTACACCCTGCCAGCGCTCCCGGTGGGACGGCAGGGCAACCAGAAGGGACGAGGTTCTCCTGACCACGTGGCCCTCGATCTGGGAAGCGAGAGGCGTTCCATTAGTGGACGCGCCCCTCACGCCCGACTTTTGGGCGGCCCCGGCAGGCCGTTTGTTTTGACGTTCCGTGACAGGCCCGGCCCCGCACCCCCACCTCCGGGCCGACCGGGCGACCGGAATGAATCCCGGACCTATTCACCAAGGAATGGCCATCCACAGCCATTCACCAAGGAGGACGAAGCTCCACACCATGGCAAGTGAACTGATTGCGTAAGTAAGACGCATCATGACGTAATGGGACATTGTGTTTGTTCCATTCCTTCCTTCCTGGGAGGGATTTGGAGACAAATTTGGTTTAGAGGGGGATATGGGAGACAGGTCGTAGAGACGAATTTGTAAATACCAGGAAGGGCTAGGTTAATGTAAGCCGACGTTGGGGAGCACGGACGGTTAGGGACGAGCTAGCTCTGCTCGCTCTTCCGCACCCCTCATGCTGCATTACCTTGTTTTGCTGTGTACCTTTGTGCCCTTTCCGCTTTGCTGGTCGTGCTTTGTCTCTCCCCCCCACCCCAGGACCATTTTGGAGGTGGAACTGTGCAGCACCATCACCCTGTGCAGCATTCCTGCTGCAACCTGTGCAGCATCCCTGCTGCACTTTGCTACATCTGTGCAGCCAAACTGTACCGCACTTTGCTGCCATATACTTTTGTTATAACTTTGCTGCACCCGTGCAGCACCTTTCCTCCACAAACACTTTGCTGCACATTATACACTTATGGACCACAGGTTTTGTGGCCTTACATCTCTACTGTGCAGCACCTTGCTACAAACTCACCTTGCATCTTCAGACCACTTGTTTGAGAGGCATAAATGTCACGCAGTCGGACCACCTACAGTTGGCCCTGCTTGGCAATGAAATAAAACGAATTCTTTGTGTGTTTTTATTATGGTGTGCTAGGGACGAGAAGATTTGTAAGTTTATTTAGCCCTGAAGAGCAGGAATGGCCTGTATGCCAGTCACGGGGCTTGCCGGTTTGATATATGCACACAGAAGATGCAAGAAGCAAGCAGCAAATGAAATGTGAATTATTTATGAGTGTGTTTTTGTGCTTTGCTGTGCTTTCTCTCCCCTCCAATCTTCTTTTCAAAAAGGACAGGTCCTGGGTCATGGAACTGTAAATAAGGTCAAGTTTTTGTGCTTGTATATAAAATGCTGCCCACCGGCTATATGTGTAGTTTGACAAATTCCGGATTCGGTTAATTGTGGGCATGATTCTGTTAGAGTAGCGACTCAACGCAATAGGTGGGACATATTTAGTGTTTTAAAACTGTCGCATACACGGGTTAGAGTAAATGTTCAGGGGAACCACATCTATATGTCACATGTAAAAGTAAAAGTTAATTCCCAGATCTTTCTCAAAACCGGTTGTTCCAAATTTTGTAGGTTCGACTCGGGGACGAGTCTGACGAGGGAGAAGGGTAGTGTTGCGGTTTTGAGTTTTGGTAAGTCAGTATAATAAAGGTTAAATTTCCCCCTCATAGTTAGTCACACAAACAACATGTAGCCTCGCGATAGTGTAGCTTAGTATTTGTGAGCTTAGTCCTTTTCCTATGTTAGTTCTGTGTTGAGTAGTAAGGAGAATAGGTCCTTCTCCTACTTCTATTGACTGATCCCGCCTTCAATGCCTCATGCCTCTTTGTGCTGCCTTTGGTTCTTTTGGCGCGAATTAACATGAGGCAGGCCTCGGAGGGTCGGGGCAGGACCGAATGAGGGCGGCAGAGGAGCTGACGGTAAGCGCGAGCCGCCAATCAGGGCTCACAGGGTGTGGCAGCAGCACTGCGTCACAGGGCATGGTTGGAAGGTTCGAGAGGGTTTGAGAAGGTTCAGGGCGTACCGAGATAACCCGTCGCGCAAAGCCCCCATGAGAACACGTGCACGGTGAGCAGTGGAGTTCGAGCTGCAATTGAGGTACGAGGACTGAGTGGAGAAAGACGCGCATGAACCAGGATACGTGCTCATATGAAAGCGACGCTCGGTTGAGCTTGAAGCCGAGCCGCGTATAGTGCATTGAGTTACGCGAGTGATAATGCGCTGTGTAACCGCCAGCCGCGCTGAGAGACGCGTACGTTTTCCTTCCTACTTCATCGGTTACCTTTTGTTCGGGAGACGCGCTACGAGGATCCTTCCACCGCCTGCGTGTCTTCTTCCCGGGACGTGCTGGGACCGTGGAAAGCCGGATGGGGCCGTTCCTGGACGACCAAGTCGGCGCGTTTGGCCTGAACAGCATCCTGCCTGCAAATTCCCTGTGTGAGTGGGACGGGCCCGAGTCTGGTTGTTAAGAATAAGACTGTTTAAGTGCTGCTCTGTATCTCTGCATCTACCGATCATTGTACATACGTGGGAATAATAATTAAACCTGTGTTCTTCCTTCCATTCGATCGTTCTTGTGATTTCCTTATTGACTAAGCGTGGTACGAGTAGAATCGCTCGAATCGGGTTCCACTACTAGAAAACTGCACGGACCACGTGGTACTCAAATCCGCTCGGTGTACCCAAATCGCACGTGACTCGTGCGAGGCTTGCTTCCCCGCTTCCGTGGTGGCGCAGGGATTTAGGTACGAGCGAGACTTGGTCCCGAAACCCTACCTTGCGTTTGCCCGGAAGAGGCGTTTCAAGTCTCTCGGTTCCGCCAAGCCCAGAAAGAACAAGGGGCTTAATCCCCCCTTGGTAAGGGTAAGAAGGGCGGCGGAGAACCGTAACGATATTAAAGGGGTATAAGGTGTGTATATATGCATTGTCATGATTGTTACAAGGATATAAATAGAGAAGCAAAAACTATGGTGCTTAGGTGGAATTTGTTTCCAAAGCCATTCATTGGTCGTATTGGCCGATTTATATTCCAAGATTCAGCCAGTTTCAATGTATAGTCTTTGAGATGTGAGCGCCAACACATTTCGGGAGGATGGACGGACGTTGATGACAGACACCAACGTGAATTCGAGGGTTTTCTAAATAAAACTCCAGAATGCGTAAACGGATGTTGCTGACATTTCGTACATATTACCTCGACGTACAAAGCATTTACTTCTGAAATTTGCAGCCGATTTCGTCCGTCAGAAGCCGAGAGACGAATTTTCATTCCCCCACGTTAAAGCTGCATATAGGGAAACGATCCCATATAAAGGGAGGGGCGCTTTGCGCCTCAATTGACAATACATTATTTTGAGGGGTTATGCACACATTTAATGGTGTGATGAACAATTGCGTAAAATTGGATGAAAACTTTTTCAGTGTAACTTTTCATTTAATCTGTCAATGGTGTACCGGTTAATGTTATATGGAATCATTGTTGTGGGATTGCAGTTTGGAAAATGTATATCTACCACATAAAACTGCGTGTGTGTGTGTGTGTGTGTGTGTGTGTGTGTGTGTGTGTGTGTGTGTGTGTGTGTGTGTGTGTGTGTGCGTGTGTGTGTGAATAGATAGATAGATATAGATATTTTATGTTTGTTAAACTACTTTTCAAAGCATGAAAACCACAAACAATATAATTAATTGTACAGTAACGGCTAGATGTTACAAGTTAAAAGAATTAATTACATGTAAAACCTCAAATATAGTTTACCTATTGACCTGTAGCAAATGTGCGATGCAATATGTTGGTGCATTGATGGGTTGACTGACTGCCTGGACGCAACTGAGGTTGTGGATCCATGATGGAGGTTGTGGATCCGTCGTTTGGAGAGGTCCTGGGCTGAAAGGATTTAAACCTCGAGGGGGAATGGTGCCCAGCTGATGATCCGTGCAGTCGGGAAACTAGTCAATTGCTGACTTTAGGTAGGTTCTTAATTAAGGTTGTAACTTTAGGTCGAGGAACTATGTTTTGAGATTTACAATTTAAATAAAGTTGAATATGGGATGTTGTGAAATTAACATCATTTAAAATCAATCCTTTAAATTATTTATATTTAAGTTTAGGAACAACCGATACTGTACAATTAATTTTGTGTGTGTGTGTGTGTGTGTGTGTGTGTGTGTGTGTGTGTGTGTGTGTGTGTGTGTGTGTGTGTGTGTGTGTGTGTGTGTGTGTGTGTGTGTAAAAAAAAAAAAAAGAGTGAGATAGAATTGTGAGTAACAGAAATGAAAAAACGAGATTTGTGTGTCCCTCCATAATGGTAGGGTTTAAAGGCTTTAAGTCGTGCTTCAAGAGGGATTTGAGTGGGAGGGAGGGGGGGGGGGGTTAATGGGCAATCTTTGAACACGACTGTGTGTCCACCAGTTAAAAGGTCTAACCCTAACAACTCTGAGAACCCAAAAGGACCCAGAAGACTCAATGGACCCCAAACACCCAAAATACCGGAAGACCCATAATACCCTGTGGACTGTTAAAGACACAAAAGACCATGAAGTCCTTCTGGGTAGAAGATCTCAAGGACCCAGAAGACCTCAAGGACCCGAACTACTGAAAAGACCCTGAAGAACCAATGGACCCCAAAGACCCAAAATACCCTGAAGACCGAAAAGACCCCAAGGATCCAAAAGTCCCCAATAATCCAAAAGACCCAAACAACCCTGAGGACCCAAATGACAAAGAGGACCCAAATGACAAAGAGGACCCAAAATACCCCACGGACTCAGAAGACCCCCCAAGGACTCTGAAGATCCAAAAGACCCTAAAGACCCAATGGACCCCAAACATCCAAAATACCCTGAAGACTGTTAGACCCAAAAGACCCCCAAAACCACGATGATCAGAAATACCCAAAATACTGAAAAGATCCTGAAACCCAATGGACCCCAAAGACCCAAAAGTCCTTGAAGACCCAAAAGAGCCGAGGATCCGAAAGACCCCGAGTATCCAAAAGACCCAAACAACCTTGAGCACCCAAATGACCCAGAAGACCCAAAATACCCCAATGAATTGGAAGACCCCCAAGGACACTGAAGATCCAAAATACCACGTAGACCCAAAAGACCTCCAACACCCAAAATACCCTGAAGACCCAAAAGACCCTGAAGACTGTTAAAGATCCAAACGTACCATGAAGACCCAAAAGACCCGTTAAGACCATGAAGACCCAAAAGACTCTGAGGATCCAAAAGACCATGAGGATCCAAAAGACCCAAGCAACCCTGAGGACCCACCGACCCAGAGGACCCAAACAACCCAGAGGACCCAACAGACCCCAAAGACACAGAAGACTCCCAAGGACTCTGAACACCCAAAATACCCCAAAGACCCAAAAGACTGAAAAGACCCAAAATATCCCAAAGAAAGACCCAAAATATCCCAAAGAAAGACCCAAAATATCCCAAAGAAAGACCCAAAATATCCCAAAGAAAGACCCAAAATATCCCAAAGAAAGACCCAAAAGACTCCAACGACCCAAAATACCCTGAGGATACAAAAGACCCCAAGGACCCAGAATACCCCCAAGGGCTCTGAAGACCCAAAAGACCCAAATCACCCAAAAGACCAGGAAGATCCAATGGGCCCCAAACACCCAAAATACCATGAAGACCCTGAAGACTGTTAAAGGCCCTGAAGACCCCCAAGGGCTCTGAAGACCCAAAATACCCCAAAGACACAAAACACCCAAAAGACCGAAAAGACCATGAAGCTCCAATGGGCCACAAACACCCAAAATACCCTGAAGACCCTGAAGACTGTTAAAGACCCCAAAGACTCAAAAGACCCAAAATATCCCAAAGACTCTTAAAGACCACAAAGACGTAAAAGACCACAAAGACGTAAAAGACCACAAATATATAAAAGACCCCAAAGACCCAAAAGATCCCGGATACTGAAAGGATCGAAAAGCGGCTGTACCGTCAAAAACTGTTCCAACCCATCATTTTTGAAGGGCTTTATACTTGTGTTTTATAATTCAGGGTGTGCTATACATTATAACTTAGGGTGTACTTGTCTAGAGGGTGAAACATTAATGATCCATACATTTTACTTCAATAAAGTTATTGGAGCATGGAATGAAGGTATTGGAAAGGGTGTTGGAAAAGAGGATAAGGAAGAAAGTGAAGATCGACGAAATGCAGTTTGGATTTATGTCAGGAAGACGAACGACAGGCGTGATTTTTATTTGCAGGAGAAGGAAGTTGCAGGAGAAGTGCATGGAGAAGAGGAAGAAGCTGTTTCTTGGGTTTGTTCATCTGGAGAAAGCATTCGATAGGGTTCCACGCGAAGTAGTGACATGGGCATTGAGGAAGTTAGGAGTGGAGGAATAGTTGATCAGAGTAGTGATGGCAATGTACGAAAGACGCACACAGCTGTAAGGACGAAGGACGGGAACAGTGGTGAGTTGAGGTGAAGGTGGGAGTGCATCAGGGGTCGGTACTAAGTCCACTACTATTTGTAGCTGTGATGGAGGTGCTGGCTCGGAACGTAAAGGAGGGTTTACCGTGGGAGTTGTTGTATGCAGATGATCTGGTGTTGATTGGGGAGAGTACGAATGGACTGAAGGAGAAGATGAACAAGTGGAAGGAATGTATGGAGACAAAAGGTCTGAAGGTGAATATCGGAAAGACGAAGGTGATGGCACGTGGCAAAGCATTTGGTGAGGTGGAAAGAACTGGGAAGTGGCCGTGTGCTGTGTGCACGAAGGGTGTCGGAGTGAACTCCATTCAATGTACAATGTGCCCTGAGTGGGTTCATCAAAAATGTAGTGGTCTGAGAGGGTCATTAAACAGTGTGGCACCTACATTCAAGTGTAAGGTGTGCACAGAGGGAGCTGCAGATGGGGGAAATGTTGAGTTGGATCTTGGAGACGGCGTGAAGCTGGAAAGTGTGAAAACATTTTGTTACCTCGGAGACATGCTGAATGGAGAAGGTGGATCAGACTCGGCAACATTTGCTGCAGTGAGATGTGCATGGAAGAAGTTTCGGGAACTGAGTGGCGTGCTGACGAGGAGGGGAGTGTCGTTGAAGCTGAAGGGAAAGGTGTATGCTGCATGTGTGAGAAGTGTTATGATTTATGGGAGCAAGACATGGGTTATGAACGTAGAGCAGCAACGAAGGCTGGAAAGCTCCATGTCTCCATGTCTCTCGGTCCCTGCTCTCAAATGTTGTGTGTGTCCTTCCCCCTCTCTCCCCATATTGTCTACCGCTCCCGATGTTATTTGTTTTATGTGTCGGTTTGTCTTTCTGTGTGATTAATGTTCGCTCTTTCACGAGCCTCGATCTTTTATACAAAAAAAACAAAAAACAAAAACAGTTTGAGATGGTTTGGTCATGTGTTGAGGAAGGATGAAAGTGACGGGTTGAGAAGAATGATGTACATGAATGTAGAAGGAAGTCGAGGACGGGGAAGACCGAGGAAGACTTGGTTAAAGATGGTGGAAGAAGAAATGCCGGCAAGGGGGTTAACAAGGAGAGATGCAGAAAATAGGGCAAAATGGAGAAGATTGCCATGGGGACCGCAAGGCTAACCCCCGCTCTTGCAGGGAAAATAGCCTTAAAATGCCTGTTGTTGTGTTGTATTTGACTTCAATTGACACCATTATGAGAAATTCATAAATGTGTGGGGATTTGTACGGCATGCACTTGTTAAAAAATTCAGGACAACGTTTTTTAAAGTTCAGCTTTCTAAATCAAGTATTATGTTAGCCACAAACTTGGTACAGGGACGCAATATATTGTATGTTTCTGTTTGCCTCGAATTTCATTGATAAATTAGTGCATATAAAGTGTTTACTTAACAGAAGTTATACATTATGAAGGCCCATTGGCAGCCATTTTGAAATTTTCCCAAAAAATGTATTGCCCCATGAGTGAATTTGTGAGAATTGTTTGTGGCCATTTCAACTCCGAATAAGGTGTTTGAAACACAAATATGGTTATTATCGAAAATGTCGAGGTCATTGTCAATTTCTACTGTACTAACTGTCTGTGCGGGCCACGACGTTTTTACCATTCGAGCTTTTTCGTCAAATTCTCAACAAACCCTTAGTATGAGAATATGGAGACGACTAATTGATAATTGGTTCAACATGTCAAAAGGCAACGTCACAGTGCGTACAAATAGGCCCTATCAGCCCATCCACGGCGCATCAAGCACGAGACGGCACGTTTTTAGCCGCGTCGCAGACGCTGCTCATAGAGTGCCCTCTGCTGTTGTTGTTCTTCTTCTTCTTCTTGTTCTTGTTCTTGCAGAGAAGACAAAACCTCAAAGCTCCACCCATTCTGGGAACCATAGCTCCACCCATTCTGGGAGAGCCTTCGTATAAACAAATATCCACCATTTTATTAACTCGCATAGCTTTGAGGCCTGTTTTGTAGGCCCGTGGTGTCTTCCTCTCTCACACAGTTTTATTTTAAATCAAATTCGATATATCATTTCATTTTTCACAGTCGCTAACATAGTTTTAGACTCGGTTGAAAAAAAACGGGAAGAAAATCCGATGAAAGTTGCCCTTTATAGAACGAAATGAATTCTCAAAGGCCTGTAACTTCAAGTCCATTGACATTTTTTTTTTTAAATCGTGGCATGGTCAGTCATACACCGCCCGAAATAACAGACGGGAAAATGCCGAGATATATATATATATTTTGTTTAAATCGCGGCATGGTCAGTCATACACCGCCCGAAATAACAGACGGGAAAATGCCGAGATATATTAAAAATTCGTCCATTTGATGACAATCGTCACGATGAAATATTTAATTTATACGTCGTCACAATAATGTGGAGAGAGGAGCATAGCTTCGTTCACGTGTCGCCACACACGGGAAATTGCCGAGATATATATATTTTTAATCGCGGCATGGTCAGTCATACACCGCCTGAAATAACAGACGGGAAAATGCCGAGATATATTAAAAATTCGTCGCCACACATGGGAAATTGCCGAGATATATTTTCACTTTGCACAAAAATAACATCAAGTAATCGAATCATTAGGAATGTCCTGTGCCTATAACATCGACGTTATAGGCACAGCTGCATCTAGGCATTGTGTAACATCGACGCGGCTTTTGTTTTAATTAAAACTTTTTGTACTTGTTTTTTATTGCTTTGTGTTTCTGTATTTACTTACCATTGAGCTTCAGTGTCCAGACCATAACATTTTTTACCATTTGAGCTTTTGTCATCAAATCTTCAACAAACCTTTATTATGAAAATATAGAAAGCATTTAGTTGTTGTTGCATTTACCATTTGTAACATTTGTTGCATTTTGAATAAAAGCATTTAATCACAAATGAATAAAATGTATAATTTTTTTAAACTGTTGTTTGCGTGAAGTTTAGTTTGAGTAAAAAGCATATGCAGACGGGCTTTGCATTTTGAGATGCATTCTCGGTTGCATTTTCTTTGTACATAATATTCACATTACTGAGCTTTCAATGAACAAGTTATTCTCATTTCCAGACATGACATTCACTCATGAAGGAAACAAAACGTTTATTGCCAACATGGTGAACTTTGAAAAGATGGTATGTCCTTTGTCAACTCTTTATTTTGTTTGCACGAACAAATGCATATTAATGGTGTGTATTTCATTATCATGACTGACAAAAATCCCCCTTGCTTTGCCCTCATATGTTTCAGAACATGATTGCCAATACTGTGGGAACTGTGCGTTTCTGCCGGGGTGACCCATTCAGTGAGTAGACCACCATAATTTTACCATTAGTTAAAGACTATTAACTTTTCTTAACTCAATTTCTGGGTTGTGTTTAAAAAATCTCAACTAATGAATGTGAAATGCCTTAAAATAAATTAATAATATAGAAAATAGTTTGTATAGGAGATGATCATTTCGAGCACAGATGCCCATCTCCTGTTTTGGGTATGATTTTTGCATTTCTTTGAAACTTATCTGCTAAAGACAGAAACACACACACACACATACACACACACACACACACATCAAAAACGTAATGAAGCTGCATGCCTAAGAAGCCTTCAAACCCATTGGTTGAAAAGCTGGGTTGACTCCACCCACAGTGGTTCTGTAGGAAATCGTGCATCCATCATGTTGGTTAGCTGGTAAGCCTAAGACATGTTCAGAAGTCTTATATTCACAATTTGAATTTTCCAAGCTGTACAACCATGATGTATTAGATATGCACATATGCAGTAGCCATGTTTTTGCTTCATGTAACTTTATGCAAGCCGGATCTTTTTCATGAAGGATTGAGCCAGCGGTCTGGGCAATACACCGGGCACATTAATGGATAAACAATTATTTGTATAATAAATAATGCTTTTTGTATGTAATTAGCCAGACTTGTCAAGGCCTAGTAGTGTGAAAATACAGTGGTGTCACCATCAATGAACGGCCACTGCATTGGTGTGCTCCATTACCAAGCAGCTTGCAGAGAGCTCGACAAGTGGCTTAAGAACCCAAGCAAGCACTCAGTTCAATCTGAACAGTTGATAAGGAATGACTGGCTTGGCAAGTGATAGCAAGCTTATTGGAAATGGAACACCCCAGGCTACAATTGCAGGATCACACGAAATGGTGCTAGTTCCTGGCATTGCAACACGGGTGTGTTCAGTTACCAAGCAGATAACTAGTGCTTGCCAAGCCAGCCTTTCCTTATCAACGGTTGCAAATGGAGTGCTGAGCCTGGTGTTGGCTTAACGATAGGGTGCTGGCTTAGGATCATAAGATCCTGAGTTTGAATCCCGGTAAATTGTTGAATTAATGCCGGCAGGAGCGGTGGGGGGGGGGGGGGGGGGTTGACTCAGCCGGCCATCTTTCAAAGATCGGCAAATTGAGTACCAGCTCATTGGTACTTGGGGCACCTTCATCGGCGGAACAAACGTGCTTCCTGAAAAATGATGCAACCAGCAGCCACAGGCTGCATACGAAACAGAAAACAACAACAACAACAATGGAGTGCCTGCTTGAGTGCTGATTCGTGCAAGTGTATGAATCAAATTGGCGCCCCTTTACATTAACTTTTCTGGAGCATTACTTGGTTCTTCCTTAGAACACAAGGGTAGTGCAGCATGCACACAATATTTTTTTGAATGTCCCTTATTTTCTATTGTTTGGCATTTTCTGCAAGCTATGGAATGTCCCTTCTTTTCTATACTTTTCCACATGGCACAAACCATACAAAGGGGCCTTTTCTATGCCCCTGGCATTTTACCCAAGAATATCCATTCTTTTCGATCGTTTGCGACATGGCACATACTATATAAAGGAGCCGTTTCTCTGCCCCTTTTCTCTGCCTCTGCCCCTCTTGGAAGAGCACGTTTGAATTGACAGCAGGGTAGCGGCATAACATCTGGGCACAACCAACAATGTAGTAAATGAACAAGAATGGAAGAGGGATATGGAGGGGAAACACTGAACTCAGCAAGTAAAATACTTGGGTTAGGAAGGGTTATTGGTGGGGAGGGTAATAAAGATCATGGGTCAGGATGGGGGATGACAAGAGATGTTGACGCGCTGCCTGCAAAAAGTCACCCTGCATTTTGGAATTTTTGTTCATGGAACATTGTCACATTCTTGCTAGTTTTGCACAAGCTTTGCAAGTTTACATTGAAATGACCTTTAAGTTGTTGACCCGATGTTGTTTAAACATTTTATCCTGTTTGTTTTTTTCTCACCACCAGACCCAGACCAGTCACTTGTGGCTAAAAATGAACCTGAGGTGCGCAGTTACGTGCGCCAGCTTCACGTCATCGACAACCAACGAGCACTTTCACAACTGTCCAACAAACTAGAACCTCGACGTATCTAATCACCATCGAAACCTTTGATCAAACTTTGTGGTTTGGCAGTTGTGACGGGCTTTGTGACGACTGGTTTGACGGAGAGGAGTGGTGATCCCGTCTACACCACACACTTACCTGTGTGCACCAGCCATAGAAAGGCAATTGCCCGAGGAGACTCGACATGATCAACTTGCCTGTCACAAATCATCTCTGGGACATTTTGGCCTGCTAAAATCCAATAACAGTTTTGGTTTCTAAGCACATTCTTTTCTTTTGGCTGGACATCCAGAGTGAATCGCAGAAAGTTTGTTATTTTTTTCTAAAGCACTAATTTATACATTTTTGAAATCGACAGAGGTAGGTGCTTGTGACTAACCTAAATAGCTTGTGACTTTATGCCAGGCTGAGCTCCAGGCCTACCTTTCTGGTGCTACATGGCAATTACAGGACACATTTTCGCACAAGCAGACTATTGCTGTGCTCTTGTGTATTGTCTCAAACTCAGAGGCCTTTCCGCCTTTTGTAGCTTAGCTCTTGAGTCAGGTATTCATGCTATAAGGGACACCTAGATGCCAAATCAGTTTTGAGAAGCTAAGTCAGTGTGTCCTCTTATAACCACACACTGATTTCCCTTGAATCAGACATAATGTTCAGAAAGTGAGCATCTAATTAATACTTTTCTTCGCAAGAATTCCCAATTAAATGATGCATAAGTACTGACACTTAAAACTCAGTGGCATCATTTTGCCCATCATTTTGCCCCCCACCCCCAAAGAAACTTGACCACAACCATGGTCCAATGATCCATGATGTACCAAAGTTTGTTCATGGCATTAAAAAACAAGACCGAAAGTCTAACAGCAGCGTAGCCGGGCTTGTTTGATACTCTAGTTTAAGAGGATAGAATGACCTGGGTGGAGATACCAGTTAGCAAATAATATATTAAATTATTTTCAAGTACTCTTCGTCTCTAAGCTCTTTGTCACCATGGAAACGAATATATTACATTGAGACGCTGGTTTATTCTGTATGTTGGTCAGTTAGTCAACACTATCAAAGTGACCTCATCACCATCCCGACACACACCAACATGTGTGTTCCGGAATGAGGTGTGTTACAGCGGCCGGAGTGCAAATCCTGCCACCAACCTCCTTGAGAGAGGATCCAGTGGGTTGGTGCTCATTTTGCCCACCTGGGAAGGATGACAGGTGAGTCAACCCCATCTGGTGTTAATTCAACAGCTGACCGGGATTCAAACTCAGGACCCTGGGATCCCAGGCCCTCCACCCTAATGGTTGAGCGAACACCAGGCTCAGGGTGGTTGGAGGCAGTCATAGGAAATGCTTCAATGTTTGAAGAGCCCTGAATCAAAGTTTTAATTATATATGAACTGGGGGGCATGCACGCACCCCCCATCATATATCATCACCCTGTTGTCATAATTTCAGTTACCCCCCCCCCCCCCCAATCATTAAGTGTGATAATTTGCCCCAACCAGGTATATGACGTAATATATGAACTTTCCCAAAAGGGTGTTGAAAGAAACACAACTGGCAAAGCCAAATAGCATTCATTACATTCTTCCTTTCAGAAGAGTAATTGTGGGTATAAAACTCACCCAATATGTAGGATAAATATGTGAGATACATACATACGGAGAGACAAACGCCATAAACACAGGAACCAAACATCTACAATGTAAAATCGTTTGTTTAATCACGAATCTGCCAGTTCTGAAAACCTCTTTGTGAGATTGAAGAAGAGGAAGAAGTGCTAATGCTTGGTTTATTCACACTTTCTTGGGAAAACCACATTTCCAAGCTGGCCTCCAAAGCCAGTCGCAGACTGGGCATCCTCCGTCGTGCGAAGTCCTTCCTTGGCACACCTGAGCTCCTCACCACATACAAGGCTTTCATCCGCAGCTCAATGGAATACTGTTCCCCCCTCTGGGCTGGTGCTCCTGCCTCACACCTTGCTCAGCTTCACGCTGTTGAGGCCAAAGCTTTCAGAATCATTGGAATCTCCTGCGATGTAGTCAACTCCGAGGGCCTTTCACTCACTCACCGCAAGCAGGTTGGTGGTCTTTCTGTCTTCTACCGACTCCTCTCCGGCCTTGTTCCCCCAGCTCTCTCTGTGCTCTGTCCCCCCAATATTCCTTCAGGTTGCACAAGATCTGCCTGCAACCCTCTTATGGTTAAACTGCCAAAGTCTAGGCTCTCTGCTCACCTTCACTCTTTCATTCCCCTTTTCTCCCGCCTCTGGAACAAACTCCCCCACTCCCTTCAATCCCACTCCTCCCTCCAGGTCTATAAAACAGCTGTTCACCACCATCTCTTATCTTCCCCCATCGAAAACCTTGATCTTTTCTACCCCCGGGAATTCACCCCAGAGTCCTTGCAGTGTTCATATGTTTTATTCCTCTCCCACCTCCCCCCAAGGCCTCCCGATGTCCCTGCTCTCAAATGTTGTGTTTGTGTCCTTCCCCCTCTCTCCCCATCTTGTCTGCCGCTCCCCTTGTTTTTTGTGTTTTGTGTGTCGGTTTGTCTTTTTGTGTGATTAATGTTAGCTCTTTCACGAGCCTCGATCTTGTATACAAAAAAAACCAAACAAAAAAAAAACCGCTGTTTGAACAGAAACATTTATTATTCTACGACAGTAAAAATCCTTTAGAAGGACACGAAACGAGCATACTAAATTATATATATATATATATATTTTTATATATATATATATATATATATATATATATATATATATATATATATCAGTCACTATGCGACCTTCATATCATCAGTGGAGAACCGCCAGCAAGGTGTCCCATACAGCTGCTGCTGCACCTTGCTGGGAGCGATGAGCACCGCCTGCCACACGGAACGTTATCTCTGGTATCCACTCATCATATGGAGTCGACCTGGTTGCGGTTGGGAGTTAGGCTACTAATAATGGTATCTGTAATCTGGTTCTCCAACCTAATGAGCGGACAACATGACGTCATCGCCATGCATGTCCGCATTTCCTGCAAAGCTCCAGAGGAACCATCTAGCAGTGCGTCATTATGGATTATAAATCCAGATACTGTCACAAGTGCATGCAAAACTCACAGTTACCGACCTGGTTTCGCCCTTGTTGGGGCTTCATCAGGGCAACGCAGTGAGGCTTCCATACACTTGTAACTCTGTGAACCTTTCGGTTTTTATATCAGTCACTATGCGACCTTCATATCATCAGTGGAGAACCGCCAGCAAGGTGTCCCATACAGCTGCTGCTGCACCTTGCTGGGAGCGATAAGCACCGCCTGCCACACGGTAACGTTATCTCTGGTATCCACTCATCATATGGAGTCGACCTGGTTGCGGTTGGGAGTTACTAATAATGGTATCTGTAATCTGGTTCTCCAACCTAATGAGCGGACAACATGACGTCATCGCCATGCATGATGATGCCCTGATGCCCCAACATCATGCCCTGATGAAGCCCCAACAAGGGTGAAACCAGGTCGGTAACAGTGAGTTTTGCATGCACTTGTGACAGTATCTGGATTTATAATCCGTAATGACGCACTGCTAGATGGTTCCTCTGGAGCTTTGCAGGCAATGCGGACATGCATGGCGATGACGTCATGTTGTCCGCTCATTAGGTTGGAGAACCAGATTACAGATAGCATTATATATATATATATATATATATATATATATATATATATATATATATATATATATATATATATATATGTATGTATATATATATATATATATATATATATATATATATATATATATATATATGTCGGATTGAGACTTAGAACTTGGGACTCAGAAGACTCAGAGAAAGGAGCAACGGATATATTTATTAGAACTCGATTACACAAGCTTGAGGACAGCAAGAAGTTGCATTGAAACTCACAAGAAATGACCAACACTACAACAAGATGCTCTGCCATAATTCAATTAAACCTTGCTTTATACAAGGAAGATCAGGGGTGGGGTTAGCTCACAAGATACAGAGACAGAATGGGCTCATTGGTCCTCCCACCATAGTCCCATCCTGTTGTTCAGTTAGTTAGAGGAAGCTCATCAAGGCCACTCATAGGTTAACTCAGATAAGGAGATGGTCAGCCATATGTGGCAACATGTTTACAACTTTCTGTATAGAAACCTTGGTTGGGGAAAGTACAAAGGGAGGGGATACTCATAAAACTGTCAACTTACAGGATATTGGCAAAGTCTAGAGGGAGGCAGGAGAGATAACAACTGTAGCCAAGGCCAGGAAGGGGAACTAAGAGATTGTGCCCACACAGGCCGAGAGCTCACAAGCATAGAGCTCCTTATTAGGATATTACACATCCTCAATGCACAGGAAAGAACTAAGTATTATAAAAGAGTACAGCAATCAGTCAAAACAAAACATATAATTGGTTATACTTGGTAATTGGTAAAGCAGCAAGGATATACAAAGGGGGAGGGGCATTACAGCTCCCTACATACCGCCCTTTTGGATCTAAGATACAAAGTTATCTACGAGCCAATCAAAGGCCTTTATTTCAAACAAAGCAGAAACAAAGTAAATCAGAAAAATCATTCAACATATCACGCGAAGGCAGCCCGGTGAGCATGTCCCGTACACAAAGCACCACACAGTACTCAGTAGGATGATTCGCGTCTGTATGTGAGTATGCGATGTAAGTTCGTAAAAGCGGAGTGAACAAATGGCATAAAAATCCTCAAAGAGAGGTGAGACAGACAGTGTAAAAGGTTCACTAAACATACCACGCGGATGCAGCCCAGTGAGCATGTCCCGTACCCAGTACCGCACATCGCACTCAGCAGGATGATCCGTGGGCATGTGGGTGTAAGTGGGTGTTTGTGAATGTATGATGTAAGTCAGGTGTAGATGGGTGTATGAGGTGAGACCGTAGAGGCATGAAGATCGAATAGCGCGTCAAATCCACAACGAAGACCACTGGTTCCACCGGGGTCCACACCCAGGAAGATCTCCGACCCACCCTTTGACCACAGAGGTGCAGCCGGACTCCCCCCCGACTGGAGCTCGCCCAGGCTTCCCCAGGTGAAATCCTTGGAGATCTTCAGCGCTCAATCGATATTCATGTTCATGAGGTCTCTTACATGCTGGTGATCTGGGGAAGACACAACATTGTCAGTATCAGGTGGCTCAAACCTATGGCCATAAAACAAAGCATAACGGTCCAAAAGGAGGGAGAGCAACTTCCTTTGGGTCAAAGTCGAGATCGTCCGAGGCGATGCTGCTTCCATCGCTGTTATCCATGGACGAATCTCCAAAACAATCAGATTCGGAACTCAGAGTATCTCCAATGTTGAGTTCCTCACCATCCAGGCTTGGGTGTGCAGTTGGGTCCAAATCCAGGATTGGGTCAGTGACGTTTGACTCACTGTGAGCTTGTGAGACATAAAGGTGAGCTCGTGAAATATAAAGAGGCAAAGCCTGCATTGAAACATAAACATCAGTCGGGGACCCTTGCAAGTGGCCCACATCATCATTAGTAACATTATTCTCAGGTGGCGTAGGCCTGCGGCGTAGGCGGGCAGCAACAGTCATAGCCTTACACATCGAGAAAAAAATGAGAAGTCTCCCTTAGGTACTTTTTTACGTCTGCATGCGACATGTTGGTGCCCAGAGTAATCGGCCTCCTGGCAGCCTGAAATGCTCTGAGGTCCGCAAATGTGTAATCAAAATCATTATCAGTAATATCAACAATGGAAGAACAATCTTCGGAAGCGGAGATCTCATTGTCGCGGCCCAGTGACTCGTTCGGGTCGTCGTTCCAGGATCCGCGATCTGCAGTCACGTCGACGGCCGGAGTGTCATCTGGACCCCCGGTCAGCTTGTCGGTCATCACCATGGCCTTTTCTGGTGTCGTCTTCAGTGTCCATCCTGTGGTAAACTTTCTCACACACGCAAGGACTAAAGCCTCGATTAGTACACAACAAACCACGATTCCAAGGACTATTGCCAAGGCGGTCAATATCTACTTTACTATCGTACCTGTCCATCCTTTGGTTGGCGGCTTTTCCTGCCGCCTCATCCGCCCTTGCGTTGCCCCGAGCAACGTCAGTGTCCGCCCTTTGATGGCCGCGACATTTGATCACCGCAATAGCGCGGGGAAGCAAAATGCTTTGGAGTAGCCCTTCCAATTCTACCACGCGCACCACAGCCCATATCCACCACAATTTACCTGTACCCTCTACCTATTTTAAACTACTATCCACGGGTATTCGTGAAGGGGGTCCATCTTTCCCAACCACTCCCTTCGCACCAGCCACTCCACGTTGTCCATAAACCTCTGAGACACACACACAACCTGTCCATTTCACAGTGAGGGGTGCAGATCAATTCTGAAATAACAAAGAGGGTTTTGTCTGAAATTCGTCTCATGAAAACCCATCCAAGAGTCCAGTGTGACAGACAGACAGACACAGACACTGTGACACACAGAAAACCCCAGGTACACATTCAAACCAGCTTGTCCCCAGATCCACAAATGTTCATTTTCTCCATTACAATTCCCTTATTTCCTTCCCTGTGCAAATTAAACCGACAGTTCAACCCAAGGTCGCAGCACGAGTCGGGCCTGGTGTGGGAGTGAACCAGATAAGACTTTGGCTGAAATGTCTGCTGGCCCGACCAAGCCTGTTTATTAGATTAAAGGAAACGCATTTTAAATGCAGTGAATTTTCTTCTAAAAAATGGCAAAATGAAA
Source organism: Myxine glutinosa (assembly GCF_964187855.1). NCBI lineage: Eukaryota > Metazoa > Chordata > Myxini > Myxiniformes > Myxinidae > Myxine > Myxine glutinosa. The sequence goes on from NC_136267.1 coordinate 12,918,542, forward strand.
TTGGACGTAGCTTTTTAAAGCACTTTTGACAATTTCCACCTTGGACTTTTGGTCCAACCACCACTTTTGGTTTTGGTCAAACTTTTGACTTTGTCCAATTTCCAGCTAACGTTAACCTTTAATTTAAACCAAATTGCAACTGAAGTTGCTTTCCTGAACCCAGGCAGTTACATACAGTTTCATACATCCCTGCTCATGCCACTCAAGACAACAGGTGATCCACTTTCAACAGATACCACATCACACAGAAACCTTTGGCAATGCAACAACCGAACTTCCAAAAACAACAACAACACATTCAATTCACCTCAATGGCTCACCTAGCAGCTCATTGTGTCCCGGTCTATCTCTTCTTGCATTTACACTGTTCACAGCAAGTCCAATTCATCCTTTAAGTCACATGTACCCAGAGTATATGAAACAACCACTCAAACTTAATCCAGCTACACATACCGTTTTCCCAAAAACTCACAGGGCAATCCAAATCCAGACCAGTCATGCATTTACATGTAAATATTAGGTATAGTATCTAAAATTAAACAAATGGTCGACTTGCGGCTCACAGATGAAAAGCTTGTATCTTTAAGATTGATCTAAGCTTCCAACATTTCAAATCGTCACTTGAAACATCAGCTTATATCAAAAATACTTGCTCATTCCTGGAATCGCACGTTCAACCTTTTGTGTCATGACACAATATCTATTTAAATAACTATTTTCCATTTATACATTCATAGAAATATTAGCGTCGGTCACAATCCACATGGATTGTAGCTGTCAGCGAGCGAGCCATCCATTCCATACAAGTTATTTCACACAACCATTCTCCATACACCTGGGTTTGCACACCTGTGCCCACACACTGACTCCAGGCTTCTTCATTCAATACAATGCACTCACCCACACTCACAATACTCTGCTCAATAGACAATACTCTTCTACACACACACACAGCGTCATTTGGTCTAACTACTCCCTTCTGAAACATGCGCTTTGCAGTCGCCCCTTATATTATTGCGCTCCCCCATCACTACAATCCACCAACGTGCCCCACCACAGGCATCATGCCACCACTCAGCCCCACAGCCACCCATGGCCACTGGAAGCGACACTGACACTCCGACATTGATACCTGCTCCATCTACAACACATATTTACACAACAACATCAAACTCAGCTTCAACTCGGAGCACACTGACATCATCTCCCATTTTCCCCGTCCCATATGCACTAGACTATAGGAATTAAAATTAAAATTGAACATAAATCCACAACAACTTAAATCAACGTAAAACCCAGCGGTTTTATCAACAGCCCAGCCACTTTCCTTGTTCGCTCACCTTCTGTGGAACTGTAACCTTTGCCACTTTGCCACTGCCACTTTGTTGTCTTTTCTCTGCCAGTAATACAAACCGAAGCACACCTTTGTCTGCACATGTACTTTAACCATGATTATATGAGACCCAACACCAGGACTGCTCCCTGGAGCTGCCATAACTCGCCTTCACACCCCATCCAACCACATAACTCACTCAACCTTGCCAAAATCCAATCTATTTACCTTTGTTGCACACAACATCTGTCCCCCATTGCCCATCAAAAGTGCCCACTCCACAACCCACAATTTTCTCAGGGTACACACCTGTCTTTACTGTCGAAATCCATGTTTCAGAAATATAACTCCATGGCCTGCTAGACAGCCAGACAGACACAACAATGAAACTATAACCTCCATTCTCCTTCCATGGTGAGTTTGTACCCCAATTTGTCTTGTCGATTTGTTCCATATTAATCCCATATTTTCCTATTCCCCTTCCAATGGAACGTAAATCATGGAAGTAAGTTACCAAAAGAACTCCCCTCCAGGCCAAAGGTGTGTATTTCACACCTCTACAGCATTTCACACCATGACATAATTTTAATCCTTCTCATTACACAGCTCATTGGCTCCCATGTCCTGTCAAGCAATGTGCAGCTTCACAATGTGCTACATCCTTCGGATGGGCGTTAAATCGACATTCCCGGCATGGATTTCAATATTTATCCAATAGCCAATGTTAAATTCAATCCCACCTGCCCAATAGCTATTATGAATCCCAATATCCCAATATAAATTGTTTCAACTCGACTTTCAACCAATTTTACCGCCAACAAACCACCATTAACCTACCTCCCCCTGTTATTTATTTATTTTCGTAAATAAACAAATAAACAAGAAAATAACCTAGTCTGTTTATTGAAAATAAAAAGTTCCCATATGTCTTTCCCTGTAACACTCACCACGGGTGTGCACTCCCGCAAATACCCCCACTCGCGTGCTCCGATGTGCCCCCTCGCACACTTGTCACAACATAAAACTCCCATTTACTGGATTAAACCTTGGCCCTCCGTGGAATCACACCACAGACTTACGATCAGACAAACAAGCAGACACGTCTTTCCTCCATGACATCATACATTGGGACCTTGTCAGTCGGATCACAGGCCACAGGAGAAATACAAAAACCTCCAACCTACTCTCCAACACCGTCAGGTTGGAGAAAATATCCGAGTAAGTGTTTCTACGCCCCCTTAACTATTTCTAAGCTTTCTATGCAACCTTTTAAAACTCACAATAGTTCAATTTCAGCAAGATTTTCTTTACTATTTTCCCACGTCATTCATGCCTAATACACCTCACACATCCATACATACAGCACAAGTAGCCAATTCCAATCAATACAAGAAACCCTTTCATACGTCAATGACACATGGCACACACAATGGACACAAATACATACTTCAATGACAGACATCCATATATACATTTATTCATTCATTCATATACCAATGAGTCTCTCAGACGTCGCGCGAACACCGGATCGACTCCAACCATGCACCTCCAACAGCCACTCCCCTGCCAACCTAGGCAACGCGTTTTAAATCATGCTTTTCCCTATACATTCTCCATACCACGTGACTGACAAACCAGCTCGCATTTCAAACCACTGCGCACATTCAGCAGTGTGAACAGTCGCAAAAATTCACAGCACAACGACCTGAGTGGGTCGTGTACAACGCCTTATGTCTCAATCATTCAAAAGAAAGGGGATTCTTAGACCGGGGTGGAAAGGGTGAATTGGGGTGAAAAGGGTGGGGCAGGGAGGGTGGTGTTGCCTGGAACCCCGGGACAGAGCTCAGGGCTGGGAGGGTAGGGGTTTGGTATTTGCCTGACCCTCCCACGGGGACTTGACTTTCAATGAGCGGCATCAGTCACTCGTTAGCCTGCCTCTCTATTTCCTTAACAGCTTCATCCTGCATTTTATTCACCTGTTTCCTCAGGCCCTTGAGTTTTAATACCTCACCGGCCAGGCTGGCCTGTTTCGATCTTGCCTGTCACTTCATCGCTTCTTCCTTCCACCAACCAAAGACTTTCCAATAGTCAGGCGGGAAGTGTTTCGTGTCCTGTTCTAACTTTTCTAATGCCCCATACAACGCGTCCAATTTTTCCAGCGCAAAAGACCCTTCTTCGGGCCATGGTTCACCTAGATCCTTAGTTAGCGCAACCCATGACTTCCCTGGTCTCACAGCATCATAGCCATACCTCCGAAACATGAAAAATGCTGGGGTATTTCTAAGCGGTTCACCTGCCTTTACTGTCTTATTACCCATACTGTTACCCATCCTAGGAAAATTTAGTTTACCGACGTAGCCTTGTACTCGTGAGGATCTCCCGCCTCGCGGCACAGCTACACTACCTAACTCTCCTTGTACTCGTGAGGATCGTCCGCCTCGCGGTACAGCTGTCTACCTAACTCTCCTTGTACTCGTGAGGATCGTCCGCCTCGCGGTACAGCTGTCTACCTAACTCGCGGCCTTGTACTCGTGAGGATCGTCCGCCTCGCGGTACGGCTGCACTACCTAACTCTCCTGAGAGGCTCGTCCGCCTACACAGCCGTCTAACCTAACCTTACTGTACTTTCCTGGCGTCCTACGCCCTTATAATACTTCTAATCTTACTTAAAATTTCGACGTCTCCCGGGTAGGCCTCGGATCGGGACGCCGCCCTTATCCTTACCCTCACAACCCAGAGATCTATTACCCCTTAACCTCAGGCGCCCAACGTGGGGCACTTTCCCTTACGTAACGTTACCCTGACGAGTCCATAAACAATCAGTTGCTCCAGGACCCAAGCGGTCCGTATTTAAATTTAGGTTCGTGGAACAGGTATGAGCAGGGAGCGGAACAAACGGCAACCGAGCAAGAGAGTGGGTTTACAATTTGGACTGATCCCCAGGCAAAAAGGAAAAAATAAAAGAAAACCACAGTCTCACCTGACCCGGATCAATTGCCAGCTGGTCTCACCACTCACTTGCCTGGGACCGCGTCCCGGACTGCCCAGACTGATCCCACCGCTGCCACCAGTTGTCGGATTGAGACTTAGAACTTGGGACTCAGAAGACTCAGAGAAAGGAGCAACGGATATATTTATTAGAACTCGATTACACAAGCTTGAGGACAGCAAGAAGTTGCATTGAAATTCACAAGAAATGACCAACACTACAACAAGATGCTCTGCCATAATTCAATTAAACCTTGCTTTATATAAGGAAGATCAGGGGTGGGGTTAGCTCACAAGATACAGAGACAGAATGGGCTCATTGGTCCTCCCACCATAGTCCCATCCTGTTGTTCAGTTAGTTAGAGGAAGCTCATCAAGGCCACTCATAGGTTAACTCAGATAAGGAGATGGTCAGCCATATGTGGCAACATGTTTACAACTTTCTGTATAGAAACCTTGGTTGGGGAAAGTACAAAGGGAGGGGATACTCATAAAACTGTCAACTTACAGGATATTGGCAAAGTCTAGAGGGAGGCAGGAGAGATAACAACTGTAGCCAAGGCCAGGAAGGGGAACTAAGAGATTGTGCCCACACAGGCCGAGAGCTCACAAGCATAGAACTCCTTATTAGGATATTATACATCCTCAATGCACAGGAAAGAACTAAGTATTATAAAAGAGTACAGCAATCAGTCAAAACAAAACATATAATTGGTTATACTTGGTAATTGGTAAAGCAGCAAGGATATACAAAGGGGGAGGGGCATTACAGCTCCCTACATATATATATATAAAACACAGTTTGTGTGTGTGTGTGTGTGTGTGTGTGTGTGTAATGTTACCAATAGACTCCTAAACGGAGAGGCTCACGTACTTGATATTTGGCACAGACATGGCCATTGAGCCTGGGAAGAACATGGCTGACCTAAAAATTTATTTCATAATATTTTTTAGCCATATTTTTACCTCAGCACGGAATATTATGACCGGAATCTGACCGGTAGCAGAGCAGCGTGTTGATTCGCTCAGAGCGATCACGTGATGTTCGTTGCCGCCATTAACTCAGTTACGCGTTCGCACGTATTTCAGAGCAAAAAGCGATTGCGTTTTTGCCGGGTACTTCTGCATGATTAGCATTTAGCATAGACAGTAGCATGTTTCACATAGATTTTTTTTCAGCGAGCAGAAGTACCCGGCATTGTACGAATAATATATAGATAGTGCCGTGTAGGGCGGAGTGATGCCGCTGTGGGAGGGACCAAGCAAGGTCGCTGTGGGCGGGGCCGGGCGAGGTCGCTGTGGGCGGGACCGAGCGAGGTCGCTGTGGGCGGGACCGAGCGAGGTCGCTGTGGGTGGGACCGAGCGAGGCAGCTATGGGCGGGGCCGAGATAGAGGTCGCTGTGGGCGGGGCCGAGCGAGGTCTGCGTTAGTGCGTTGCCGTTGCCTGGTATAAAAAGATGGTGCTTGATGCTCTCTGCGTCAAGATACGGACTTGATGTCCGTATCTTTACAACAGACATTCCAATGATGATGATGATAAATGTAATACCACTCAAGGAAGGCCCACAACTCAAGAGAGTGGAAAAAAACAATAAAATGAACAAAAATACGGGGAAGTAGAAGCAACCACTCAGAAGAATGACAGAAAATCATTTCCCTTAAATTTACCGTGTTCACCAACTAGCACGACCAGATACAGGACACCAAAATAATTTCCCTTACACATATCGTGTCCACCAACCAGCAAGACCATACCACTTACCTCTGGATCAAACTGTATTTCAAATATTCAAACGGTTTTTACATGCTGCCATCTCCTAGCAACCAATGAAATTTTTCAAAAATATTGTAGTACATTTATTTTTTAATAATGTACCATATTTACAGCAGTATATTTATTTACGCAATGAGTAAGGAAGGAAAATTTCCAGCGCGCTGATTCGCTCATTCGCGCTCATTGATGATGATCACGTGATGACGTGATCACGAATGATGTTCGTGACGCGATCACGTGATGTGCCTTGCCGCCATAAACTCACAGCAAGTAGCATAGATTTTAGCATGATTAGCATTTAGCATGATTTAGCATAGATAGTAGCATGTTTCACATAGATTTTTTTTCAGCGACGAATATTATACACGGATTCTGACCGGTGGCAGAGCAGCGCGCTGATTCGCTCAGAGCGATCACGTGATGTTCCATCCCCGCCGCCAGTTGGCTTCTTTTCTGCAACAAAATATATAAAACTACACGGAGTATGAGCGTTCTATATATTTTCAATTCAGTGCGCCCGACTCGCTCACGTACTTGATTTGTGGCATAGACATGGCCATTGGGCCTTCACGGTGTAATTTGTGTGAGGCTTTTGTCCGAGTGAGCTTGAGTCGAGAGGGCGAATGTACGGGTCTTCCTTCCCCCGCCCGGCAACGCCGGTACTGGAGGGCGTCACAGGATCGGTGAGTCTCCAAAATCCACTTCGTGCTGTTGTTGCGAAGATGCAGGATGATGTCGCGATTGTTGTGCTGCTCTCCTCCCATGAGAACTGCAACGTCATTGTTGACTGGCCCTCCCCTTCCTCCCCTCCCCTTACCCCTCTCCCTCCCCTTCCCTCCCCCTCCCCCCTACCCTTCCCTCCTCCCCCTCCTTTCCCCCCTCCCCCCTCCCTTTCCCCCCCCACCCCCTCTATCCTCCACTCCCCCCCGGTCACCCCCCTACCCCTTCCCCCTCTCTCCTCCCCCTACCCCTTCCCCCTCTCTCCTCCCCCTACCCCTTCCCCCTCCTTTCCCCCCTCCCCCCTCCCTTTCCCCCCTACCCCCTCTCTCCTCCCCTCCCCCCCGTTCCCCTCCCCTCCCCCGGGCGGGGGAGGGGAGGCTAACATTTATCAAACAAACAAGCAAACAAAGTATATAAAAAGGGGAGTGGTAGACAATATAGGGAGAGAAGGGGAGGAAGCACACAAACACAACATTTGAGAGCAGGGACATCAGGAGATGTGTGGGAGGGAGAGGGCTTGGGGGGAGGCAGGATAGGTATAAAACGCAAGGACACCAAGGACTTCCAGGAAAGAAGTTGGTATTTCAAAAAAGTGGATTTGGGGTGAAATTAGCGGGGGTAGAAAAGATCAAGGTTTTGGATTGGGGAAGATAAGAGATGGTGGTGAACAGCTGTTTTAAAGACCTGGAGGGAGGAGAGGGATTGAAGAGAGTGAGGGAGTTTGTTCCAGAGGCAGGAGAAAAGAGGATTGAAGGAGTGAAGGTGAGCAGAGAGTCTTGATTTTGGCAGTTTAACCAAAAGAGGGTTGCAGGCAGATCTTGTGTGACCTGTCGGAATATTTGGGGGAAAGAGCACAGAGAGAGCTGGGGGAGCAAGGCCGGAGAGGAGTCGGTATAAGACGGAAAGACCACCAACCTGCCTGCGGTGAGTAAGTGAAAGGCCCTCTGAGATAGTGTCATCGCGGGAGATTCCAATGATTCTGAACGCTTTGGTTTCAACAGCGTGAAGACGAGGTAGGTGTGAGGCAGGAGCACCAGCCCAGAGGGGAGAGCAGTACTCCATTGAGCTGTGGATGAAAGCCTTGTATGTGGTGAGGAGCTCAGGTGTGCCAAGACTTCGCACGACGGAGGATGCCCAGTCGGCGACTGCCTTTGGAGGCCAGCTTGGAGATGTGGTTTTCCCAGGAAAGATCATGGCAGATAGTGAGACCCAAAAGCTTGAGTGACAGAACTTCTTGGAGAGGATTATTCAGAAAGTAGATGGGAGGGTTGTCCAGTCGGTCTTTTCGGAGAGACATCGTAAGAGTGTGAGATTTGTCAGGATTGAAAGACATGTTCCACTTGTTTGCCCAGTCTGTGATTTTGTCCAGGTCTGCAGAGAGTGAGGTGGCTGCAGACTGCCGATCTGAGGGATGAGGAATGGAGCGGCAGAGAGTGGAGTCATCAGAAAAGAGATAGAGAGGATTTTCAAGAGTGTCAGAGAGATTATTGATGAAGACCAGAAATAGCACAGGGCCCAGAACACTGCCTTGGGGAACTCCAGCCTGAACAGGAAGAGGAGATGAGAGAAACCCATTCAGGGCCACACGTTGACTACGACTAGAGAGGAAGTCCACCAGCCATGCGTGGAGATTTTCATGGATACCAAAGGAGGAGAGTTTGGTGAGCAGAGCAGGGTGCCAGACCATATCGAAGGCACGTGATATGTCGAGGGAGACAGCTCTAATTTCCTGTTTGGCATTGGGGACCTCCATCCATTGTTGAGACAGCAGAAGCAGCATGTCCAGAGTAGAGTGACCTGGTCTGAAACCAAATTTATGATCAGAGATCAAGCCATTGGAGAAGAGGAAAGATTTCATATCCGAAGCAATGATGGATTCCATGACTTTGCTGATAATTTGGAAAAGGCTGATTGGTCTGTAGTTGCTAGGATCTGTTTTTGCACCTTTTTGTGTAAAGCGGTGATGTTGGCTGATTTCCAAGCAGATGGCAGTTGACCTTGAGCAAAAGAGAGGGTGAAGAGAACAGAGAGAGGGAGTGAAAGAGTGGAAGAACAGGATTTTAGGACCCTTGGGCTGATGCCATCAGGTCCAGTTGCAGAATCAGAGTTGAGGGTTGACAGAAACTTTTCCACCTTGTCAGGAGGAAAGGACATGGAGTCCAGGAGCAGCTGGGTACGACTGGATATGGTGGGTACAGAGAGGGATGGGTTTGGGACACAAGATTTAGAGGCAAACTCAGAGTTGAGGCATTCAGCTTTTTCACGTGCGGAGTCAGCTGTGTAGCTGTTTGAGCTAAGGCAGGGGATGGAGGGGGAACAAACACCAGAAACAGATTTGACCAGATGCCACCAGAATTTGGAAGAGGGAGGCAGATAAGAGAGTTCGGTCTTGAGAACGGAGAAATATTGTTTCCTGGCTCTCCTGAGGGTGGACACACACTTGTTTCGGGCTTTGTGAAAGGAAATGAGATTTCCTTCCGTTGGATTTGCTTTCCAGGAGACAAAGGCAAGTTGTTTCTGGGCAACAGCCTCACCACAAGATCCCGTGTATCATGGACAGGAGGAAGGGTATGACAACTGAAGACGAGATGGAATAAATCTGTGCATGAGAGAGAGCAATTTACTTTGGAAGAATTCCCAGGATGAGTTGATGTCAGAGGTGGTAGAGATGGGAGACCAGTCCTGATGATTGATGGCTGCTTGAAGACCGTGCCAGTTGGCCCGAATGAAATGCCAGACTCGTCGACGCTGAGCAGGCTCCCTGAGAATGGTCAGAGAGATGTCCATTTTAACAAGCACATGATCAGATGAGCCGATTGGAGCAGAAGAAGAGCAGCAGACATTTTCAGGGAAGTTAGTCATAACCAAGTCCAGAAGAGAAGATGCTCCGTTGACTGAGATCCGGTCGGGAAATTGACAGATTGTGTCAGTTCCAGTGAGTGGCAGAAGTCCTTTGCTGAGGAGCCATGGCTGGTGAGAGAGGTACCCACACCCAGCCAATTGGCATGGTGACAATTGAAATCACCACATATGAGGAAGAGAGAGTTGGGATGAGATGATAGAAGTTGTTCCATATTATCAGACAGCGAGATGTCGATGGAGTCATCACTGTTTGGTGGACGGTACAACACACATATGAACAAGAGGTGGGAGCGAAGGGGAAGCCGTAGCCAGAGGTATTCCTGGGGGTGAGGTGGAGAGAGTGCAGTGCAGGGCGAGTGAGGAAGAGAGTTTTTGATAAAGATAGCAACCCCACCTCCAGGACGAGGCTCAGGTCTATCATACCGGAGGAGGGAGTAACCCCAGGAGAGATACTAAGGAATCAGAGACATCATGAAGGAGGAAAGTTTCTGTTGAGCAGATGACGTCTGGTTTGTCAGAAGCAACCTGTATGGAGAGATCAGTTAAGTTTGAACGAAGGCCCCGGATGTTTGAGGTCCATACCGTTAATGAAGAGGAAGGGGGAGCTTCGGATACAGAACAGGGGGAGGAGGGGTAGGGTAAGAGGTGGAAGAGGTAGGGAGAGCTGTTGAAGGTGTGTCAGAGATTTCAGAATAGCTCGGAGAAAGGGAAGGATGGGGCGGACAAAAGGTTTGATGGTGATTGGGTGAGGGACAATGAGGTGTTATTTGAGGAGGGGGAAGAGCGAGGCAGAAGGTTGGGGGAGATGGAAGTGAGAGTTGGAAGGGGGAAGAAGTGGGGAGGATGCTTTGAGGAGGAGGGGTGAGAGGGGGGAAATGGAAAATAAATGAGGGTGGGGAGATTTGAAGGGGATGGGGGAGTTTGAGGGGAGGGCTTAGGGGGGAGTTTAGGAGGGAAGGGACAAGGGGAGGGATTTGAAAGGGATGCGATATGGGGGAGATTTGGAGGGGAGGGGTGAGGGGGGAGTCTAGGAGGGAAGGGGTGAGGGGGAGTCTTGGAGGGGAGGGGTGTGGGGTAGTTTAGTAGGGAAGGGGCAAGGGGGGAGATTTGAAAGGGATGGGTGATGGGGAGGATTTGGAGGGGAGGGGCAAGGGGGAAGAATTGAAAGGGATGGGTGATGGGGAAGATTTGGAGGAGAGGGGTGATGGGGAAGATTAGGAGGGGAGGGGTGAGATTGGATTTTAGAAAGTGTACGATTAATGGGAAACAAACATTTATTGCAAAATGAGTTTCTTGTGACCTTCGAGTCAAAAATACGTTTAAGGACGCTGGAGGGCGGATGGAGTGCAGGAGAGTTCAGGGAATGTAGAAAAGAGGCACTGTAAGAGATGGAATTTTTTTTTGGAATGAATAGATTTGGTGAGCAAGTCGAAAGCAACCTTTTAAAGAAGAAGAAGAAAAAGGTGTTATAATATACGACAAAATATATGATTTAAATATGATTTAAATATGAATTAAATATGATTTAAATATGATTTAAATATGAATTAAATATGATTTAATTATGATTTAAATATGAATTAAATATGATTTAAGTATGATTTTAATATGATTTAAATATGAATTAAATATGATTTAAATATGATGTCAATATGAATTAAATATGATTTAAATATGTATTAAATATGATTTAAATATGATTTAAATATGAATTAAATATGATTTAAATATGAATTAAATATGAATTAAATATGAATTAAATATGATTTAAATATGAATTAAATATGATTTAAATTTGAATTAAATATGATTTAAATATGAATTAAATATGAATTAAATATGATTCATTACCCAAGTGTGAAAAGTGGTTTTCAACACCAGCACGAGTGTGTACAGTGGCTATTCAACACTGGCACAAGTGAAACAAGTGGTTTTGCAACACTAACACAAGTGCGGAAAGTGGTTTAAAACACTAGCGCAAGTGCGAAAAGTGGATTTTGAACACTGGCACAACTTAGACAAGTGGTTTTGCAACACTAACACAAGTGCGGAAAGTGGTTTTCAACACTAACACAAGGTTTTGCAACCCAACACAAGTGTGGAAAGTGGTTATACAACAATAACACATGTGTGAAAAGTGGTTTTCGACACTATCACGAGTGCGAAAAGTGGTTTGCAATGCTAGCACGAGTCCGAAAAGTGGTTTTGCAGCACTAACACAAGTGTGGAAAGTGGTTTTGAAACACTAACACAAGTGTGGAAAGTGGTTTTGAAACACTAACACAAGTGTGAAAAGTGGTTTTCAACACTAACACAAGTGCAAAAGTGGATTTTCAACACTGGCACAAGTTAGACAAGTGGTTTTGCAACACTAACACAAGTGGTAAGTGGTTTTCAACACTAACACAAGGTTTTGCTACACTAACACAAGTGTGGAAAGTGGTTTTGAAACACTTAACACAAGTGCGAAAAGTGGTTTTCAACACTAACACAAGTGCAAAAAGTGGATTTTCAACACTGGCACAAGTTAGACAAGTGGTTTTCGACACTAGCACGAGTGCAGAAAGTGGTTTGCAATGCTAGCACGAGTCCGAAAAGTGGTTTTGCAACACTAACACAAGTGTAGAAAGTGGTTTTGAAACACCAACACAAGTGCGAAAAGTGGTTTTCAATGCCAGCACAAGTGCGGAGAGTGGTTTTCAACGCCAGTACAAGTGTGGAAAGTGGTTTTGAAACACTAACACAAGCATTGGATTTTCATTGGATTTTTGGATTTTCAACACAAGACAAGTGGTTTTGCAACACTAACACAAGTGCAGTAAGTGGTTTTCAACACTAACACAAGGTTTTGCAACACTAACACAAGTGTGGAAAGTGGTTTTGAAATACTGAACACAAGTGCGAAAAGTGGTTTTCAACACTAACCCAAGTGCAAAAAGTGGATTTTCAACACTGGCACAAGTTAGACAAGTGGTTTTGCAACACTAACGCAAGTGCGGAAAGTGGTTTTCAACACTAACACAAGTGCAAAAAGTGGTTTTTCAACTCTGGCACAAGAGTAGGATAATAATGTTGTTCCTGGACCACCCTCATTTTCCCATTGACTTACATGTTAATTTTCCTCTCACCCTCATTTCCCCGAAACACCTCTATTTCTCCCACCCTGTTCTTTACGAACATACTAGCTATAGTACCTATCCACAATGTTTTTCATTAGACCACTCAAACAATGACCCTACAAATATTTGTTCCCTCTCTCCCCCTTACGAACCTTTTGGCCTTTTGGCATACTAGCTATAGCACCTATCCACAATGTTGTTCATTAGACCACTCAAACAAGACCCACTTTTTTTTCTTTTTTTAAATATACACGGGGACTATCAAATCTTTTGAATTTAGACCTTAGCTTGAGTGAAAAAAAGAAAATCTCTTAATCTAGATAGTTTTTCTTATTAATTTAATTTCATTTTTTGTGATTTCATATACTTGATAAATGTCATTTTCTGTTTTAATTTTTGTTAAATCTATCCCTCTCATATTTTTAATAACTTTATCTCTACCATTAATACCATCAATCAAGAAAACTTTATTCAAGTATTTAATCAAATCTGAATTAATTAAAAGACATAACCCAGTATATTCTTCATCATTTTCTATCACCAAATACACCATGTTATCACTTAAATTATATATACCCATCTTATCAAGAGTAGGTATTAGATATCCACCAGCCGACATTATAACTTTTGGTAATCCATAATCAATCATCTTGTAGTTGTTATAATAACAAAGACCTGGAAATGGGTGTCCTTTATTAAGTTTATCAATTAATGGATATTTATACAGATCATCTTTTTTTCTCCTTAACAACATCACCTCTCTTAATATGAGTTTTTCTAACACGCTGGAAAACTCTTTTCTCATTCTTTAAATAAATCGCCTTTTTAATATCAAATCCTTGTTTACCTTTAATAATTAAATTCGAGACCTTATTAATTAAACTCAGATCTAATTTTGAGACATAGTGGTAGATTATCCCCCTCATTAATATTAATTATGGATTCTTCAGTTTGATTTTTACGCATGTAAGATATAGTAGTTTTACAACTTTTGACTGGTTTTTTCTAAAAGAAAATAACAAAACCAGGATCCAATGTTGGGGAAAAATTTATTAGCTGTATTGAAAGAAATGTAATTTATTTTCATAAAATATTGAATATAAGATCGATTTTTTTGTTGGTTAGTAATGTAATTTTTAAAATTTATTGGGACAATAAATAATAAGTATTTATCATCATTGAGAATACCAATTGATTTTTTAATAAATTCTAAATATAACTTATTATCACCAGATGCATTACAATTTTCATCGGGAGGATTACCAATAATACAATCAAAACCATCTATTTTCCATCTCTCCTTAATATCTAATTTAAGTGTATCACCTTCATTATAATTTAATTTATATTGATTTCTAGGATCAACTAATAATTTACAAATAAAGATATTTGTAGGATTGATATCACTAAAATATAAACACTCTTCTACAATAACACGATATCTTTCTTTTTTATCTGGTATTGTAAGACCAATCATAAACCTAGATATGATATCTATAAGAAATCCTCCTTTTCCAGAACATGGTTCGAAAACTTTTCTTTTTTTCATCCAGAAGGATAAAGGAATTTTATCTAACATTTCCTGACGTAATTCATGAGGTGTTGAAATTTCAGCATTATTCTTTTTTTCCAATTCCGGGGGAATAAGATATTTATCAATTAATTTAGATAATTCTCTACTATTCATAATATTCTTAACAAATATTTCCTTTATAGTTTGTATAATTTGATTTATTTCTTTATCATCTTTCACATTCGTTATGTTTACCATTTATATACCCCTTAAAATCCCTAACCCCGTTATATTATCACTTATATGGATGGTTGTTGTTTAATGGCTTATCAGTTTTGTTTTTTGTAATTCTTGTGAGTAAAATGAACCCAAGATTTATTCTCCATTCATATATAATTTGTAAGTCCAAGGGACTGTATCCATTACATCAACGATTTTGAATAATTCATTTGTCCATTTTTTGTATAGCCTTTCTCAAAATGGCTTTTCCATCTGTATATTCTTACAATATCACCAACTTTGAACTTGGGTTTTCTCAAATTAATCTCCTTTTCATATTCTAATTTTGTAAACGATTCTGATGGTTTTGATTTTGTTGATGAATGACTATTATTGTAATTATCTACAATATCCTGAATTAAATATACCCATTGTTAAGAACCGAGTTGTGTGAATTTTTTATTATAGTTTCTCTTTCAAAGTGCGATTAAAATGCTCAATAACAACTGCCTTTCCTTCATTAAAGGTGCTGTATAATTTAATACCCTCCCCCTTAAGAAATTTCATAAATATTTTGTTATAGAACTCTGTTCCCTCATCAGTCCATAACTTCTTTGGTTTTCTTTTACTTTTACTAAATATTCCACTGAAAGCTAACATAAGAGTATTACCCCTTTTGTTTTTCAAAGGAACAACCCAGGCAAATCTACTCCTCAAATCAATAACGGTTAAAGCATACCTGTATCCCTTATCATTATTTAGTTCAATTAAATCAGCGGACCATATGTGGTCGGTGTATTTAGAATACTCTTTCCTTCTTTTAAACTTTGTGATTATAGGTTTATGTAATTCATTAGCCAAAAGCTCCTCAGTCTTGATGACATCATTAGAGTTTAATAGTTTTTTGAGGGTGAATAACCAAGACCAAGTTTCAATTTAGCACTTATCATTTTTTAAACAATAAACCGATCAACTTTCTCTCTCAATGTAGGATTTCGTATCAAAGACAAATTATATAACATTTCGCTGTCTGCTTCATGTTTTTCATCCAATGTAGTGGTATTCCCATAAGCAATATCATGCTTCATACACACTTCATCAACCCTATTTATAGGTTTAGACTTTAGACCAAGGTTTAGGATTGTCAGCCTCATCTAAGCTTTTATCCAAGTTTGTTCCTGGACCACAGAAAGAATATCCAGGTATATGTAGTTCCCCTGGAATTCCAGTTGTTGTAAATTTACTTCCTGACAGAAACTTTTGCAAGTCTCCTCCACTTTTAGGAGAGATTAATTGGCACTTTTTAGAGCCACACACTTGACATATTCCTTTTTGATAAACTCTATTATTTTTAGCTTTAACATAAGAGATATTTTTAGATTTAGTTTTCTTTTTACATTTGAGACAATAACTCATATTTATTTATCAGAAAAATTCCGACAGAGTATCAAAACCTTTTTGGTTTTTAACATATACATTTCAATCTTGATTTTTAAAACATAAAGAATCCTAAGGAATGCCTTCACTCTCCTCCATTTATTTACAAATAAAACTAACTAAAGTCCATAACACCAACATCATCAACTATATAACTTTTCCCTCTTCTTCTTCCCCACTTTCTCGCTTAAATCTCCTCTCTGAAAGTGAACTCATCTCGCCCATTTTTGAAATATATATCTTTATAAGAGTTATTATTTCTTTTTTTTTCTCTTCGGTGAGCTGAGATTGATTTATTTGCTGTAATACATTCAATCTTTTACGATTCTCACTGATTTCCATCTTTTTATACTTTTCCTCCCTCTCTCTTTCCTCCTCCTTCTCCTTTTTCTCCCTCTCCTCCTCCTTTTTCTCTCTTTCTTCCCTCTCTTCAACTCCTTCCTCATCCCTTGCTACCCTTGAGCTTGAGCCCCAAAGAATATTATACATATACTCATCTGGATTTTGAGATATTCTTGTATCTATAATTATTTTTCTCATAATAGAATACCAATAAGATTTGTTGATGATTTCTAAAAGAGTTTTATATTTCATAACTTTGAGAAGTTCATTTTTATTTAATATTTTAAACAAGTCTCTATTTGTGGGTTTCGCAATATCAGTATAAGGCCAGTTTTTTATGACAAAATTCCCATGTATATGCTCCACATCATAAGGTATGTAATACCAAGCACCCTTTTCTTGTAGGTATCCTTGAATACAAAAATTATAATTCTCTTGTAGTCTTCTTCCTGCCATTTATGTATCAGAAATATATGTGAGATTAATATTATGACAGGTAATACCACCCCATCTTCCCACTACCAAATCGGTTTGTATTCCTCGGCTTTCTATCCTATCTCATTACCATCCTTCTTTGTCATGCGAACCATCGCTATACTATCATATATTTTTCTTTTCTTAAAATCATGTCTTTGTTGTTTACTAATTGTACTTCCACATAAATCCTTATCCTCACCAAGCGGATAATATTCTTCTTTACGAGACTGATTCAAATCATGTAGGTCTTCTAAGTTTATTGAAAAAGACAAATTATACCCTAAATCAGGCATATCATACCCCCATTTATTAATTTGCATGTTAACTATATGTCCTTTATAAAATTCAATTGTAAGCAGGTAGTTAAATTGAATGAGGAAAGGTGCATGGTAAGTATAACCAGGTGTTGTGGTTGTAAATTTTACTTGTTTAACAAAACGTGCTGTTTTATTTAAAGATATATATTGTGATGAATCACTGAATCTAATTAAGTCATTCGCATCTGTAGGGTTTGGATAATTGATTAATTTATAAGTATTCTTCATATTAATATTTTTACTTATACTATATTTTTGTCGTTCAGCCTGTGCCTTTGTATAATAATTTGATAAATCAATATCCTGAGAGGATTTTCCAAAGATAGAACCATCTTTTCCAACATAAGTCATTTATATTAGATTTAAAATGATATCATAAAAATTTTCATTATTGTTCAGTTGAAATAATACATATAAACATAATTGACCACAACATTTAGAATTAATTTCTTGAACTTGAAACGTTTGATAAACACCATTCTGTAAGAATTGTATTACTTCAACAGGTGGTGGCATACCATAACTATCAAAATAATATTTATCCTGACTATTATGAATACAAACCCAATGAGAACCATTCTGTGTGTCTAAATTCATAATAATATTCTTTGTATTCTTATTTATATGTATTAATTCATCTCTCATGCAAATAACCACATTATCAATTTTTAGTGTTTTACAATACTTAGCTAGTTCTATATTTGACGTTGTATTCTTTCCAAATTGTTTAAACCATTCATCCATTTATTTATGAGAAAGATACAATCCATTACCCCGTTTAGTTAGTTTAACACCGGCTTGAGCGATAGAGGAAAGCATATCTCCAACCAACAATCTAGCTTTATCAGGTAGACTTTCAAGTTTTTGAGCAAAATCTACAATTCCACCACTTCCACTAATTTGTTTCTCCAACTCCTTGTTATGTCTTTCCAATTCTTTTTGAGCTTTTAGTTGTGCCTTCCTTTCGTTAGCAGTTTTTACCGCTGCTGAAATACCACCAGTCAATGCTCCCGCCGCACTTAAACCAGCAAATAAAGGAATTAGAAACGGAAGAAATCCTCCTCTTGACTCGTCTATTGAATATTTCTTTAACATAGGTTTTGTCATTTTAATTTTAAGTGAACCAGTATCATTTAGTGTTTTTACTGGTGTGTGTGTGAGTAAAACATCAATTCTTACAGCTCCTTTTCTTTGAATTGTATTAACATTAATAATACAAGGCTTTTGATTTTGAATACAAGAGGTTAATTTATTAAGATTGATTTGATTAACATATACCCCTACCATTTATTTATGAGAAAAAACCTATGTGATATTAATCATAACACCATTATCTGTATTAATCTGTAATTCTGTTTCCTCCAAAAGCAAACAATAAGCATCAACTTCTTCATTCTCTCCTCTTTCAATGTATAGAGAAGTATCCACTCTATTAGACTTTATAGTTTCCTTTTGAGAACTCAGGTCAATTGTGTAGATTGTATAAAGTTTTTGAAACGCAACCATATCCAAAATAGGGTTATTATTACCATTACTTTCACACACCTTTTGGTAAGACTTGTAGGCTTCCGCATAATCATTTTTTTCCCAATCAATTTCCAATCTATCTCGCGGATAAAATGTTCCATCAAGAGAAACCCGAAGTTGTTTCACCTCAGCATTATCACACAGCACATTATTCTTAGTCGTACCGTCCTCCCCATCTGGTTTTTTAAAAATGAGCCAGAGGTATCGTGGCTTTCCTTGAAGAACACCTAAATTCCAAGTGTAGGTAGTGTGTTCCAGTTTAACGTGTTGACATCTTCTTTTAAGGTATGATACATTTAGCGGGGTCTTTGAGTTAAGTCTTTTATTTAACATCTCTTCCGTTTTAAGATTAGGAGTATATTCACTGATATACCAACACAAATCATTAATAACAAATTTATTATTGTCGCCAAAAGCATTTTCAGCCCCAAAAAGCAACCTATTTACATTATCATTCATTTGTAGTTGAAATCTAATTTTAAGACCATACAAAACTTTATCATAATCACAAAATCCAAATATACCTTTAAGAGGTACTGCTACAGTAAAACTATTCTCTGCTTTTGTTTCATCATTATACATTGCCTTCCTTTGAATATAACCAGGGTCAGCATTTGTTCCCGTTGACATATCAGGAATAAAACCTTCAACAGCTCCCTTACCCATTCTATCACTAAACGAATGTAGTGTAAATTTCATCATTTCAGATGTAGCAGAGACATAATCAACCGCTTCAACCTCTTGTGTTCCAATATACAGGCGGACACTATCAAACATTTTCCAGAAGAAATCATTTATGAGTGTAGCATTAGTATTATTCGCAGCCTTAGTGAATTTAAATTTACAGGAGCAAGAAACTATCAGCTATATTCAAGTAAGTTTGTTGATTATTTATTTCAAAACTTTTTGTTCCGTTTGAATTCCAGTCTGTTCCTGTTATAGCATTTACCTTAAAATAGTCTTCCTTTTTATTGGAGTTTGAAATGATAATCGTATCATCCAAATCATAGATACTATCAATCGCTTCCATACTTGTATTTATATCGCATTAAAATTGTTGAAACCCCGACCCAAGTATTTTAATGATTTTTTGTCGTTCTTGTGAAGATAGTTGAGTTTTACCTTTTTTTATTTCTTTGATTGCTTGTAATTTATGAGACTCCTTTTGAGCATCTTTTATACTCTTTATGGCACCCACAACTGAGCCCACGACAGAAGCAGTTGAACCAATTAGGTCATTATGTTTAAGAATGGTTAAACCAATAGTATCAATAATTGATAGAGTATCAATTATCCCATCTCCTTTATTTCTAAATTGATGTCCCACACCCCGTTGTCTCTTTGGTTTATAGTATCCTCTACCAAGAAACATACCTTCACCCTTATAGTATGGTGAAAGGAACATCCCATCCCCTGTAATTACTTTATATTTTCCCAACTCGTGTTTTCTCACAATAACCATTATTTATTTATTGAAAAACTTCACGTAGGTGAATTCTGATGGATATAATTTCTTCATTAAAGGAGATCATACGATTATCTTGATCGGTTATCGTAAAATTTACTCTGTATATGGTTTTTCCTGACACAGGTAAATAGACAAGATTTTTTGGTTCCATATTGAATTTATAACCAATCGGGGTTGAGTATGCACTGAATGAAAATATTGTATTTGTTCTTATTCCATCGTTATAAGCACCATCAATCAAATCACAATGAATTAATACTGAATTTATACCGGAGGATATTTGAATGACATTATCACTGTAAAACGTTCCGTTCGTTTCAATCTTTTTTGAAGAGAAACCCAATAGCTCTCTAAACGATTTTTCAATCGTGAAATCCACTTTATAATTATTTTTAAGTTTAATAGTTGATTTTGAAGTGTGTTTTTGAATATCTATTACAATATTTTTTGGTTCATCACCTTTTTCTTTCATAAGGCGAGAGACTTCAGAAGATATTTGAGAAATCTCGTAAGCTCCGGTGAAACCGTTATAGTTTTGTACCCACTTCCTGGATTATAACTAAACTTGTTGTTTTTCTCTGTGATATTAAAAAGTGTATTCTAAGTCTCCATTGACAACAAAGAAGCCTCATATGAGGTAAGGGGGTCAAGTTGTAGTGGGTAAGGGAATGAAGCTGTTTAATCACTCGTTGTGAAATTAAAACTAAAAATTGTGCTTCTCATCTTATTTAATATCTAATAAAATATCTTTGTATTGACATTTATTAATTATTTTCATATTCATCAACTGATCTAAAATGGCGGATGCTTCATTAAAACAATTGTTGTTTCCAGCCTTCTTACTACCTAACAACAATAATAACCTATTAACTAATTGTGATGGGTCATTTGGAAGAAAGCTAACACCCGAACCAAGCTTACTTAAAGCATCAATAATATGTTTCTCCTTCTCATTCTTCTTACTTTTACCGGCAACAGAAACTCCATAATCAAGTGAGTTTAGTAAATCAATATATACCCTATCTTCCGCATTTTCCATATCAAGTGGTTCATCAAAATATTTTGAACCGCTGAATCCGGAGTTTGTTAGAAGAAACATTAATCTTGGAGTTAATTCAACATTTGGTTGAGCAGAACTTAAGAACACCAATTTATCATTAAATATCAATAACTTTTCTTTCACAAGATGGAACTGTGCTGGTTCTTCTGTTGGAATGAGACCTGCTCTGGTTTTTGAACCCACCAAATATTCATTTTTTTGAAGAGCTTCCACAACATAATTAGGTGGTTGATTTACCTCCTCAAGTTTCCGAAATAATCCTTCATCATCATATTCTAATTCTCCAAGTTCTTGCGCCGTCATTTCACTAAAATTGTTGAGCATTTGAAGTTTTTTTGGAGTAAATTCTACTGTGGGAACTGCAGGTGAGTGTTGAGTTTTCAAAAGTGGTTTAAACAATTTCCCTTGTTTTCTTTCAAAGGCTTCTTCACCAGTTAGTTTCTGTCTCCGTTTCTTCTTTATCTCTTCCTGTTGCTTTACAACTTTTGAAACCAACTCTTGATGTTCTTTAAACTTTCTTGCTCTTTCTTCGGTATTCATCTTCTGTATTTATTTATTGAAAAATATCATTTAATGAATTGTAAAGGTCAATGGGAAAATTTTCCTTTTCTTTGTCATTATAGTAAATGTGTTGAAATAAATCCTTTTCTTTAAATATTTCATCAAATTCTTTATTGGTATTAATACGAGTTGTTATTTCTTCTTCACTAATACTTGTATCTCTGCTTTTCATACGTTTGCGTTGAGTCTCCTCATTGATATCAAAACCGAATGATAAAATCTTAACTCCATCACCACATAAATGTTTAATAATTTGTCTCGTTCCTTCAGGATTCGTTTCTAAAATCCCAACACCGTTAGATTTTACTTTATTTAACTCACTCCTACAATGTGAATATTTTGTAGAACCAAGAGAGACCTCCTCAAATATTTGACCTTCGTTCCTCAATCGCATATGTTTCTCCATTGAAATGTAGTAATAATCTTTCCCTTCTACTTCTCCTGGTAGCATTGCTCTGGTTGTAGTACTTACAAAACGAATCATAGGGTGTTTTTAAAAAAAACTTACAATCTTTTCATTTTTACTATTCAAGAGTTTAGATTTATGAAAGTTCTTTCCTGAAGCAGATTTACCCACAAGATTAATAATAATAGTTGTCATTTATGTGTGTAAAATATCAGTTAGTATCTCATCTTGTTTCACAACAATATATTTATATTTTCCAATCGTGTGTTTCATATAATTTTCAAATTATTTTTTACTACATAACGTAGAGCAATTATCTCTCCAAAAATTATTTACATATATTTAATTTAACTTAAATAAAATAAAAGTATTGGCATTGTTTCTTATTGAGCAATGCCAATAACTGTAAAAGGCAATGCCTGTAAACTGACTAAAAAAAAAGAAACCACCTTTAGAGGCCATTTTTCCCCGCAAGCGGGGGTTGGCCTTTTTCGGGAACTGTGGTTGTTGTTGTTTTTCGGTCCCCTTTTTGAAGCAATGTTTTACGGCCGGATGCCCTTCCTGACGCCAACCCTTTTTGCCGCCTTTAACGACAATGAGGGAATTACCAGTGAACTGGTACTCAATTTGCCGACCTCGGAAGGATGACAGGCTGAGTCAACCCCCCTGGCGTTAATTCAGCGATTGACCGGGATTCGAACCCAGGATCCTAGGACTAATTGACTAGAAACTGACTAAGATAAATACAATTACAAGAAGAATGTCTCCCTCTTGTATAGTAGCTGTCCATTACTGTTTGGTTTCTCTCATTAACACAATCATCAAAGATGACGAGGTTCTTTTTTGATTTATCTAAATCTTGAGGTGAAGGTATATCATCCGTATTATCACTGAGAATACAAGTTATGGGTTTTGGTTTCGATTTTGATTTCTGTGTATCACAGAATAATTGTATTATATCTTCAATATTATAATCATTTAGTTTGTTTTGAAGTTTAAATAAACCGATAATGTCTTCCTTTTTAAGACCTGCATTAAAACCCTGTGCGAGTAGTTGATACTCGGGTTGAAAACTTGACTTTGTAAAAATTATTAAATTATCATAATCTAAAAAATTAGGACCAAGGAGCATCTTTAAAAGTAAACAGGTTTTTCCATATCCGCTTGAACCAACTATTAGACATCTCAATGAATTTGGAATGTTTTTATGGTTATTAAATTTTATCTTATTTTCCCAAATGGGTAAAAAATCATTCATTTATATATTTGGAAAACAAGTCATCTAACTTTTTTTGAGCTATTTTAGAAACTGTATATTTTATCCTGAGTTCGGGTTTAATTTCAAAATAATTCATTATTTTATTTATATCGTATCTTGTATTAACATTTCCATCAAAATTATTTTGAATAATAAATATCATTAAACCCTTATACATTTCCTCAATACAAAGAGTCTCTTCCCTTGGAAGAAATGGTGTATTATCATCATAATACTTAACATTCATCTCTCTTATTAATCTTGTAAAGTAATTCATTTTTGGTTCTAATTTAAAAGAGTGATATATTTTTATATATTTTTTATTATCATTAATTAAAATTAAATCACAGAAAATACATTGTTTATATGAACCCTCATTATTAAGCCCTATTCTATCACAAGCCGGACAATTCTCTAATTTATCATATGGAGAGTCTGGAAATTCTAAATATCCTTCTATCATATTTATATAGTAAATTTTTACTTAAACTGAACGCAAGTTTATTCGTTAATAAATACAATGTTTCAAAGCACAAAAGAGAAATTTCAATCAATCTCTACTTCGGTGGAAGATATAGAAAAAGATGTCAAAGATGTTAAATTGAACAAAGATAAATATGGAAATTTTTGGGTAAAACCAGTTATGGAAAATAACATGAGCCCCTCTATTTCATTTAAAGGAAGAGCTCTAACTATACCTGGAAAGACATCCATTAAAGTAAATCTAACAAAAGTTTCTCCTCTACTCCTGGCAATTTATTCAAAGCTTGAAAAAGTGATTGAATGTGATACTTTGAAAATGAATGATAAGACCATTAATAATTCTAGAGGAGACATTTGTATTTTCTTTAATAATCCAAAGGGTGTAGATCTAAGTAAAATGAATGATGTTAATATTTCTGGTGAAATGTCATTTCGTTCTATGATAGTTAGAGATTATTTAAAGATAACTTTTGATATTAAAAATGTAGAGATTGAATCTGTTAATGAAAGAAAGTATATAGATATTGATGGGAATATTTTTCCTGCTAATTAAATATGAGTCATTACAGCAGTGAAGATTTTACTATTTTATTGAACTCGGACGATAGTGATGATAGTATTTCATTGAACTCGGACCATTCTGATGATAGTATTTCATTGAACTCAGATGATAGTTATGATGCTAATAGTTTGTGCTCAAATGATAGTTATGAGAGTAGCTTTATTGATGACTCTGAGTATGATTCTGAGTATTCATGTGATAGTTATGACTCAGATGATTCTGAGTGAAAAAGTGTTTTAGTTTAAGTATGGTTTCATATATAAAAAGCCTGTAAAAAGGCACTTTCTTCTATAAGTGTTTTACTTTAAGCACAGTTTCATCTTTAAAAAAGCCTCTAAAAAGGTGTTTTACTTTAAGTATAATTTTGCTAAATAAATATGATCAAAGCAACGTATTGTGACGTTTGTGAACAAGAATATAAACAATACAAAAGACACCTTAAAACAAAGAAACACACATTTAATCTACTTCACCTACTATCTCCTATTCAGAAGGAACAAAACACTGTTCTGCCTGTGATAAAAAATATCCTCAAGAAAGGCTTTGAAATACATCTTAAAACAAATCTACATTTATCAAATTTTATTACAACTAAAAACTCTGATGGCGCATTCAAAGGACATATTAAAATAAGAGCCTTTAACTTCAAACCTCCTGAACCAGAGTCTATAGTTGATGCTGTAGAAATAGTTAAACCTGCTGTTCAAACGTTGATTGAAAAAACACTAAAAGAAATCAAACCACTTAAATTTTATGTGGGAGTAAAATTAGAAATGACAAAGGACGAAGGAGTTATAGATACACCATACATGAGAACTGAGCCACACTTTATATCTTCATATCAAGATTTTAAAACATCAGGAGTCTATGATGAACTTATTAAAGAAGAGCAAGATGTGGATAATTCAATCGTAGGAAGTGGATTCAATATAGGAAAAATTATTGACATAGACATTCATATTCTTAAATCAGATCCTCTAAAAGCTTCTTCTTACATTGATTTACCCAGTGTTATCAAAAATAGAAAAGCAGTTATCAATATCAAAAATAAAGACAATAAATGTTTTCTCTGGTCTATTCTAGCACACTTACAATTACATCCTCCACATTTTCATGATGAAAGAGTATCTCATTATAAAAAATATGAGAATACATTAAATACGAAAGACCTAAAGTTTCCTCTGGCTTTAAATGATATTCCTAAATTTGAAAAGATGAATAATTTATCAGTTAATGTTTATGGTTTAACAGAAACAAACAACATTCAGGTTTTAAAGCTTTCTGGCAATTGTAAACAAACTCATATTAATCTTCTATATTTTAATTCAGATGAAAATTCACATTATACATACATCAAAGATATTACAAAATTAATAAAACCACAAGTATGTAAAAGAACAAATAAAATATATATTTGTATGCGTTGTCTTAACTTCTTCCATACACAAGAAAGATTAGATAAACATTCAAATTATTGTGGTGAACATAAATCAACGGTAATCAACATGCCTAAAAAAGGCTCAAAGATCACATTCAAAGATGAAAAGAAAACAATAAAACATCCATTTGTTATATATGCTGATTTTGAAAGTATTTTAGAAAAAATTGATACTGCTTCTCTAGATCCAAAAGAATCATACACAAATAAATATCAAAAACATACTCCTTGTGGTTTTTGTTATTATATCAAATCATCCGTTGGTGATAAATATAACAGGTTAGAGATGTATAGAGGCTCAAATACCCCAGAGGAGTTTGTGAAACGACTAGAAAAAGACTGTGTTCGATTAACCAAGATAATGAGAGAAACCAATAAACCAATGTCCTTAACAAGTAAAGAAAAAAGAGAATTTAGACAGCCAAAGGCTGCCTGTCATATTTGTGAGAAGAAAATTGGTAAAGGTCTAAAGGTTAGAGACCATTGTCATCTCACTGGTAAATATAGAGGTCCGGCTCATCAAAGTTGTAATATTAATTATCAACTCCCCTCTTTCATTCCTGTTTTTCTTCATAACAACGCTCATTATGATACACATCTATTTATCAAGGAACTCTCAAAGACTTCTGGAAGTATCTCAGCAATTCCAAACACGGATCAGAAATACATTTCATTCACAAAAACAATTCACACATCTCCTATTACTCATATCAGATTTCTTGATACATTTAAATTCATGGCAAGTCCATTGGCTAACTTGGTTCAAAATCTAAAAGAGTTTCCATGTCTTTCAGAGTATTTTTCAGATAAAGATTTACTAACACAAAAGGGAATTTACCCCTATGACTATATGAACTCATTTGAGAGATTCAATGAAACACAACTTCCTTTTAAAGAAAATTTCTAAAACAAATTAAATAATAGTCATATATCTGATAAAGATTATGTACACGCACAAAATGTTTGGAAAAAATATAACATTAAGAATCTTGGTGAGTATCACGATTTGTACCCCAAAACTGATGTGCTTTTGTTGGCTGATGTGTTTGAGGCTTTCAGAACAATCTGTCATTCTGGATATGGATTGGATCCTGCTCACTATTACACAGCACCTGGATTGGCCTGGAGTGCGATGTTGAAAATGACAAAACAAGCTTTGGATTTGATAACCGATGTTGATATGCGTTTGATGATTGAAAAGGCAAAAAGAGGTGGAATTTCACAAGTCTGCTCGAGTAGATACGCAAAAGCAAATATCAAAGTCATTCTACCCCCGCTAATTCACCCCAGATCCACCTTGTTTGAAATTCCAACTTCTTTCCTGGAAGTCCTGGCAGTGTCCATATGTTTTATACCTCTCCCACCGCCCCCTTCCCATGCCCCCCCCCCCCCCCAAAGCCCTCGCCCTCTCTCAGATCTCTCGATGTCTCCATGTCTCTCGGTCCCTGCTCTCAAATGTTGTGTTTGTGTCCTTCCCCCTCTCTCCCCATCTTGTCTACCGCTCCCGATGTTATATGTTTTATGTGTCGGTTTGTCTTTCTGTGTGATTAATGTTCGCTCTTTCACGAGCCTCGATCTTGTATACAAAAAAAAAAAAAAAAAATTACAAATATCTTCCAAATTATGATTCAACAAAAGAGAGTTCTTACTTGATGTACTATGACGCGAACAACCTGTATGGCTGGGCAATGTCTCAGGCTCTTCCTTATGGAAAACTTATATGGGTAAAGGAAAAAGACTACCAAAAGGTTTTACAAGATGTATGTATCTCTACACAAAAAGAATTGGATAACGAAAAAGTTGGTTATTATTTTGAAGTTGATTTGAAATATCCAGAGGAACTTCATAACCTACACAAAGATCTCCCATTTGCTTGTGAAAAGGAAAGTCCAAAGAAGGAGTGGTTAAGTGATTATCAACAATCATTTAATATAGGTGAATCAACAGAAAAATTACTTACCACATTATATAACAAGAAAAATTATGTTCTACACCAAAGAAATTTGTGACAATATTTATCAAAAGGTCTAAGAGTAGAGAAGATCCATAGGGTTCTAAAGTTCAATCAAAGTCATTGGTTAAAGGGGTACATTGATTTTAATACACAAAGAAGAACAGAGTCAAAAACAGATTTTGAGAAAGACTTTTATAAATTGATGAATAATGCGGTCTTTGGTAAGACCATGGAAAATGTGAGGAAAAGACAAAATATCAGACTATCAACATCTTGGAAACAAGCATCAAAATTAATTAATAGACCGAGTTTTACTAGAGCTGAGGTCTTTACTGAGAACTTTTGTGCGATCCATTTGATTAAAGAGGGCATTGAAATGGACAAACCTATTTATATTGGAACATCAATTCTTGATTTATCAAAGTCATTAATGTATGATTACTTTTATAATAACTTGAGGAAGAAATATCAAAATGATGTTAATCTACTTTATATGGATACTGATCGTTTTATTTTGCAAATTAATACTGATGATGTTTATTCAGACATGAAAAAGGACATTAATATCTATGACACTAGTAATTACAGTCCAGAGAGTGAGTTGTTCTCTTCTAAAAATAAAAAGGTGATTGGAAAGTTTAAGGATGAATTAGGGGGAAATGTCATGAGTGAATTTGTGGGATTGAGGTCTAAGGCTTATGCTTATAAATACATTGTGAATAACGTCGAAAAGACTGATAAGAAGTTAAAAGGTGTAAAGAAAAATGTCATTAAAGAAACAATAAACTTTAAGGATTATTATAACTGTTTAACAACAAAGAAAGAAGAGTTTCGAAAGATTAATGGAATAAGAAGTTATAAACATAAATTATATTCAGAAGAGGTGAATAAGAAAGCATTGGGGGCTTTTGATGGTAAGAGGTTTATTTTAGAAAATGGAATTGATAGTCTCCCTTATGGTTATATAAGTATGTAAGTGATAAGTAAAAAAGAAAAGGGGGGGGGTTCGGGATTTTAACGGGCTACCGCCGCCTTTTTACTATTATATAAATGATAGAACCAAGTACCAACCAGACTAAAGAGTGGAGGTGTAATCAACCTTGGTATATAAATGGTAAACATAACGAATGTGAAAAATATCAAATAGGTATAATTGAAAAGACAACTGGTAAAAAAATTTACAAAACAAATAAGAGAATTAATTTAAATACCGGAGAATTGGGTAAAAAAGATGGAAATATTTTTGAGTGGACGGAAAACTTTGATGGTTGTCAGGAAAATATATACTTTAATTTAAAAATGGTATGTGGCACTGGAGGCGCTCAAACAAGAACATTGAGGGAGGTTTACCATTTTATCTTCGCTCAGTTAAAATATCTTAATAAAGAACCAAACTCAAACATCTTTTTTGTTAATATATTAGATGGTGAAGGGAGTGGCAAGAGAATTAAATTATTTCCCACGCATAAACAAATATTTGTAGGATCGATGTTTGAGTGGTCTACTCGGGATCATTGATAGTAAGAGTACCATAAGACCAAGGGGGAATCATTGTTTGAGTGGTCTAATGTCAAAAGGCTAAAAGGTTTGAAAAGAGGTGAGAGGAAAATTAACATGTAAGTGAATGGGTCGATGTTTGAGTGGGTCAAAGATAATCTGCCAGATGATATGTCGAAGAAGGATTATAGGTCTATAATGGAAAACAAATATTTGTAGTGTTTGAGTGGTCTAATGAACAACATTAAGGATAGGTACTATAGACAAAAGGTTCATAAAGATTAGGGTGGGAGAAATAGAGGTGTTAATGGGCAATGAGGTTAAGAGGAAAATGCACATGGAAGTCAATGGGAAAATGAGAGTGTCCCAGAAGCAACATATATATACACTACTAGCTTGTGTTGCAGAACCACTTATGTCACTTGTGCTGGCATTGAAAACCACTTTTTGCACTTGTGTTAGTGTTGCAAAAACCAATTTCCACACTTCTGCTGCCGTTGAAAACCACTTTCAGCACACTTGCTAGTGTTGAAAACTACTTATCACACTTGTGTTAGTGTTGCAAAACCACTTTTTGGGCTCATGCTCGTGTTGCAAAGCCACTTTTCGCACTTGTGTTATTGTTGCAAAAAACATTTTCGGCACTCGTAGTGGCATTGAACACCACTTATCGCACTTGTGTTAGTGTTGCAAAAGGACTTTTGCACTTGTGTTAGTGTTGCAAAACGACTTTTCGCACTTGTGTTAGTGTTGCAAAACGACTTTTCGCACTTGTGTTAGTGTGGCAAAACCACTTTTTGCATTTGCGCCAGTGTTGAAAACCACAAATCGCAATTGGGTTAGTGTTGCAAAACCTCTTATCGCACTTGTGCTCGTGTTGCGAAACCACTTTCACACTTGTGTTCGTGTAGCAAAACCACTTTCGCACTTGTGTTGTTGTTGCAAAAAGCACTTTCCGTACTCGTACTGGCGTTCAAAACAACTTACCGCACTTGTGTTAGTGTTGCAAAACGACTAATCACACTTGTGTGAGTGTTGCAAATCCACTTTTCACACTTGCGCGAGTGTTGAAAACCACAATTCGCATTTGTCTTAGTGTTGCAAAACCACTTTTCACACTTGTGTTAGTGTTGCAATACCACTTTTTGCACTTGCGCCAGTGTTGAAAACCACAAATCGCAATTGGGTTCGTGTTGCAAAACCTCTTATCGCACTTGTGCTCGTGTTGCAAAAGCACGTTGACACTTGTGTTAGTGTTGCAAAACCACTTTCCCACTTGTGTTGTTGTTGCAAATAGCACTTTCCGCACTCGTACTGGCGTTCAAAACAACTAAACACACTTGTGTTAGTGTTGCAAATCCACTTTTGACACTTGCGCTAGTGTTGAAAACCACAATTCGCATTTGTCTTAGTGTTGCAAAACCACTTTTTACACTTGTGTTGTTGTTGCAACACCACTTTTCGCACTTACGCCAGTGTTGAAAACCACAAATCGCAATTGGGTTAGTGTTGCAAAACCTCTTACCCCACTTGTGCTCATGTTGCAAAAGCACTTTCACACTTGTGTTAGTGTTGCAAAACCACTTTCGCACTTGTGTTAGTGTTGCAATACCACTTTCACACTTGTGTTAGTGTTGCAAAACCACTTTCGCACTTGTGTTGTTGTTGCAAAAAGCACTTTCTGCACTCGTACTGGCGTTCAAAACAACTTACCGCACTTGTTTTAGTGTTGCAAAATGACTAATCACACTTGTGTTAGTGTTGCAAGTCCACTTTTCACACTTGCGCTAGTGTTGAAAACCACAATTCGAATTTGTCTTAGTGTTGCAAAACGACTTTTCGCACTTGTGTTAGTGTTGCAAAACCACTTTTCGCACTTGTGCTGGCATTGAAAACCACTTTCCAGCCTAGAGCTTGTGCTGCAGAACCACTTTTGGCACGTGTGCTGGCATTGAAAACCACTTTTAGCACATTTGCATTGTGTTGAAAACCACTTTTTGCACTTGTGTTAGTGTTGCAAAACCACTTTCCACACTTGTGCTGGCATTGAAAACCACTTTTAGCACATCTGCTAGTGTTGAAAACCACATTTCGCGCTCTAGTTAGTGCTTAAAACCACTTTTTGCACTTGTGTTAGTGTTGAAAAACCACTTTTCGCACTTGTGTTGGTGCAGGAAACCACTTTTGCACTTGTATTAGTGTTGAAAAACCACTTTTCGCACTTGTGTTAGTGTTGAAAAACCACTTTTCGCACTGGTGTTGGTGAAGGAAACCACTTTTCGCACTTGTGTTAGTGTTGAAAAACCACTTTTCGCACTTGTGTTAGTGTTGAAAATCCACTTTTCCCACTTGTGTTAGTGAAGGAAACCACTTTTCGCACTTGTGTTAGTGTTGAAAACCCACTTTTCGCACTTGTGTTAGTGTTGAAAATCCACTTTTCCCGCTTGTGTTGGTGTAGGAAACCACTTTTCGCACTTGTGTTAGTGTTGAAAAACCACTTTTCGCACTTGTGTTGGTGCAGGAAACCACTTTTGCACTTGAATTAGTGTGGAAAAACCACTTTTCGCACTTGTGTTAGTGTTGAAAAACCACTTTTCGCACTGGTGTTGGTGAAGGAAACCACTTTTTGCACTTGTGTTAGTGTTGAAAACCCACTTTTCGCACTTGTGTTAGTGTTGAAAAACCACTTTCCCCACTTGTGTTAGTGAAGGAAACCACTTTTCGCACTTGTGTTAGTGTTGAAAAACCACTTTTCGCACTTGTGTTAGTGTTGAAAATCCACTTTTCACACTGGTGTTAGTGAAGGAAACCACTTTTCGCACTTGTGTTAGTGTTGAAAAACCTCTTATCGCACTTGTGCTCATGTTGCAAAAGCACGTTGACACTTGTGTTAGTGTTGCAAAACCACTTTCGCACTTGTGTTAGTGTTGCAAAAGCACTTTCCCACTTGTGTTGTTGTTGCAAATAGCACTTTCCGCACTCGTACTGGCGTTTAAAACAACTAAACGCACTTGTGTTAGTGTTGCAAAATGACTAATCACACTTGTGATAGTGTTGCAAGTCCACTTTTCACACTTGCGCTAGTGTTGAAAACCACAATTCGAATTTGTCTTAGTGTTGCAAAACGACTTTTCGCACTTGTGTTAGTGTTGCAAAACCACTTTTCGCACTTGTGCTGGCATTGAAAACCACTTTCCAGCCTCGAGCTTGTGCTGCAGAACCACTTTTGGCACGTGTGCTGGCATTGAAAACCACTTTTAGCACATTTGCATTGTGTTGAAAACCACTTTTTGCACTTGTGTTAGTGTTGCAAAACCACTTTCCACACTTGTGCTGGCATTGAAAACCACTTTTAGCACATCTGCTAGTGTTGAAAACCACATTTCGCGCTCTAGTTAGTGCTTAAAACCACTTTTTGCACTTGTGTTAGTGTTGAAAAACCACTTTTCGCACTGGTGTTGGTGAAGGAAACCACTTTTCGCACTTGTGTTAGTGTTGAAAAACCACTTTTCGCACTTGTGTTAGTGTTGAAAATCCACTTTTCCCACTTGTGTTAGTGAAGGAAACCACTTTTCGCACTTGTGTTAGTGTTGAAAACCCACTTTTCGCACTTGTGTTAGTGTTGAAAATCCACTTTTCCCGCTTGTGTTGGTGTAGGAAACCACTTTTCGCACTTGTGTTAGTGTTGAAAAACCACTTTTCGCACTTGTGTTGGTGCAGGAAACCACTTTTGCACTTGAATTAGTGTGGAAAAACCACTTTTCGCACTTGTGTTAGTGTTGAAAAACCACTTTTCGCACTGGTGTTGGTGAAGGAAACCACTTTTTGCACTTGTGTTAGTGTTGAAAACCCACTTTTCGCACTTGTGTTAGTGTTGAAAAACCACTTTTCCCACTTGTGTTAGTGAAGGAAACCACTTTTCGCACTTGTGTTAGTGTTGAAAAACCACTTTTCGCACTTGTGTTAGTGTTGAAAATCCACTTTTCACACTGGTGTTAGTGAAGGAAACCACTTTTCGCACTTGTGTTAGTGTTGAAAAACCTCTTATCGCACTTGTGCTCATGTTGCAAAAGCACGTTGACACTTGTGTTAGTGTTGCAAAACCACTTTCGCACTTGTGTTAGTGTTGCAAAAGCACTTTCCCACTTGTGTTGTTGTTGCAAATAGCACTTTCCGCACTCGTACTGGCGTTTAAAACAACTAAACGCACTTGTGTTAGTGTTGCAAAACAACTAATCACACTTGTGTTAGTGTTGCAAATCCACTTTTGACACTTGCGCTAGTGTTGAAAACCACAATTCGCATTTGTCTTGGTGTTGCAAAACCACTTTTCACACTTGTGTTGTTGTTGCAACACCACTTTTCGCACTTACGCCAGTGTTGAAAACCACAAATCGCAATTGGGTTAGTGTTGCAAAACCTCTTACCCCACTTGTGCTCATGTTGCAAAAGCACTTTCACACTTGTGTTAGTGTTGCAAAACCACTTTCGCACTTGTGTTAGTGTTACAAAACCACTTTCGCAATTGTGTTGTTGTTGCAAAAAGCACTTTCCGCACTCGTACTGGCGTTCAAAACAACTTACCGCACTTGTTTTAGTGTTGCAAAATGACTAATCACACTTGTGTTAGTGTTGCAAATCCACTTTTCACACTTGCGCTAGTGTTGAAAACCACAATTTGCATTTGTCTTAGTGTTGCAAAACGACTTTTCGCACTTGTGTTAGTGTTGCAAAACCACTTTTCGCACTTGTGCTGGCATTGAAAACCACTTTCCAGCCTAGAGCTTATGCTGCAGAACCACTTTTGTCACGTGTGCTGGCATTGAAAACCACTTTTAGCACATCTGCTAGTGTTGAAATCCACTTTTTGCACTGGTGTTAGTGTTGCAAAACCACTTTCCACACTTGTGCTGGCATTGAAAACCACTTTTAGCACATCTGCTAGTGTTGAAAACCACTTTTCGCACTCCTGTTAGTGCTTAAAACCACTTTTTGCACTTGTGTTAGTGTTGAAAAACCACTTTTCGCACTTGTGTTGGTGCAGGAAACCACTTTTGCACTTGTATTAGTGTGGAAAAACCACTTTTCGCACTTGTGTTAGTGTTGAAAAACCACTTTTCGCACTGGTGTTGGTGAAGGAAACCACTTTTCGCACTTGTGTTAGTGTTGAAAAACCACTTTTCGCACTGGTGTTAGTGAAGGAAACCACTTTTCACACTTGTGTTAGTGTTGAAAACCCACTTTTCGCACTTGTGTTAGTGTTGAAAATCCACTTTTCGCACTTGTGTTAGTGTTGAAAATCCACTTTTCCCACTGGTGTTGGTGAAGGAAACCACTTTTGCACTTGTGTTAGTGTTGAAAATCCACTTTTCGCACTTGTGTTAGTGTTCAAAATCCACTTTTCCCACTTGTGTTGGTGCAGGAAACCACTTTTGCACTTGTATTAGTGTGGAAAAAGCACTTTTTGCACTTGTGATAGTGTTGAAAAACCACTTTTCGCACTTGTGTTAGTGTTGAAAAACCACTTTTCGCACTTGTGTTGGTGCAGGAAACCACGTTTGCACTTGTATTAGTGTGGAAAAAACACTTTTTGCACTTGTGATAGTGTTGAAAAACCACTTTTCGCACTTGTGTTAGTGTTGAAAAACCACATTTCGCAGTTGTGTTGGTTCAGGAAACCACTTTTGCACTTGTATTAGTGTGGAAAACCACTTTTCGCACTTGTGTTAGTGTTGAAAAACCACTTTTCGCACTTGTGTTAGTGTTGAAAAACCACTTTTCGCACTTGTGTTAGTGTTGAAAAACCACATTTCGCACTTGTGTTGGTGCAGGAAACCACTTTTGCACTTGTATTAGTGTGGAAAAAACACTTTTCGCACTTGTGTTAGTGTTGAAAAACCACTTTTCGCACTTGTGTTAGTGTTGAAAAACCACTTTTCGCACTTGTGTTGGTGAAGGAAACCACTTTTGCACTTGTATTAGTGTGGAAAAACCACTTGTCGCACTTGTGTTAGTGTTGAAAAACCACTTTTCGCACTTGTGTTTGTGGTGAAAAACCACTTTTCGCACTTGTGTTAGTGTTGAAAAACCACTTTTCGCACTTGTGTTAGTGTTGAAAAACCACTTTTCGCACTTGTGTTGGTGCAGGAAACCACTTTTGCACTTGTATTAGTGTGGAAAAACCACTTTTCGCACTTGTGTTAGTGTTGAAAAACCATTTTTCGCACTTGTGTTTGTGGTGAAAAACCACTTTTCGCACTTGTGTTTGTGTTGAAAAACCACTTTTCGCACTTGTGTTAGTGTTGAAAAACCACTTTTCGCACTTGTGTTGGTGCAGGAAACCAGTTTTGCACTTGTATTAGTGTGGAAAAAACACTTTTCGCACTTGTGTTAGTGTTGAAAAACCACTTTTTGCACTTGTGTTGGTGCAGGAAACCACTTTTGCACTTGTATTAGTGTGGAAAAAACACTTTTTGCACTTGTGATAGTGTTGAAAAACCACTTTTCGCACTTGTGTTAGTGTTGAAAAACCACTTTTCGCACTTGTGTTAGTGTTGAAAAACCACTTTTCGCACTTGTGTTGGTGCAGGAAACCACTTTTGCACTTGTATTAGTGTGGAAAAAACACTTTTTGCACTTGTGATCGTGTTGAAAAACCACTTTTCGCACTTGTGTTAGTGTTGAAAAACCACTTTTCGCACTTGTATTAGTGTTGAAAAACCACTTTTCGCACTTGTGTTGGTTCAGGAAACCACTTTTGCACTTGTATTAGTATGGAAAAACCACTTTTCGCACTTGTGTTAGTGTTGAAAAACCACTTTTCACACTTGTGTTAGTGTGGAAAAAACACTTTTCGCACTTGTGTTAGTGTTGAAAAACCACTTTTCGGACTTGTGTTAGTGTTGAAAAACCACTTTTCGCACTTGTGTTGGTGCAGGAAACCACTTTTGCACTTGTATTAGTGTGGAAAAACCACTTTTCGCACTTGTGTTAGTGTTGAAAACCACTTTTCGCACTTGTGTTAGTGTTGAAAAACCACTTTTCGCACTTGTGTTGGTGCAGGAAACCACTTTTGCACTTGTATTAGTGTGGAAAATGCACTTTTTGCACTTGTGATGGTGTTGAAAAACCACTTTTCGCACTTGTGTTAGTGTTGAAAAACTACTTTTCGCACTTGTGTTGGTGCAGGAAACCACTTTTGCACTTGTATTAGTGTGGAAAAACCACTTTTCGCACTTGTGTTAGTGTTGAAAAACCATTTTTCGCACTTGTGTTTGTGGTGAAAAACCACTTTTCGCACTTGTGTTAGTGTTGAAAAACCACTTTTCGCACTTGTGTTAGTGTTGAAAAACCACTTTTCGCACTTGTGTTGGTGCAGGAAACCAGTTTTGCACTTGTATTATTGTGGAAAAAACACTTTTCGCACTTGTGTTAGTGTTGAAAAACCACTTTTCGCACTTGTGTTGGTGCAGGAAACCACTTTTGCACTTGTATTAGTGTGGAAAAAACACTTTTTGCACTTGTGATAGTGTTGAAAAACCACTTTTCGCACTTGTGTTAGTGTTGAAAAACCACTTTTCGCACTTGTGTTAGTGTTGAAAAACCACTTTTCGCACTTGTGTTGGTGCAGGAAACCACTTTTGCACTTGTATTAGTGTGGAAAAAACACTTTTTGCACTTGTGATCGTGTTGAAAAACCACTTTTCGCACTTGTGTTAGTGTTGAAAAACCACTTTTCGCACTTGTGTTAGTGTTGAAAAACCACTTTTCGCACTTGTTTTGGTTCAGGAAACCACTTTTGCACTTGTATTAGTGTGGAAAAACCACTTTTCGCACTTGTGTTAGTGTTGAAAAACCACTTTTCACACTTGTGTTAGTGTGGAAAAAACACTTTTCGCACTTGTGTTAGTGTTGAAAAACCACTTTTCGCACTTGTGTTAGTGTTGAAAACCACTTTTCGCACTTGTGTTAGTGTTGAAAAACCACTTTTCGCACTTGTGTTCGTGTTGAAAAACCACTTTTCGCACTTGTGTTAGTGTTGAAAACCACTTTTCGCACTTGTGTTAGTGTTGAAAAAACACTTTTCCACTTGTGTTGGGGCAGGAAACCACTTTTGCACTTGTATTAGTGTGGAAAAAACACTTTTCGCACTTGTGTTAGTGTTGAAAAACCACTTTTCGAACTTGTGTTAGTGTTGAAAAACCACTTTTCGCACTTGTGTTGGTGCAGGAAACCACTTTTGCACTTGTATTAGTGTGGAAAAAACACTTTTTGCACTTGTGATAGTGTTGAAAAACCACTTTTCGCACTTGTGTTAGTGTTGAAAAACCACTTTTCGCACTTGTGTTGGTGCAGGAAACCACTTTTGCACTTGTATTAGTGTGGAAAAACCACTTTTCGCACTTGTGTTAGTGTTGAAAAACCACTTTTCGCACTTGTGTTAGTGTGGAAAAAACACTTTTCGCACTTGTGTTAGTGTTGAAAAACTACTTTTCGCACTTGTGTTAGTGTTGAAAAACCACTTTTCGCACTTGTGTTGGTGCAGGAAACCACTTTTGCACTTGTATTAGTGTGTAAAAAACACTTTTTCCACTTGTGATAGTGTTGAAAAACCACTTTACGCACTTGTGTTAGTGTTGAAAAACCACTTTTCGCACTTGTGTTGGTGCAGGAAACCACTTTTGCACTTGTATTAGTGTGGAAAATCCACTTTTCGCACTTGTGTTAGTGAAGAAAAACCACTTTTCGCACTTGTGTTAGTGTTGAAAAACCACTTTTCACACTTGTATTGGTGCAGGAAACAACTTTTGCACTTGTATTATTGTGGAAAAACCACTTTTTGCAC
Organism: Myxine glutinosa; assembly: GCF_964187855.1. Lineage (NCBI taxonomy): Eukaryota > Metazoa > Chordata > Myxini > Myxiniformes > Myxinidae > Myxine > Myxine glutinosa. Next base: position 12,956,702 of record NC_136267.1, read on the forward strand.
TTGTGCTAGTGTTGAAAAACCACTTTTCGCACTTGTGTTAGTGTTGAAAAACCACTTTTCGCACTTGTGTTGGTGCAGGAAACCACTTTTGCACTTGTATTGGTGTGGAAAAAACACTTTTTGAACTTGTGATAGTGTTGAAAAACCACTTTTCGCACTTGTGTTAGTGTTGAAAAACCACTTTTCGCACTTGTGTTGGTGCAGGAAACCATTTTTGCACTTGTATTAGTGTGGAAAAAACACTTTTTGCACTTGTGATAGTGTTGAAAAACCACTTTTCGCACTTGTGTTAGTGTTGAAAAACCACTTTTCGCACTTGTGTTGGTGCAGGAAACCACTTTTGCACTTGTATTAGTGTGGAAAAACCACTTTTCGCACTTGTGTTAGTGTTGAAAAACCACTTTTCGCACTTGTGTTAGTGTTGAAAAACCACTTTTCGCACTTGTGTTGGTGCAGGAAACCACTTTTGCACTTGTATTAGTGTGGAAAAAACACTTTTCGCACTTGTGTTAGTGTTGAAAAACCACTTTTCGCACTTGTGTTAGTGTTGAAAAACTTCTTTTCGCACTTGTGTTGGTGCAGGAAACCACTTTTGCACTTGTATTAGTGTGGAAAAAGCACTTTTTGCACTTGTGATAGTGTTGAAAAACCACTTTTCGCACTTGTGCTCATGTTGCAAAAGCACGTTGACACTTGTGTTAGTGTTGCAAAACCACTTTCGCACTTGTGTTAGTGTTGCAAAAGCACTTTCCCACTTGTGTTGTTGTTGCAAATAGCACTTTCCGCACTCGTACTGGCGTTTAAAACAACTAAACGCACTTGTGTTAGTGTTGCAAAACAACTAATCACACTTGTGTTAGTGTTGCAAATCCACTTTTGACACTTGCGCTAGTGTTGAAAACCACAATTCGCATTTGTCTTGGTGTTGCAAAACCACTTTTCACACTTGTGTTGTTGTTGCAACACCACTTTTCGCACTTACGCCAGTGTTGAAAACCACAAATCGCAATTGGGTTAGTGTTGCAAAACCTCTTACCCCACTTGTGCTCATGTTGCAAAAGCACTTTCACACTTGTGTTAGTGTTGCAAAACCACTTTCGCACTTGTGTTAGTGTTACAAAACCACTTTCGCAATTGTGTTGTTGTTGCAAAAAGCACTTTCCGCACTCGTACTGGCGTTCAAAACAACTTACCGCACTTGTTTTAGTGTTGCAAAATGACTAATCACACTTGTGTTAGTGTTGCAAATCCACTTTTCACACTTGCGCTTGTGTTGAAAACCACAATTCGCATTTGTCTTAGTGTTGCAAAACGACTTTTCGCACTTGTGTTAGTGTTGCAAAACCACTTTTCGCACTTGTGCTGGCATTGAAAACCACTTTCCAGCCTAGAGCTTGTGCTGCAGAACCACTTTTGTCACGTGTGCTGGCATTGAAAACCACTTTTAGCACATCTGCTAGTGTTGAAATCCACTTTTTGCACTGGTGTTAGTGTTGCAAAACCACTTTCCACACTTGTGCTGGCATTGAAAACCACTTTTAGCACATCTGCTAGTGTTGAAAACCACTTTTCGCGCTCCTGTTAGTGCTTAAAACCACTTTTTGCACTTGTGTTAGTGTTGAAAAACCACTTTTCGCACTTGTGTTGGTGCAGGAAACCACTTTTGCACTTGTATTAGTGTGGAAAAACCACTTTTCGCACTTTTGTTAGTGTTGAAAAACCACTTTTCGCACTGGTGTTGGTGAAGGAAACCACTTTTCGCACTTGTGTTAGTGTTGAAAAACCACTTTTGGCACTGGTGTTAGTGAAGGAAACCACTTTTCACACTTGTGTTAGTGTTGAAAACCCACTTTTCGCACTTGTGTTAGTGTTGAAAATCCACTTTTCGCACTTGTGTTAGTGTTGAAAATCCACTTTTCCCACTGGTGTTGGTGAAGGAAACCACTTTTGCACTTGTGTTAGTGTTGAAAATCCACTTTTCGCACTTGTGTTAGTGTTGAAAATCCACTTTTCCCACTTGTGTTGGTGCAGGAAACCACTTTTGCACTTGTATTAGTGTGGAAAAAGCACTTTTTGCACTTGTGATAGTGTTGAAAAACCACTTTTCGCACTTGTGTTAGTGTTGAAAAACCACTTTTCGCACTTGTGTTGGTGCAGGAAACCACTTTTGCACTTGTATTGGTGTGGAAAAAACACTTTTTGAACTTGTGATAGTGTTGAAAAACCACTTTTCGCACTTGTGTTAGTGTTGAAAAACCACTTTTCGCACTTGTGTTGGTGCAGGAAACCATTTTTGCACTTGTATTAGTGTGGAAAAAACACTTTTTGCACTTGTGATAGTGTTGAAAAACCACTTTTCGCACTTGTGTTAGTGTTGAAAAACCACTTTTCGCACTTGTGTTGGTGCAGGAAACCACTTTTGCACTTGTATTAGTGTGGAAAAACCACTTTTCGCACTTGTGTTAGTGTTGAAAAACCACTTTTCGCACTTGTGTTAGTGTTGAAAAACCACTTTTCGCACTTGTGTTGGTGCAGGAAATCACTTTTGCACTTGTATTAGTGTGGAAAAAACACTTTTCGCACTTGTGTTAGTGTTGAAAAACCACTTTTCGCACTTGTGTTAGTGTTGAAAAACTTCTTTTCGCACTTGTGTTGGTGCAGGAAACCACTTTTGCACTTGTATTAGTGTGGAAAAAGCACTTTTTGCACTTGTGATAGTGTTGAAAAACCACTTTTCGCACTTGTGCTCATGTTGCAAAAGCACGTTGACACTTGTGTTAGTGTTGCAAAACCACTTTCGCACTTGTGTTAGTGTTGCAAAAGCACTTTCCCACTTGTGTTGTTGTTGCAAATAGCACTTTCCGCACTCGTACTGGCGTTTAAAACAACTAAACGCACTTGTGTTAGTGTTGCAAAACAACTAATCACACTTGTGTTAGTGTTGCAAATCCACTTTTGACACTTGCGCTAGTGTTGAAAACCACAATTCGCATTTGTCTTGGTGTTGCAAAACCACTTTTCACACTTGTGTTGTTGTTGCAACACCACTTTTCGCACTTACGCCAGTGTTGAAAACCACAAATCGCAATTGGGTTAGTGTTGCAAAACCTCTTACCCCACTTGTGCTCATGTTGCAAAAGCACTTTCACACTTGTGTTAGTGTTGCAAAACCACTTTCGCACTTGTGTTAGTGTTACAAAACCACTTTCGCAATTGTGTTGTTGTTGCAAAAAGCACTTTCCGCACTCGTACTGGCGTTCAAAACAACTTACCGCACTTGTTTTAGTGTTGCAAAATGACTAATCACACTTGTGTTAGTGTTGCAAATCCACTTTTCACACTTGCGCTTGTGTTGAAAACCACAATTCGCATTTGTCTTAGTGTTGCAAAACGACTTTTCGCACTTGTGTTAGTGTTGCAAAACCACTTTTCGCACTTGTGCTGGCATTGAAAACCACTTTCCAGCCTAGAGCTTGTGCTGCAGAACCACTTTTGTCACGTGTGCTGGCATTGAAAACCACTTTTAGCACATCTGCTAGTGTTGAAATCCACTTTTTGCACTGGTGTTAGTGTTGCAAAACCACTTTCCACACTTGTGCTGGCATTGAAAACCACTTTTAGCACATCTGCTAGTGTTGAAAACCACTTTTCGCGCTCCTGTTAGTGCTTAAAACCACTTTTTGCACTTGTGTTAGTGTTGAAAAACCACTTTTCGCACTTGTGTTGGTGCAGGAAACCACTTTTGCACTTGTATTAGTGTGGAAAAACCACTTTTCGCACTTTTGTTAGTGTTGAAAAACCACTTTTCGCACTGGTGTTGGTGAAGGAAACCACTTTTCGCACTTGTGTTAGTGTTGAAAAACCACTTTTGGCACTGGTGTTAGTGAAGGAAACCACTTTTCACACTTGTGTTAGTGTTGAAAACCCACTTTTCGCACTTGTGTTAGTGTTGAAAATCCACTTTTCGCACTTGTGTTAGTGTTGAAAATCCACTTTTCCCACTGGTGTTGGTGAAGGAAACCACTTTTGCACTTGTGTTAGTGTTGAAAATCCACTTTTCGCACTTGTGTTAGTGTTGAAAATCCACTTTTCCCACTTGTGTTGGTGCAGGAAACCACTTTTGCACTTGTATTAGTGTGGAAAAAGCACTTTTTGCACTTGTGATAGTGTTGAAAAACCACTTTTCGCACTTGTGTTAGTGTTGAAAAACCACTTTTCGCACTTGTGTTGGTGCAGGAAACCAAGTTTGCACTTGTATTAGTGTGGAAAAAACACTTTTTGCACTTGTGATAGTGTTGAAAAACCACTTTTCGCACTTGTGTTAGTGTTGAAAAACCACATTTCGCAGTTGTGTTGGTGCAGGAAACCACTTTTGCACTTGTATTAGTGTGGAAAACCACTTTTCGCACTTGTGTTAGTGTTGAAAAACCACTTTTCGCACTTGTGTTAGTGTTGAAAACCCACTTTTCGCACTTGTGTTAGTGTTGAAAAACCACATTTCGCACTTGTGTTGGTGCAGGAAACCACTTTTGCACTTGTATTAGTGTGGAAAAAACACTTTTCGCACTTGTGTTAGTGTTGAAAAACCACTTTTCGCACTTGTGTTAGTGTTGAAAAACCACTTTTCGCACTTGTGTTGGTGAAGGAAACCACTTTTGCACTTGTATTAGTGTGGAAAAACCACTTGTCGCACTTGTGTTAGTGTTGAAAAACCACTTTTCGCACTTGTGTTTGAGGTGAAAAACCACTTTTCGCACTTGTGTTTGTGGTGAAAAACCACTTTTCGCACTTGTGTTAGTGTTGAAAAACCACTTTTCGCACTTGTGTTAGTGTTGAAAAACCACTTTTCGCACTTGTGTTGGTGCAGGAAACCACTTTTGCACTTGTATTAGTGTGGAAAAACCACTTTTCGCACTTGTGTTAGTGTTGAAAAACCACTTTTCGCACTTGTGTTGGTGCAGGAAACCACTTTTGCACTTGTATTAGTGTGGAAAAAACACTTTTTGCACTTGTGATAGTGTTGAAAAACCACTTTTCGCACTGGTGATAGTGTTGAAAAACCACTTTTTGCACCTGGGTTGGTGCAGGAAACCACTTTTCGCACTTGTGTTAGTGTTGAAAAACCACTTTTCGCACTTGTGTTAGTGTTGAAAAAACACTTTTCGCACTTGTGTTAGTGTTGAAAAACCACATTTCGCACTTGTGTTAGTGTTGAAAATACACTTTTCACACTTGTATTGGTGCAGGAAACCACTTTTGCACTTGTATTGGTGCAGGAAACAACTTTTGCACTTTTATTAGTGTGGAAAAAGCACTTTTTGCACTTGTGATAGTGTTGAAAAACCACTTTTCGCACTTGTGATAGTGTTGAAAAACCACTTTTTGCACCTGGGTTGGTGCAGGAAACCACTTTTGCACTTTTATTAGTGTGGAAAAAGCACTTTTTGCACTTGTGATAGTGTTGAAAAACCACTTTTCGCACCTGTGTTAGTGTTGAAAAACCACTTTTCGCACTTGTGTTGGTGCAGGAAACCACTTTTGCACTTGTATTAGTGTGGAAAAACCACTTTTCGCACTTGTGTTAGTGTTGAAAAACCACTTTTCGCACTTGTGTTAGTGTTGAAAAACCACTTTTCGCACTTGTGTTGGTGCAGGAAACCACTTTTGCACTTGTATTAGTGTGGAAAAAACACTTTTCGCACTTGTGTTAGTGTTGAAAAACCACTTTTCGCACTTGTGTTAGTGTTGAAAAACTTCTTTTCGCACTTGTGTTGGTGCAGGAAACCACTTTTGCACTTGTATTAGTGTGGAAAAAGCACTTTTTGCACTTGTGATAGTGTTGAAAAACCACTTTTCGCACTTGTGTTAGTGTTGAAAAACCACATTTCGCACTTGTGTTGGTGCAGGAAACCACTTTTGCACTTGTATTAGTGTGGAAAACCACTTTTCGCACTTGTGTTAGTGTTGAAAAACCACTTTTCGCACTTGTGTTAGTGTTGAAAAACCACTTTTTGCACTTGTGATAGTGTTGAAAAACCACTTTTTGCACTGGTGATAGTGTTGAAAAACCACTTTTTGCACCTGGGTTGGTGCAGGAAACCACTTTTGCACTTGCATTAGTGTGGAAAAACCACTTTTCGCACTTGTGTTAGTGTTGAAAAACCACTTTTCGCACTTGTGTTAGTGTTGAAAAACCACTATTCGCACTTGTATTAGTGTGGAAAACCACTTTTCGCACTTGTGTTAGTGTTGAAAAACCACTTTTTGCACTTTTATTAGTGTGGAAAAAGCACTTTTTGCACTTGTGATAGTGTTGAAAAACCACTTTTCGCACTGGTGATAGTGTTGAAAAACCACTTTTTGCACCTGGGTTGGTGCAGGAAACCACTTTTGCACTTGCATTAGTGTGGAAAAACCACTTTTCGCACTTGTGTTAGTGTTGAAAAACCACTTTTCGCACTTGTGTTAGTGTTGAAAAACCACTTTTCGCACTTGTGTTAGTGTGGAAAACCCACTTTTCGCACTTGTGTTAGTGTTGAAAAACCACTTTTTGCACTTGTGTTAGTGTTGAAAAACCACTTTTCGCACTTGTGTTAGTGTTGAAAAACCACTTTTCGCACTTGTGTTAGTGTGGAAAACCCACTTTTCGCACTTGTGTTAGTGTTGAAAAACCACTTTTTGCACTTGTGTTAGTGTTGAAAAACCACTTTTTGCACTTGTGTTAGTGTTGAAAAACCACTTTTCGCACTTGTGTTAGTGTTGAAAAACCACTTTTCGCACTTGTGTTAGTGTTGAAAAACCACTTTTCGCACTTGTATTAGTGTGGAAAAACCACTTTTCGCACTTGTGTTAGTGTTGAAAAACCACTTTTCGCACTTGTGTTAGTGTTGAAAAACCACTTTTTGCACTTGTGTTAGTGTTGAAAAACCACTTTTCGCACTTGTGTTAGTGTGGAAAACCCACTTTTCGCACTTGTGTTAGTGTTGAAAAACCACTTTTTGCACTTGTGTTAGTGTTGAAAAACCACTTTTCGCACTTGTGTTTGTGTTGAAAAACTACTTTTCGCACTTGTGTTGGTGCAGGAAACCACTTTTGCACTTGTATTAGTGTGGAAAAAACACTTTTCGCACTTGTGTTAGTGTTGAAAAACCACTTTTCGCACTTGTGTTAGTGTTGAAAAACCACTTTTCGCACTTGTGTTGGTGCAGGAAACCACTTTTGCACTTTTATTAGTGTGGAAAAAGCACTTTTTGCACTTGTGATAGTGTTGAAAAACCACTTTTCGCACTTGTGTTAGTGTTGAAAAACCACTTTTTGCACTTGTGTTGGTGCAGGAAACCACTTTTGCACTTGTATTAGTGTGGAAAAAACACTTTTCGCACTTGTGTTAGTGTTGAAAAAACACTTTTCGCACTTGTGTTAGTGTTGAAAAACCACTTTTCGCACTTGTATTGGTGCAGGAAACCACTTTTGCACTTGTATTAGTGTGGAAAAACCACTTTTCGCACTTGTATTAGTGTTGAAAAACCACTTATCGCACCTGTGTTGGTGCAGGAAACCACTTTTGCACTTGTATTAGTGTGGAAAAACCACTTTTCGCACTTGTGTTAGTGTTGAAAAACCACTTTTCGCACTTGTGTTAGTGTTGAAAAACCACTTTTCGCACTTGTGTTGGTGCAGGAAACCACTTTTGCACTTGTATTAGTGTGGAAAAAACCACTTTTCGCACTTGTGTTAGTGTTGAAAAACCACTTTTCGCACTTGTGTTAGTGTTGAAAAACCACTTTTCGCACTTGTGTTGGTGCAGGAAACCAGTTTTGCACTTGTATTAGTGTGGAAAAAACACTTTTCGCACTTGTGTTAGTGTTGAAAAACCACTTTTCGCACTTGTGTTGGTGCAGGAAACCACTTTTGCACTTGTATTAGTGTGGAAAAAACACTTTTTGCACTTGTGATAGTGTTGAAAAACCACTTTTCGCACTTGTGTTAGTGTTGAAAAACCACTTTTCACACTTGTGTTAGTGTTGAAAAACCACTTTTCGCACTTGTGTTGGTGCAGGAAACCACTTTTGCACTTGTATTAGTGTGGAAAAACACTTTTTGCACTTGTGATCGTGTTGAAAAACCACTTTTCGCACTTGTGTTAGTGTTGAAAAACCACTTTTCACACTTGTGCTGGCATTGAAAACCACTTTCCAGCCTAGAGCTTGTGCTGCAGAACCACTTTTGTTACGTGTGCTGGCATTGAAAACCACTTTTAGCACATCTGCTAGTGTTGAAATCCACTTTTTGCACTGGTGTTAGTGTTGCAAAACCACTTTCCACACTTGTGCTGGCATTGAAAACCACTTTTAGCACATCTGCTAGTGTTGAAAACCACTTTTCGCGCTCCTGTTAGTGCTTAAAACCACTTTTTGCACTTGTGTTAGTGTTGAAAAACCACTTTTCGCACTTGTGTTGGTGCAGGAAACCACTTTTGCACTTGTATTAGTGTGGAAAAACCACTTTTCGCACTTTTGTTAGTGTTGAAAAACCACTTTTCGCACTGGTGTTGGTGAAGGAAACCACTTTTCGCACTTGTGTTAGTGTTGAAAAACCACTTTTCGCACTGGTGTTAGTGAAGGAAACCACTTTTCACACTTGTGTTAGTGTTGAAAACCCACTTTTCGCACTTGTGTTAGTGTTGAAAATCCACTTTTCGCACTTGTGTTAGTGTTGAAAATCCACTTTTCCCACTGGTGTTGGTGAAGGAAACCACTTTTGCACTTGTGTTAGTGTTGAAAATCCACTTTTCGCACTTGTGTTAGTGTTGAAAATCCACTTTTCCCACTTGTGTTGGTGCAGGAAACCACTTTTGCACTTGTATTAGTGTGGAAAAAGCACTTTTTGCACTTGTGATAGTGTTGAAAAACCACTTTTCGCACTTGTGTTAGTGTTGAAAAACCACTTTTCGCACTTGTGTTGGTGCAGGAAACCACGTTTGCACTTGTATTAGTGTGGAAAAAACACTTTTTGCACTTGTGATAGTGTTGAAAAACCACTTTTCGCACTTGTGTTAGTGTTGAAAAACCACATTTCGCAGTTGTGTTGGTGCAGGAAACCACTTTTGCACTTGTATTAGTGTGGAAAACCACTTTTCGCACTTGTGTTAGTGTTGAAAAACCACTTTTCGCACTTGTGTTAGTGTTGAAAAACCACTTTTCGCACTTGTGTTAGTGTTGAAAAACCACATTTCGCACTTGTGTTGGTGCAGGAAACCACTTTTGCACTTGTATTAGTGTGGAAAAAACACTTTTCGCACTTGTGTTAGTGTTGAAAAACCACTTTTCGCACTTGTGTTAGTGTTGAAAAACCACTTTTCGCACTTGTGTTGGTGAAGGAAACCACTTTTGCACTTGTATTAGTGTGGAAAAACCACTTGTCGCACTTGTGTTAGTGTTGAAAAACCACTTTTCGCACTTGTGTTTGAGGTGAAAAACCACTTTTCGCACTTGTGTTTGTGGTGAAAAACCACTTTTCGCACTTGTGTTAGTGTTGAAAAACCACTTTTCGCACTTGTGTTAGTGTTGAAAAACCACTTTTCGCACTTGTGTTGGTGCAGGAAACCACTTTTGCACTTGTATTAGTGTGGAAAAACCACTTTTCGCACTTGTGTTAGTGTTGAAAAACCACTTTTCGCACTTGTGTTGGTGCAGGAAACCACTTTTGCACTTGTATTAGTGTGGAAAAAACACTTTTTGCACTTGTGATAGTGTTGAAAAACCACTTTTCGCACTGGTGATAGTGTTGAAAAACCACTTTTTGCACCTGGGTTGGTGCAGGAAACCACTTTTCGCACTTGTGTTAGTGTTGAAAAACCACTTTTCGCACTTGTGTTAGTGTTGAAAAAACACTTTTCGCACTTGTGTTAGTGTTGAAAAACCACATTTCGCACTTGTGTTAGTGTTGAAAATACACTTTTCGCACTTGTATTGGTGCAGGAAACCACTTTTGCACTTGTATTGGTGCAGGAAACAACTTTTGCACTTTTATTAGTGTGGAAAAAGCACTTTTTGCACTTGTGATAGTGTTGAAAAACCACTTTTCGCACTTGTGATAGTGTTGAAAAACCACTTTTTGCACCTGGGTTGGTGCAGGAAACCACTTTTGCACTTTTATTAGTGTGGAAAAAGCACTTTTTGCACTTGTGATAGTGTTGAAAAACCACTTTTCGCACTTGTGTTAGTGTTGAAAAACCACTTTTCGCACTTGTGTTGGTGCAGGAAACCACTTTTGCACTTGTATTAGTGTGGAAAAACCACTTTTCGCACTTGTGTTAGTGTTGAAAAACCACTTTTCGCACTTGTGTTAGTGTTGAAAAACCACTTTTCGCACTTGTGTTGGTGCAGGAAACCACTTTTGCACTTGTATTAGTGTGGAAAAAACACTTTTCGCACTTGTGTTAGTGTTGAAAAACCACTTTTCGCACTTGTGTTAGTGTTGAAAAACTTCTTTTCGCACTTGTGTTGGTGCAGGAAACCACTTTTGCACTTGTATTAGTGTGGAAAAAGCACTTTTTGCACTTGTGATAGTGTTGAAAAACCACTTTTCGCACTTGTGTTAGTGTTGAAAAACCACATTTCGCACTTGTGTTGGTGCAGGAAACCACTTTTGCACTTGTATTAGTGTGGAAAACCACTTTTCGCACTTGTGTTAGTGTTGAAAAACCACTTTTCGCACTTGTGTTAGTGTTGAAAAACCACTTTTTGCACTTGTGATAGTGTTGAAAAACCACTTTTTGCACTGGTGATAGTGTTGAAAAACCACTTTTTGCACCTGGGTTGGTGCAGGAAACCACTTTTGCACTTGCATTAGTGTGGAAAAACCACTTTTCGCACTTGTGTTAGTGTTGAAAAACCACTTTTCGCACTTGTGTTAGTGTTGAAAAACCACTATTCGCACTTGTATTAGTGTGGAAAACCACTTTTCGCACTTGTGTTAGTGTTGAAAAACCACTTTTTGCACTTTTATTAGTGTGGAAAAAGCACTTTTTGCACTTGTGATAGTGTTGAAAAACCACTTTTCGCACTGGTGATAGTGTTGAAAAACCACTTTTTGCACCTGGGTTGGTGCAGGAAACCACTTTTGCACTTGCATTAGTGTGGAAAAACCACTTTTCGCACTTGTGTTAGTGTTGAAAAACCACTTTTCGCACTTGTGTTAGTGTTGAAAAACCACTTTTCGCACTTGTGTTAGTGTGGAAAACCCACTTTTCGCACTTGTGTTAGTGTTGAAAAACCACTTTTTGCACTTGTGTTAGTGTTGAAAAACCACTTTTCGCACTTGTGTTAGTGTTGAAAAACCACTTTTCGCACTTGTGTTAGTGTGGAAAACCCACTTTTCGCACTTGTGTTAGTGTTGAAAAACCACTTTTTGCACTTGTGTTAGTGTTGCAAAACCACTTTTTGCACTTGTGTTAGTGTTGAAAAACCACTTTTCGCACTTGTGTTAGTGTTGAAAAACCACTTTTCGCACTTGTGTTGGTGTTGAAAAACCACTTTTCGCACTTGTATTAGTGTGGAAAAACCACTTTTCGCACTTGTGTTAGTGTTGAAAAACCACTTTTCGCACTTGTGTTAGTGTTGAAAAACCACTTTTTGCACTTGTGTTAGTGTTGAAAAACCACTTTTCGCACTTGTGTTAGTGTGGAAAACCCACTTTTCGCACTTGTGTTAGTGTTGAAAAACCACTTTTTGCACTTGTGTTAGTGTTGAAAAACCACTTTTCGCACTTGTGTTTGTGTTGAAAAACTACTTTTCGCACTTGTGTTGGTGCAGGAAACCACTTTTGCACTTGTATTAGTGTGGAAAAAACACTTTTCGCACTTGTGTTAGTGTTGAAAAACCACTTTTCGCACTTGTGTTAGTGTTGAAAAACCACTTTTCGCACTTGTGTTGGTGCAGGAAACCACTTTTGCACTTTTATTAGTGTGGAAAAAGCACTTTTTGCACTTGTGATAGTGTTGAAAAACCACTTTTCGCACTTGTGTTAGTGTTGAAAAACCACTTTTTGCACTTGTGTTGGTGCAGGAAACCACTTTTGCACTTGTATTAGTGTGGAAAAAACACTTTTCGCACTTGTGTTAGTGTTGAAAAAACACTTTTCGCACTTGTGTTAGTGTTGAAAAACCACTTTTCGCACTTGTATTGGTGCAGGAAACCACTTTTGCACTTGTATTAGTGTGGAAAAACCACTTTTCGCACTTGTATTAGTGTTGAAAAACCACTTATCGCACCTGTGTTGGTGCAGGAAACCACTTTTGCACTTGTATTAGTGTGGAAAAACCACTTTTCGCACTTGTGTTAGTGTTGAAAAACCACTTTTCGCACTTGTGTTAGTGTTGAAAAACCACTTTTCGCACTTGTGTTGGTGCAGGAAACCACTTTTGCACTTGTATTAGTGTGGAAAAAACCACTTTTCGCACTTGTGTTAGTGTTGAAAAACCACTTTTCGCACTTGTGTTAGTGTTGAAAAACCACTTTTCGCACTTGTGTTGGTGCAGGAAACCAGTTTTGCACTTGTATTAGTGTGGAAAAAACACTTTTCGCACTTGTGTTAGTGTTGAAAAACCACTTTTCGCACTTGTGTTGGTGCAGGAAACCACTTTTGCACTTGTATTAGTGTGGAAAAAACACTTTTTGCACTTGTGATAGTGTTGAAAAACCACTTTTCGCACTTGTGTTAGTGTTGAAAAACCACTTTTCACACTTGTGTTAGTGTTGAAAAACCACTTTTCGCACTTGTGTTGGTGCAGGAAACCACTTTTGCACTTGTATTAGTGTGGAAAAACACTTTTTGCACTTGTGATCGTGTTGAAAAACCACTTTTCGCACTTGTGTTAGTGTTGAAAAACCACTTTTCACACTTGTGTTGGTTCAGGAAACCACTTTTGCACTTGTGTTAGTGTTGAAAAAACACTTTTCACACTTGTGTTAGTGTGGAAAAAACACTTTTCGCACTTGTGTTAGTGTTGAAAAACCACTTTTCGCACTTGTGTTAGTGTTGAAAAACCACTTTTCGCACTTGTGTTGGTGCAGGAAACCACTTTTGCACTTGTATTAGTGTGGAAAAACCACTTTTCGCACTTGTGTTCGTGTTGAAAAACCACTTTTCGCACTTGTGTTAGTGTTGAAAACCACTTTTCGCACTTGTGTTAGTGTTGAAAAACCACTTTTCGCACTTGTGTTGGGGCAGGAAACCACTTTTGCACTTGTATTAGTGTGGAAAAAACACTTTTCGCACTTGTGTTAGTGTTGAAAAACCACTTTTCGAACTTGTGTTAGTGTTGAAAAACCACTTTTCGCACTTGTGTTGGTGCAGGAAACCACTTTTGCACTTGTATTAGTGTGGAAAAAACACTTTTTGCACTTGTGATAGTGTTGAAAAACCACTTTTCGCACTTGTGTTAGTGTTGAAAAACCACTTTTCGCACTTGTGTTGGTGCAGGAAACCACTTTTGCACTTGTATTAGTGTGGAAAAACCACTTTTCGAACTTGTGTTAGTGTTGAAAAACCACTTTTCGCACTTGTGTTAGTGTGGAAAAAACACTTTTCGCACTTGTGTTAGTGATGAAAAACCACTTTTCGCACTTGTGTTAGTGTTGAAAAACCACTTTTCACACTAGTATTGGTGCAGGAAACAACTTTTGCACTTGTATTATTGTGGAAAAACCACTCTTCGCATTTGTGCTAGTGTTGAAAAACCACTTTTCGCACTTGTGTTAGTGTTGAAAAACCACTTTTCGCACATGTGTTGGTGCAGGAGACCACTTTTGCACTTGTATTGGTGTGGAAAAAACACTTTTTGCACTTGTGATAGTGTTGAAAAACCACTTTTCGCACTTGTGTTAGTGTTGAAAATCCACTTTTCGCACTTGTGTTGGTGCAGGAAACCATTTTTGCACTTGTATTAGTGTGGAAAAAACACTTTTTGCACTTGTGATAGTGTTGAAAAACCACTTTTCGCACTTGTGTTAGTGTTGAAAAACCACTTTTCGCACTTGTGTTGGTGCAGGAAACCACTTTTGCACTTGTATTAGTGTGGAAAAACCACTTTTCGCACTTGTGTTAGTGTTGAAAAACCACTTTTTGCAGTTGTGTTAGTGTTGAAAAACCACTTTTCGCACTTGTGTTGGTGCAGGAAACCACTTTTGCACTTGTATTAGTGTGGAAAAAACACTTTTCGCACTTGTGTTAGTGTTGAAAAACCACTTTTCGCACTTGTGTTAGTGTTGAAAAACTACTTTTCGCACTTGTGTTGGTGCAGGAAACCACTTTTGCACTTGTATTAGTGTGGAAAAAGCACTTTTTGCACTTGTGATAGTGTTGAAAAACCACTTTTCGCACTTGTGTTAGTGTTGAAAAACCACATTTCGCACTTGTGTTGGTGCAGGAAACCACTTTTGCACTTGTATTAGTGTGGAAAACCACTTTTCGCACTTGTGTTAGTGTTGAAAAACCACTTTACGCACTTGTGTTAGTGTTGAAAAACCACTTTTCGCACTTGTGTTAGTGTTGAAAAACCACATTTCGCACTTGTGTTAGTGTTGAAAAACCACTTTTCGCACTTGTATTGGTGCAGGAAACCACTTTTGCACTTGTATTGGTGCAGGAAACCACTTTTGCACTTTTATTAGTGTGGAAAAAGCACTTTTTGCACTTGTGATAGTGTTGAAAAACCACTTTTCGCACTTGTGATAGTGTTGAAAAACCACTTTTTGCACCTGGGTTGGTGCAGGAAACCACTTTTGCACTTGCGTTAGTGTGGAAAAACCACTTTTCGCACTTGTGTTAGTGTTGAAAAACCACTTTTCGCACTTGTGTTAGTGTTGAAAAACCACTTTTCGCACTTGTGTTAGTGTTGAAAAACCACTTTTCGCACTTGTGTTAGTGTTGAAAAACCACTTTTCGCACTTGTGTTAGTGTGGAAAATCCACTTTTCGCACTTGTGTTAGTGTTGAAAAACCACTTTTTGCACTTGTGTTAGTGTTGAAAAACCACTTTTCGCACTTGTGTTAGTGTTGAAAAACTACTTTTCGCACTTGTGTTGGTGCTGAAAAACCACTTTTCGCACTTGTATTAGTGTGGAAAAACCACTTTTCGCACTTGTGTTAGTGTTGAAAAACCACTTTTCGCACTTGTGTTAGTGTTGAAAAACCACTTTTTGCACTTGTGTTAGTGTTGAAAAACCACTTTTCGCACTTGTGTTAGTGTTGAAAAACCACTTTTCGCACTTGTGTTGGTGCAGGAAACCAGTTTTGCACTTGTATTAGTGTGGAAAAAACACTTTTCGCACTTGTGTTAGTGTTGAAAAACCACTTTTCGCACTTGTGTTGGTGCAGGAAACCACTTTTGCACTTGTATTAGTGTGGAAAAAAACACTTTTTGCACTTGTGATAGTGTTGAAAAACCACTTTTCGCACTTGTGTTAGTGTTGAAAAACCACTTTTCGCACTTGTGTTAGTGTTGAAAAACCACTTTTCGCACTTGTGTTGGTGCAGGAAACCACTTTTGCACTTGTATTAGTGTGGAAAAAACACTTTTTGCACTTGTGATCGTGTTGAAAAACCACTTTTCGCACTTGTGTTAGTGTTGAAAAACCACTTTTCGCACTTGTGTTGGTTCAGGAAACCACTTTTGCACTTGTATTAGTGTGGAAAAACCACTTTTTGCACTTGTGTTAGTGTTGAAAAACCACTTTTCACACTTGTGTTAGTGTGGAAAAAACACTTTTCGCACTTGTGTTAGTGTTGAAAAACCACTTTTCGCACTTGTGTTAGTGTTGAAAAACCACGTTTCGCACTTGTGTTGGTGCAGGAAACCACTTTTGCACTTGTATTAGTGTGGAAAAACCACTTTTCGCACTTGTGTTCGTGTTGAAAAACCACTTTTCGCACTTGTGTTAGTGTTGAAAACCACTTTTCGCACTTGTGTTAGTGTTGAAAAACCACTTTTCGCACTTGTGTTGGGGCAGGAAACCACTTTTGCACTTGTATTAGTGTGGAAAAAACACTTTTCGCACTTGTGTTAGTGTTGAAAAACCACTTTTCGAACTTGTGTTAGTGTTGAAAAACCACTTTTCGCACTTGTGTTGGTGCAGGAAACCACTTTTGCACTTGTATTAGTGTGGAAAAAACACTTTTTGCACTTGTGATAGTGTTGAAAAACCACTTTTCGCACTTGTGTTAGTGTTGAAAAACCACTTTTCGCACTTGTGTTGGTGCAGGAAACCACTTTTGCACTTGTATTAGTGTGGAAAAACCACTTTTCGCACTTGTGTTAGTGTTGAAAAACCACTTTTCGCACTTGTGTTAGTGTGGAAAAACCACTTTTCGCACTTGTGTTGGGGGCAGGAAACCACTTTTGCACTTGTATTAGTGTGGAAAAAACACTTTTCGAACTTGTGTTAGTGTTGAAAAACCACTTTTCGAACTTGTGTTAGTGTTGAAAAACCACTTTTCGCACTTGTGTTGGTGCAGGAAACCACTTTTGCACTTGTATTAGTGTGGAAAAAACACTTTTTGCACTTGTGATAGTGTTGAAAAACCACTTTTCGCACTTGTGTTAGTGTTGAAAAACCACTTTTCGCACTTGTGTTGGTGCAGGAAACCACTTTTGCACTTGTATCAGTGTGGAAAAACCACTTTTCGCACTTGTGTTAGTGTTGAAAAACCACTTTTCGCACTTGTTTTAGTGTTGTAAAATCACTTTTCGCACTTGTGTTGGTGCAGGAAACCACTTTTGCACTTGTATCAGTGTTGAAAAACCACTTTTCGCACTTGTGTTAGTGTTGAAAAACCACTTTTCGCACTTGTGTTGGTGCAGGAAACCACTTTTGCACTTGTATTAGTGTGGGAAAACCACTTTTCGCACTTGTGTTAGTGTGGAAAAAACACTTTTCGCACTTGTGTTAGTGTTGAAAAACCACTTTTCGCACTTGTGTTAGTGTTCAAAAACCACTTTTCGCACTTGTGTTGGTGCAGGAAACCACTTTTGCACTTGTATTAGTGTGGAAAAACCACTTTTCGCACTTGTGTTCGTGTTGAAAAACCACTTTTCGCACTTGTGTTAGTGTTGAAAACCACTTTTCGCACTTGTGTTAGTGTTGAAAAACCACTTTTCGCACTTGTGTTGGGGCAGGAAACCACTTTTGCACTTGTATTAGTGTGGAAAAACCACTTTTCGCACTTGTGTTCGTGTTGAAAAACCACTTTTCGCACTTGTGTTAGTGTTGAAAAACCACTTTTCGCACTTGTGTTGGTGCAGGAAACCACTTTTGCACTTGTATTAGTGTGGAAAAAACACTTTTTGCACTTGTGATAGTGTTGAAAAACCACTTTTCGCACATGTGTTAGTGTTGAAAAACCACTTTTCGCACTTGTGTTGGTGCAGGAAACCACTTTTGCACTTGTATTAGTGTGGAAAAAACACTTTTCGCACTTGTGTTAGTGTTGAAAAACCACTTTTCGCACTTTAGGCCATCAGCCAGACCCCCAAAATACGGTCCATTGGTACCAAAATGAGGGAGTAAGCCTAATATTGATTTTTGGATAGGTCTTTACCCCTAGAATATGAAAATATGTGATAGCAAATTCAACCATGTAGCTAAATGGGTGTTATCACCTCATTTTCAAAATGGCCGCCAAAATGCATGTTTTTCTATTAAAAACACCATGTTTCATATTCTTGTAGGAATTTGTAACAAATAGCATTGCGTTTTGAGATGTTTAAGACTTTACAACTCTCTTAAAGTATGAAATACATCATCTGAACTTTAATCCAAGAAGATAGAATCCAATATAGCGCCCAATTTCACAAAATGGCTGCCATCATAGCAACAACTTTATGCACAAAATATGCACGAAAATAACTGGCATTCAGTAGATTTGCAATTATACACATGGAAAAAAGTATCGCACCACCACGTATTTTCAACATAGTGGAAATGTATCAATGAATTGATACATTTCACCCATTGAAATGTATCAATGGGTGATAACACACATTTAGCTACATCGTTGAATTTGCTATCACATATTTTCTTATTCTAGAGGTAAAAACCTTGTCAAAAATCATTATTAGCCTTACTCCCTCAATTTGGTACCGGTTGACCCCCCTAGCTGATAGCCTACTTGTGTTAGTGTTGAAAAACCACTTTTCGCACTTGTGTTGGTGCAGGAAACCACTTTTGCACTTGTATTAGTGTGGAAAAAGCACTTTTTGCACTTGTGATAGTGTTGAAAAACCACTTTTCGCACTTGTGTTAGTGTTGTAAAACCACTTTTCGCACTTGTGTTGGTGCAGGAAACCACTTTTGCACTTGTATCAGTGTGGAAAAACCACTTTTTGCACTTGTATTAGTGTGGAAAAAGCACTTTTTGCACTTGTGATAGTGTTGAAAAACCACTTTTCACACTTGTGTTAGTGTTGAAAAACCACATTTCGCACTTGTGTTGGTGCAGGAAACCACTTTTGCACTTGTATTAGTGTGGAAAACCACTTTTTGCACTTGTGTTAGTGTTGAAAAACCACTTTTCGCACTTGTGTTAGTGTTGAAAAACCACTTTTCGCACTTGTGTTAGTGTTGAAAAACCACATTTCGCACTGGTGATAGTGTTGAAAAACCACTTTTCGCACTTGTATTGGTGCAGGAAACCACTTTTGCACTTGTATTGGTGCAGGAAACAACTTTTGCACTTTTATTAGTGTGGAAAAAGCACTTTTTGCACTTGTGATAGTGTTGAAAAACCACTTTTCGCACTTGTGATAGTGTTGAAAAACCACTTTTTGCACCTGGGTTGGTGCAGGAAACCACTTTTGCACTTGCATTAGTGTGGAAAAACCACTTTTCGCACTTGTGTTAGTGTTGAAAAACCACTTTTCGCACTTGTATTGGTGCAGGAAACCACTTTTGCACTTGTATTGGTGCAGGAAACCACTTTTGCACTTTTAATAGTGTGGAAAAAGCACTTTTTGCACTTGTGATAGTGTTGAAAAACCACTTTTCGCACTGGTGATAGTGTTGAAAAACCACTTTTTGCACCTGGGTTGGTGCAGGAAACCACTTTTGCACTTGCATTAGTGTGGAAAAACCACTTTTCGCACTTGTGTTAGTGTTGAAAAACCACTTTTCGCACTTGTGTTAGTGTTGAAAAACCACTTTTCACACTTGTGTTAGTGTGGAAAAAACACTTTTCGCACTTGTGTTAGTGTTGAAAAACCACTTTTCGCACTTGTGTTAGTGTTGAAAACCACTTTTCGCACTTGTGTTAGTGTTGAAAACCACTTTTCGCACTTGTGTTAGTGTTGAAAAACCACTTTTCGCACTTGTGTTGGGGCAGGAAACCACTTTTGCACTTGTATTAGTGTGGAAAAAACACTTTTCGCACTTGTGTTAGTGTTGAAAAACCACTTTTCGAACTTGTGTTAGTGTTGAAAAACCACTTTTCGCACTTGTGTTGGTGCAGGAAACCACTTTTGCACTTGTATTAGTGTGGAAAAAACACTTTTTGCACTTGTGATAGTGTTGAAAAACCACTTTTCGCACTTGTGTTAGTGTTGAAAAACCACTTTTCGCACTTGTGTTGGTGCAGGAAACCACTTTTGCACTTGTATTAGTGTGGAAAAAACACTTTTTGCACTTGTGATAGTGTTGAAAAACCACTTTTCGCACTTGTGTTAGTGTTGAAAAACCACTTTTCGCACTTGTGTTGGTGCAGGAAACCACTTTTGCACTTGTATTAGTGTGGAAAAACCACTTTTCGCACTTGTGTTAGTGTTGAAAAACCACTTTTCGCACTTGTGTTAGTGTGGAAAAACCACTTTTCGCACTTGTGTTGGGGGCAGGAAACCACTTTTGCACTTGTATTAGTGTGGAAAAAACACTTTTCGAACTTGTGTTAGTGTTGAAAAACCACTTTTCGAACTTGTGTTAGTGTTGAAAAACCACTTTTCGCACTTGTGTTGGTGCAGGAAACCACTTTTGCACTTGTATTAGTGTGGAAAAAACACTTTTTGCACTTGTGATAGTGTTGAAAAACCACTTTTCGCACTTGTGTTAGTGTTGAAAAACCACTTTTCGCACTTGTGTTGGTGCAGGAAACCACTTTTGCACTTGTATCAGTGTGGAAAAACCACTTTTCGCACTTGTGTTAGTGTTGAAAAACCACTTTTCGCACTTGTGTTAGTGTTGTAAAATCACTTTTCGCACTTGTGTTGGTGCAGGAAACCACTTTTGCGCTTGTATCAGTGTTGAAAAACCACTTTTCGCACTTGTGTTAGTGTTGAAAAACCACTTTTCGCACTTGTGTTGGTGCAGGAAACCACTTTTGCACTTGTATTAGTGTGGGAAAACCACTTTTCGCACTTGTGTTAGTGTGGAAAAAACACTTTTCGCACTTGTGTTAGTGTTGAAAAACCACTTTTCGCACTTGTGTTAGTGTTCAAAAACCACTTTTCGCACTTGTGTTGGTGCAGGAAACCACTTTTGCACTTGTATTAGTGTGGAAAAACCACTTTTCGCACTTGTGTTTGTGTTGAAAAACCACTTTTCGCACTTGTGTTAGTGTTGAAAACCACTTTTCGCACTTGTGTTAGTGTTGAAAAACCACTTTTCGCACTTGTGTTGGGGCAGGAAACCACTTTTGCACTTGTATTAGTGTGGAAAAACCACTTTTCGCACTTGTGTTCGTGTTGAAAAACCACTTTTCGCACTTGTGTTAGTGTTGAAAAACCACTTTTCGCACTTGTGTTGGTGCAGGAAACCACTTTTGCACTTGTATTAGTGTGGAAAAAACACTTTTTGCACTTGTGATAGTGTTGAAAAACCACTTTTCGCACATGTGTTAGTGTTGAAAAACCACTTTTCGCACTTGTGTTGGTGCAGGAAACCACTTTTGCACTTGTATTAGTGTGGAAAAAACACTTTTCGCACTTGTGTTAGTGTTGAAAAACCACTTTTCGCACTTGTGTTAGTGTTGAAAAACCACTTTTCGCACTTGTGTTGGTGCAGGAAACCACTTTTGCACTTGTATTAGTGTGGAAAAAGCACTTTTTGCACTTGTGATAGTGTTGAAAAACCACTTTTCGCACTTGTGTTAGTGTTGTAAAACCACTTTTCGCACTTGTGTTGGTGCAGGAAACCACTTTTGCACTTGTATCAGTGTGGAAAAACCACTTTTTGCACTTGTATTAGTGTGGAAAAAGCACTTTTTGCACTTGTGATAGTGTTGAAAAACCACTTTTCACACTTGTGTTAGTGTTGAAAAACCACATTTCGCACTTGTGTTGGTGCAGGAAACCACTTTTGCACTTGTATTAGTGTGGAAAACCACTTTTCGCACTTGTGTTAGTGTTGAAAAACCACTTTTCGCACTTGTGTTAGTGTTGAAAAACCACTTTTCGCACTTGTGTTAGTGTTGAAAAACCACATTTCGCACTGGTGATAGTGTTGAAAAACCACTTTTCGCACTTGTATTGGTGCAGGAAACCACTTTTGCACTTGTATTGGTGCAGGAAACAACTTTTGCACTTTTATTAGTGTGGAAAAAGCACTTTTTGCACTTGTGATAGTGTTGAAAAACCACTTTTCGCACTTGTGATAGTGTTGAAAAACCACTTTTTGCACCTGGGTTGGTGCAGGAAACCACTTTTGCACTTGCATTAGTGTGGAAAAACCACTTTTCGCACTTGTGTTAGTGTTGAAAAACCACTTTTCGCACTTGTATTGGTGCAGGAAACCACTTTTGCACTTGTATTGGTGCAGGAAACCACTTTTGCACTTTTAATAGTGTGGAAAAAGCACTTTTTGCACTTGTGATAGTGTTGAAAAACCACTTTTCGCACTGGTGATAGTGTTGAAAAACCACTTTTTGCACCTGGGTTGGTGCAGGAAACCACTTTTGCACTTGCATTCGTGTGGAAAAACCACTTTTCGCACTTGTGTTAGTGTTGAAAAACCACTTTTCGCACTTGTGTTAGTGTTGAAAAACCACTTTTCACACTTGTGTTAGTGTGGAAAAAACACTTTTCGCACTTGTGTTAGTGTTGAAAAACCACTTTTCGCACTTGTGTTAGTGTTGAAAACCACTTTTCGCACTTGTGTTAGTGTTGAAAACCACTTTTCGCACTTGTGTTAGTGTTGAAAAACCACTTTTCGCACTTGTGTTGGGGCAGGAAACCACTTTTGCACTTGTATTAGTGTGGAAAAAACACTTTTCGCACTTGTGTTAGTGTTGAAAAACCACTTTTCGAACTTGTGTTAGTGTTGAAAAACCACTTTTCGCACTTGTGTTGGTGCAGGAAACCACTTTTGCACTTGTATTAGTGTGGAAAAAACACTTTTTGCACTTGTGATAGTGTTGAAAAACCACTTTTCGCACTTGTGTTAGTGTTGAAAAACCACTTTTCGCACTTGTGTTGGTGCAGGAAACCACTTTTGCACTTGTATTAGTGTGGAAAAACCACTTTTCGCACTTGTGTTAGTGTTGAAAAACCACTTTTCGCACTTGTGTTAGTGTTGAAAAACCACTTTTCGCACTTGTGTTAGTGTGGAAAAAACACTTTTCACACTTGTGTTAGTGTTGAAAAACTACTTTTCACACTTGTGTTAGTGTTGAAAAACCACTTTTCGCACTTGTGTTGGTGCAGGAAACCACTTTTGCACTTGTATTAGTGTGTAAAAAACACTTTTTCCACTTGTGATAGTGTTGAAAAACCACTTTTCGCACTTGTGTTAGTGTTGAAAAACCACTTTTCACACTTGTGTTGGTGCAGGAAACCACTTTTGCACTTGTATTAGTGTGGAAAAAACACTTTTTGCACTTGTGATAGTGTTGAAAAACCACTTTTCGCACTTGTGTTAGTGTTGAAAAACCACTTTTCGCACTTGTGTTGGTGCAGGAAACCACTTTTGCACTTGTATTAGTGTGTAAAAAACACTTTTTCCACTTGTGATAGTGTTGAAAAACCACTTTTCGCACTTGTGTTAGTGTTGAAAAACCACTTTTCGCACTTGTGTTGGTGCAGGAAACCATTTTTGCACTTGTATTAGTATGGAAAAAACACTTTTTGCACTTGTGATAGTGTTGAAAAACCACTTTTCGCACTTGTGTTAGTGTTGAAAAACCACTTTTCGCACTTGTGTTGGTGCAGGAAACCACTTTTGCACTTGTATTAGTGTGGAAAAACCACTTTTCGCACTTGTGTTAGTGTTGAAAAACCACTTTTCGCACTTGTGTTAGTGTTGAAAAACCACTTTTCGCACTTGTGTTGGTGCAGGAAACCACTTTTGCACTTGTATTAGTGTGGAAAAAACACTTTTCGCACTTGTGTTAGTGTTGAAAAACCACTTTTCGCACTTGTGTTAGTGTTGAAAAACTTCTTTTCGCACTTGTGTTGGTGCAGGAAACCACTTTTGCACTTGTATTAGTGTGGAAAAAGCACTTTTTGCACTTGTGATAGTGTTGAAAAACCACTTTTCGCACTTGTGTTAGTGTTGAAAAACCACATTTCGCACTTGTGTTGGTGCAGGAAACCACTTTTGCACTTGTATCAGTGTGGAAAACCACTTTTCGCACTTGTGTTAGTGTTGAAAAACCACTTTTAGCACTTGTGTTAGTGTTGAAAAACCACTTTTTGCACTTGTGATAGTGTTGAAAAACCACTTTTCGCACTGGTGATAGTGTTGAAAAACCACTTTTTGCACCTGGGTTGGTGCAGGAAACCACTTTTGCACTTGCATTAGTGTGGAAAAACCACTTTTCGCACTTGTGTTAGTGTTGAAAAACCACTTTTCGCACTTGTGTTAGTGTTGAAAAACCACTATTCGCACTTGTATTAGTGTGGAAAACCACTTTTCGCACTTGTGTTAGTGTTGAAAAACCACTTTTTGCACTTTTATTAGTGTGGAAAAAGCACTTTTTGCACTTGTGATAGTGTTGAAAAACCACTTTTCGCACTGGTGATAGTGTTGAAAAACCACTTTTTGCACCTGGGTTGGTGCAGGAAACCACTTTTGCACTTGCATTAGTGTGGAAAAACCACTTTTCGCACTTGTGTTAGTGTTGAAAAACCACTTTTCGCACTTGTGTTAGTGTTGAAAAACCACTTTTCGCACTTGTGTTAGTGTGGAAAACCCACTTTTCGCACTTGTGTTAGTGTTGAAAAACCACTTTTTGCACTTGTGTTAGTGTTGAAAAACCACTTTTCGCACTTGTGTTAGTGTTGAAAAACCACTTTTCGCACTTGTGTTAGTGTGGAAAACCCACTTTTCGCACTTGTGTTAGTGTTGAAAAACCACTTTTTGCACTTGTGTTAGTGTTGAAAAACCACTTTTCGCACTTGTGTTAGTGTTGAAAAACCACTTTTCGCACTTGTGTTAGTGTTGAAAAACCACTTTTCGCACTTGTGTTAGTGTTGAAAAACCACTTTTCGCACTTGTGTTAGTGTGGAAAACCCACTTTTCGCACTTGTGTTAGTGTTGAAAAACCACTTTTTGCACTTGTGTTAGTGTTGAAAAACCACTTTTCGCACTTGTGTTAGTGTTGAAAAACCACTTTTCGCACTTGTATTAGTGTTGAAAAACCACTTTTCGCACTTGTATTAGTGTGGAAAAACCACTTTTCGCACTTGTGTTAGTGTTGAAAAACCACTTTTCGCACTTGTGTTAGTGTTGAAAAACCACTTTTCGCACTTGTGTTAGTGTTGAAAAACCACTTTTCGCACTTGTGTTAGTGTGGAAAACCCACTTTTCGCACTTGTGTTAGTGTTGAAAAACCACTTTTTGCACTTGTGTTAGTGTTGAAAAACCACTTTTCGCACTTGTGTTTGTGTTGAAAAACTACTTTTCGCACTTGTGTTAGTGCAGGAAACCACTTTTGCACTTGTATTAGTGTGGAAAAAACACTTTTCGCACTTGTGTTAGTGTTGAAAAACCACTTTTCGCACTTGTGTTAGTGTTGAAAAACCACTTTTCGCACTTGTGTTGGTGCAGGAAACCACTTTTGCACTTGTATTAGTGTGGAAAAAACACTTTTCGCACTTGTGTTAGTGTTGAAAAAACCACTTTTCGCACTTGTGTTAGTGTTGAAAAACCACTTTTCGCACTTGTATTGGTGCAGGAAACCACTTTTGCACTTGTATTAGTGTGGAAAAACCACTTTTCGCACTTGTATTAGTGTTGAAAAACCACTTATCGCACCTGTGTTGGTGCAGGAAACCACTTTTGCACTTGTATTAGTGTGGAAAAAACACTTTTTGCACTTGTGATAGTGTTGAAAAACCACTTTTCGCACTTGTGTTAGTGTTGAAAAACCACTTTTCGCACTTGTGTTGGTGCAGGAAACCACTTTTGCACTTGTATTAGTGTGTAAAAAACACTTTTTCCACTTGTGATAGTGTTGAAAAACCACTTTTCGCACTTGTGTTAGTGTTGAAAAACCACTTTTCGCACTTGTGTTGGTGCAGGAAACCATTTTTGCACTTGTATTAGTATGGAAAAAACACTTTTTGCACTTGTGATAGTGTTGAAAAACCACTTTTCGCACTTGTGTTAGTGTTGAAAAACCACTTTTCGCACTTGTGTTGGTGCAGGAAACCACTTTTGCACTTGTATTAGTGTGGAAAAAACACTTTTCGCACTTGTGTTAGTGTTGAAAAACCACTTTTCGCACTTGTGTTAGTGTTGAAAAACTTCTTTTCGCACTTGTGTTGGTGCAGGAAACCACTTTTGCACTTGTATTAGTGTGGAAAAAGCACTTTTTGCACTTGTGATAGTGTTGAAAAACCACTTTTCGCACTTGTGTTAGTGTTGAAAAACCACATTTCGCACTTGTGTTGGTGCAGGAAACCACTTTTGCACTTGTATTAGTGTGGAAAACCACTTTTCGCACTTGTGTTAGTGTTGAAAAACCACTTTTCGCACTTGTGTTAGTGTTGAAAAACCACTTTTTGCACTTGTGATAGTGTTGAAAAACCACTTTTCGCACTGGTGATAGTGTTGAAAAACCACTTTTTGCACCTGGGTTGGTGCAGGAAACCACTTTTGCACTTGCATTAGTGTGGAAAAACCACTTTTCGCACTTGTGTTAGTGTTGAAAAACCACTTTTCGCACTTGTGTTAGTGTTGAAAAACCACTATTCGCACTTGTATTAGTGTGGAAAACCACTTTTCGCACTTGTGTTAGTGTTGAAAAACCACTTTTTGCACTTTTATTAGTGTGGAAAAAGCACTTTTTGCACTTGTGATAGTGTTGAAAAACCACTTTTCGCACTGGTGATAGTGTTGAAAAACCACTTTTTGCACCTGGGTTGGTGCAGGAAACCACTTTTGCACTTGCATTAGTGTGGAAAAACCACTTTTCGCACTTGTGTTAGTGTTGAAAAACCACTTTTCGCACTTGTGTTAGTGTTGAAAAACCACTTTTCGCACTTGTGTTAGTGTGGAAAACCCACTTTTTGCACTTGTGTTAGTGTTGAAAAACCACTTTTCGCACTTGTGTTAGTGTTGAAAAACCACTTTTCGCACTTGTGTTAGTGTGGAAAACCCACTTTTCGCACTTGTGTTAGTGTTGAAAAACCACTTTTTGCACTTGTGTTAGTGTTGAAAAACCACTTTTCGCACTTGTGTTAGTGTTGAAAAACCACTTTTCGCACTTGTGTTAGTGTTGAAAAACCACTTTTCGCACTTGTGTTAGTGTTGAAAAACCACTTTTCGCACTTGTGTTAGTGTGGAAAACCCACTTTTCGCACTTGTGTTAGTGTTGAAAAACCACTTTTTGCACTTGTGTTAGTGTTGAAAAACCACTTTTCGCACTTGTGTTAGTGTTGAAAAACCACTTTTCGCACTTGTATTAGTGTTGAAAAACCACTTTTCGCACTTGTATTAGTGTGGAAAAACCACTTTTCGCACTTGTGTTAGTGTTGAAAAACCACTTTTCGCACTTGTGTTAGTGTTGAAAAACCACTTTTCGCACTTGTGTTAGTGTTGAAAAACCACTTTTCGCACTTGTGTTAGTGTGGAAAACCCACTTTTCGCACTTGTGTTAGTGTTGAAAAACCACTTTTTGCACTTGTGTTAGTGTTGAAAAACCACTTTTCGCACTTGTGTTTGTGTTGAAAAACTACTTTTCGCACTTGTGTTAGTGCAGGAAACCACTTTTGCACTTGTATTAGTGTGGAAAAAACACTTTTCGCACTTGTGTTAGTGTTGAAAAACCACTTTTCGCACTTGTGTTAGTGTTGAAAAACCACTTTTCGCACTTGTGTTGGTGCAGGAAACCACTTTTGCACTTGTATTAGTGTGGAAAAAACACTTTTCGCACTTGTGTTAGTGTTGAAAAACCACTTTTCGCACTTGTGTTAGTGTTGAAAAACCACTTTTCGCACTTGTATTGGTGCAGGAAACCACTTTTGCACTTGTATTAGTGTGGAAAAACCACTTTTCGCACTTGTATTAGTGTTGAAAAACCACTTATCGCACCTGTGTTGGTGCAGGAAACCACTTTTGCACTTGTATTACTGTGGAAAAACCACTTTTCGCACTTGTGTTAGTGTTGAAAAACCACTTTTCGCACTTGTGTTAGTGTTGAAAAACCACTTTTCGCACTTGTGTTGGTGCAGGAAACCACTTTTGCACTTGTATTAGTGTGGAAAAAACCACTTTTCGCACTTGTGTTAGTGTTGAAAAACCACTTTTCGCACTTGTGTTAGTGTTGAAAAACCACTTTTCGCACTTGTGTTGGTGCAGGAAACCAGTTTTGCACTTGTATTAGTGTGGAAAAAACACTTTTCGCACTTGTGTTAGTGTTGAAAAACCACTTTTCGCACTTGTGTTGGTGCAGGAAACCACTTTTGCACTTGTATTAGTGCGGAAAAAACACTTTTTGCACTTGTGATAGTGTTGAAAAACCACTTTTCGCACTTGTGTTAGTGTTGAAAAACCACTTTTCGCACTTGTGTTAGTGTTGAAAAACCACTTTTCGCACTTGTGTTGGTGCAGGAAACCACTTTTGCACTTGTATTAGTGTGGAAAAAACACTTTTTGCACTTGTGATCGTGTTGAAAAACCACTTTTCGCACTTGTGTTAGTGTTGAAAAACCACTTTTCGCACTTGTGTTGGTTCAGGAAACCACTTTTGCACTTGTATTAGTGTGGCAAAACCACTTTTCACACTTGTGTTAGTGTGGAAAAAACACTTTTCGCACTTGTGTTAGTGTTGAAAAACCACTTTTCGCACTTGTGTTAGTGTTGAAAAACCACTTTTCGCACTTGTGTTGGTGCAGGAAACCACTTTTGCACTTGTATTAGTGTGGAAAAACCACTTTTCGCACTTGTGTTCGTGTTGAAAAACCACTTTTCGCACTTGTGTTAGTGTTGAAAACCACTTTTCGCACTTGTGTTAGTGTTGAAAAACCACTTTTCGCACTTGTGTTGGGGCAGGAAACCACTTTTGCACTTGTATTAGTGTGGAAAAAACACTTTTCGCACTTGTGTTAGTGTTGAAAAACCACTTTTCGAACTTGTGTTAGTGTTGAAAAACCACTTTTCGCACTTGTGTTGGTGCAGGAAACCACTTTTGCACTTGTATTAGTGTGGAAAAAACACT
Organism: Myxine glutinosa; assembly: GCF_964187855.1. NCBI lineage: Eukaryota > Metazoa > Chordata > Myxini > Myxiniformes > Myxinidae > Myxine > Myxine glutinosa. Next base: position 12,985,345 of record NC_136267.1, read on the forward strand.
TTTTGCACTTGTGATAGTGTTGAAAAACCACTTTTCGCACTTGTGTTAGTGTTGAAAAACCACTTTTCGCACTTGTGTTGGTGCAGGAAACCACTTTTGCACTTGTATTAGTGTGGAAAAACCACTTTTCGAACTTGTGTTAGTGTTGAAAAACCACTTTTCGCACTTGTGTTAGTGTGGAAAAAACACTTTTCGCACTTGTGTTAGTGTTGAAAAACTACTTTTCGCACTTGTGTTGGTGTTGAAAAACCACTTTTCGCACTTGTGTTGGTGCAGGAAACCACTTTTGCACTTGTATTAGTGTGTAAAAAACACTTTTTCCACTTGTGATAGTGTTGAAAAACCACTTTTCGCACTTGTGTTAGTGTTGAAAAACCACTTTTCGCACTTGTGTTAGTGTGGAAAACCACTTTTCGCACTTGTGTTAGTGTTGAAAAACCACTTTTCGCACTTGTGTTAGTGTTGAAAAACCACTTTTCGCACTTGTGTTAGTGTTGAAAAACCACATTTCGCACTGGTGATAGTGTTGAAAAACCACTTTTCGCACTTGTATTGGTGCAGGAAACCACTTTTGCACTTGTATTGGTGCAGGAAACAACTTTTGCACTTTTATTAGTGTGGAAAAAGCACTTTTTGCACTTGTGATAGTGTTGAAAAACCACTTTTCGCACTTGTGATAGTGTTGAAAAACCACTTTTTGCACCTGGGTTGGTGCAGGAAACCACTTTTGCACTTGCATTAGTGTGGAAAAACCACTTTTCGCACTTGTGTTAGTGTTGAAAAACCACTTTTCGCACTTGTGTTGGTGCAGGAAACCAGTTTTGCACTTGTATTAGTGTGGAAAAAACACTTTTCGCACTTGTGTTAGTGTTGAAAAACCACTTTTCGCATTTGTATTGGTGCAGGAAACCACTTTTGCACTTGTATTGGTGCAGGAAACCACTTTTGCACTTTTATTAGTGTGGAAAAAGCACTTTTTGCACTTGTGATAGTGTTGAAAAACCACTTTTCGCACTGGCGATAGTGTTGAAAAACCACTTTTTGCACCTGGGTTGGTGCAGGAAACCACTTTTGCACTTGCATTAGTGTGGAAAAACCACTTTTCGCACTTGTGTTAGTGTTGAAAAACCACTTTTCGCACTTGTGTTAGTGTTGAAAAACCACTTTTCACACTTGTGTTAGTGTGGAAAAAACACTTTTCGCACTTGTGTTAGTGTTGAAAAACCACTTTTCGCACTTGTGTTAGTGTTGAAAACCACTTTTCGCACTTGTGTTAGTGTTGAAAAACCACTTTTCGCACTTGTGTTCGTGTTGAAAAACCACTTTTCGCACTTGTGTTAGTGTTGAAAACCACTTTTCGCACTTGTGTTAGTGTTGAAAAACCACTTTTCGCACTTGTGTTGGGGCAGGAAACCACTTTTGCACTTGTATTAGTGTGGAAAAAACACTTTTCGCACTTGTGTTAGTGTTGAAAAACCACTTTTCGAACTTGTGTTAGTGTTGAAAAACCACTTTTCGCACTTGTGTTGGTGCAGGAAACCACTTTTGCACTTGTATTAGTGTGGAAAAAACACTTTTTGCACTTGTGATAGTGTTGAAAAACCACTTTTCGCACTTGTGTTAGTGTTGAAAAACCACTTTTCGCACTTGTGTTGGTGCAGGAAACCACTTTTGCACTTGTATTAGTGTGGAAAAACCACTTTTCGCACTTGTGTTAGTGTTGAAAAACCACTTTTCGCACTTGTGTTAGTGTGGAAAAAACACTTTTCGCACTTGTGTTAGTGTTGAAAAACTACTTTTCGCACTTGTGTTAGTGTTGAAAAACCACTTTTCGCACTTGTGTTGGTGCAGGAAACCACTTTTGCACTTGTATTAGTGTGTAAAAAACACTTTTTCCACTTGTGATAGTGTTGAAAAACCACTTTTCGCACTTGTGTTAGTGTTGAAAAACCACTTTTCGCACTTGTGTTGGTGCAGGAAACCACTTTTGCACTTGTATTATTGTGGAAAAACCACTTTTCGCACTTGTGCTAGTGTTGAAAAACCACTTTTCGCACTTGTGTTAGTGTTGTAAAACCACTTTTCGCACTTGTGTTGGTGCAGGAAACCACTTTTGCACTTGTATTGGTGTGGAAAAAACACTTTTTGCACTTGTGATAGTGTTGAAAAACCACTTTTCGCACTTGTGTTAGTGTTGAAAAACCACTTTTCGCACTTGTGTTGGTGCAGGAAACCATTTTTGCACTTGTATTAGTGTGGAAAAAACACTTTTTGCACTTGTGATAGTGTTGAAAAACCACTTTTCGCACTTGTGTTAGTGTTGAAAAACCACTTTTCGCACTTGTGTTGGTGCAGGAAACCACTTTTGCACTTGTATTAGTGTGGAAAAACCACTTTTCGCACTTGTGTTCGTGTTGAAAAACCACTTTTCGCACTTGTGTTAGTGTTGAAAACCACTTTTCGCACTTGTGTTAGTGTTGAAAAACCACTTTTCGCACTTGTGTTGGGGCAGGAAACCACTTTTGCACTTGTATTAGTGTGGAAAAAACACTTTTCGCACTTGTGTTAGTGTTGAAAAACCACTTTTCGAACTTGTGTTAGTGTTGAAAAACCACTTTTCGCACTTGTGTTGGTGCAGGAAACCACTTTTGCACTTGTATTAGTGTGGAAAAAACACTTTTTGCACTTGTGATAGTGTTGAAAAACCACTTTTCGCACTTGTGTTAGTGTTGAAAAACCACTTTTCGCACTTGTGTTGGTGCAGGAAACCACTTTTGCACTTGTATTAGTGTGGAAAAACCACTTTTCGAACTTGTGTTAGTGTTGAAAAACCACTTTTCGCACTTGTGTTAGTGTGGAAAAAACACTTTTCGCACTTGTGTTAGTGTTGAAAAACTACTTTTCGCACTTGTGTTGGTGTTGAAAAACCACTTTTCGCAATTGTGTTGGTGCAGGAAACCACTTTTGCACTTGTATTAGTGTGTAAAAAACACTTTTTCCACTTGTGATAGTGTTGAAAAACCACTTTTCGCACTTGTGTTAGTGTTGAAAAACCACTTTTCGCACTTGTGTTAGTGTGGAAAACCACTTTTCGCACTTGTGTTAGTGTTGAAAAACCACTTTTCGCACTTGTGTTAGTGTTGAAAAACCACTTTTCGCACTTGTGTTAGTGTTGAAAAACCACATTTCGCACTGGTGATAGTGTTGAAAAACCACTTTTCGCACTTGTATTGGTGCAGGAAACCACTTTTGCACTTGTATTGGTGCAGGAAACAACTTTTGCACTTTTATTAGTGTGGAAAAAGCACTTTTTGCACTTGTGATAGTGTTGAAAAACCACTTTTCGCACTTGTGATAGTGTTGAAAAACCACTTTTTGCACCTGGGTTGGTGCAGGAAACCACTTTTGCACTTGCATTAGTGTGGAAAAACCACTTTTCGCACTTGTGTTAGTGTTGAAAAACCACTTTTCGCACTTGTGTTGGTGCAGGAAACCACTTTTGCACTTGTATTGGTGCAGGAAACCACTTTTGCACTTTTATTAGTGTGGAAAAAGCACTTTTTGCACTTGTGATAGTGTTGAAAAACCACTTTTCGCACTGGTGATAGTGTTGAAAAACCACTTTTTGCACCTGGGTTGGTGCAGGAAACCACTTTTGCACTTGCATTAGTGTGGAAAAACCACTTTTCGCACTTGTGTTAGTGTTGAAAAACCACTTTTCGCACTTGTGTTAGTGTTGAAAAACCACTTTTCACACTTGTGTTAGTGTGGAAAAAACACTTTTCGCACTTGTGTTAGTGTTGAAAAACCACTTTTCGCACTTGTGTTAGTGTTGAAAACCACTTTTCGCACTTGTGTTAGTGTTGAAAAACCACTTTTAGCACTTGTGTTCGTGTTGAAAAACCACTTTTCGCACTTGTGTTAGTGTTGAAAACCACTTTTCGCACTTGTGTTAGTGTTGAAAAACCACTTTTCGCACTTGTGTTGGGGCAGGAAACCACTTTTGCACTTGTATTAGTGTGGAAAAAACACTTTTCGCACTTGTGTTAGTGTTGAAAAACCACTTTTCGCACTTGTGTTGGTGCAGGAAACCACTTTTGCACTTGTATTAGTGTGGAAAAAACACTTTTTGCACTTGTGATAGTGTTGAAAAACCACTTTTCGCACATGTGTTAGTGTTGAAAAACCACTTTTCGCACTTGTGTTGGTGCAGGAAACCACTTTTGCACTTGTATTAGTGTGGAAAAACCACTTTTCGCACTTGTGTTAGTGTTGAAAAACCACTTTTCGCACTTGTGTTAGTGTGGAAAAAACACTTTTCGCACTTGTGTTAGTGTTGAAAAACTACTTTTCGCACTTGTGTTAGTGTTGAAAAACCACTTTTCGCACTTGTGTTGGTGCAGGAAACCACTTTTGCACTTGTATTAGTGTGTAAAAAACACTTTTTCCACTTGTGATAGTGTTGAAAAACCACTTTTCGCACTTGTGTTAGTGTTGAAAAACCACTTTTCACACTTGTGTTGGTGCGGGAAACCACTTTTGCACTTGTATTAGTGTGGAAAATCCACTTTTCGCACTTGTGTTAGTGATGAAAAACCACTTTTCGCACTTGTGTTAGTGTTGAAAAACCACTTTTCACACTTGTATTGGTGCAGGAAACAACTTTTGCACTTGTATTATTGTGGAAAACCACTTTTCGCACTTGTGCTAGTGTTGAAAAACTACTTTTCGCACTTGTGTTAGTGTTGAAAAACCACTTTTCGCACTTGTGTTGGTGCAGGAAACCACTTTTGCACTTGTATTGGTGTGGAAAAAACACTTTTTGCACTTGTGATAGTGTTGAAAAACCACTTTTCGCACTTGTGTTAGTGTTGAAAAACCACTTTTCGCACTTGTGTTGGTGCAGGAAACCATTTTTGCACTTGTATTAGTGTGGAAAAAACACTTTTTGCACTTGTGATAGTGTTGAAAAACCACTTTTCGCACTTGTGTTAGTGTTGAAAAACCACTTTTCGCACTTGTGTTGGTGCAGGAAACCACTTTTGCACTTGTATTAGTGTGGAAAAACCACTTTTCGCACTTGTGTTAGTGTTGAAAAACCACTTTTCGCACTTGTGTTAGTGTTGAAAAACCACTTTTCGCACTTGTGTTGGTGCAGGAAACCACTTTTGCACTTGTATTAGTGTGGAAAAAACACTTTTCGCACTTGTGTTAGTGTTGAAAAACCACTTTTCGCACTTGTGTTAGTGTTGAAAAACTTCTTTTCGCACTTGTGTTGGTGCAGGAAACCACTTTTGCACTTGTATTAGTGTGGAAAAAGCACTTTTTGCACTTGTGATAGTGTTGAAAAACCACTTTTCGCACTTGTGTTAGTGTTGAAAAACCACATTTCGCACTTGTGTTGGTGCAGGAAACCACTTTTGCACTTGTATTAGTGTGGAAAACCACTTTTCGCACTTGTGTTAGTGTTGAAAAACCACTTTTCGCACTTGTGTTAGTGTTGAAAAACCACTTTTTGCACTTGTGATAGTGTTGAAAAACCACTTTTCGCACTGGTGATAGTGTTGAAAAACCACTTTTTGCACCTGGGTTGGTGCAGGAAACCACTTTTGCACTTGCATTAGTGTGGAAAAACCACTTTTCGCACTTGTGTTAGTGTTGAAAAACCACTTTTCGCACTTGTGTTAGTGTTGAAAAACCACTTTTCGCACTTGTGTTAGTGTGGGAAACCCACTTTTCGCACTTGTGTTAGTGTTGAAAAACCACTTTTTGCACTTGTGTTAGTGTTGAAAAACCACTTTTCGCACTTGTGTTAGTGTTGAAAAACCACTTTTCGCACTTGTGTTAGTGTGGAAAACCCACTTTTCGCACTTGCGTTAGTGTTGAAAAACCACTTTTTGCACTTGTGTTAGTGTTGAAAAACCACTTTTTGCACTTGTGTTAGTGTTGAAAAACCACTTTTCGCACTTGTGTTAGTGTTGAAAAACTACTTTTCGCACTTGTGTTGGTGCTGAAAAACCACTTTTCGCACTTGTATTAGTGTGGAAAAACCACTTTTCGCACTTGTGTTAGTGTTGAAAAACCACTTTTCGCACTTGTGTTAGTGTTGAAAAACCACTTTTTGCACTTGTGTTAGTGTTGAAAAACCACTTTTCGCACTTGTGTTAGTGTTGAAAAACCACTTTTCGCACTTGTGTTGGTGCAGGAAACCAGTTTTGCACTTGTATTAGTGTGGAAAAAACACTTTTCGCACTTGTGTTAGTGTTGAAAAACCACTTTTCGCACTTGTGTTGGTGCAGGAAACCACTTTTGCACTTGTATTAGTGTGGAAAAAACACTTTTTGCACTTGTGATAGTGTTGAAAAACCACTTTTCGCACTTGTGTTAGTGTTGAAAAACCACTTTTCGCACTTGTGTTAGTGTTGAAAAACCACTTTTCGCACTTGTGTTGGTGCAGGAAACCACTTTTGCACTTGTATTAGTGTGGAAAAAACACTTTTTGCACTTGTGATCGTGTTGAAAAACCACTTTTCGCACTTGTGTTAGTGTTGAAAAACCACTTTTTGCACTTGTGTTGGTGTTGAAAAACCACTTTTCGCACTTGTGTTAGTGTTGAAAAACCACTTTTCGCACTTGTGTTGGTGCAGGAAACCAGTTTTGCACTTGTATTAGTGTGGAAAAAACACTTTTCGCACTTGTGTTAGTGTTGAAAAACCACTTTTCGCACTTGTGTTGGTGCAGGAAACCACTTTTGCACTTGTATTAGTGTGGAAAAAACACTTTTTGCACTTGTGATAGTGTTGAAAAACCACTTTTCGCACTTGTGTTAGTGTTGAAAAACCACTTTTCGCACTTGTGTTGGTGCAGGAAACCACTTTTGCACTTGTATTAGTGTGGAAAAACCACTTTTCGCACTTGTGTTAGTGTTGAAAAACCACTTTTCGCACTTGTGTTAGTGTGGAAAAAACACTTTTCACACTTGTGTTAGTGTTGAAAAACTACTTTTCACACTTGTGTTAGTGTTGAAAAACCACTTTTCGCACTTGTGTTAGTGTTGAAAAACCACTTTTCGCACTTGTGTTAGTGTGGAAAAAACACTTTTCACACTTGTGTTAGTGTTGAAAAACTACTTTTCGCACTTGTGTTAGTGTTGAAAAACCACTTTTCGCACTTGTGTTAGTGTTGAAAAACCACGTTTCGCACTTGTGTTGGTGCAGGAAACCACTTTTGCACTTGTATTAGTGTGGAAAAACCACTTTTCGCACTTGTGTTCGTGTTGAAAAACCACTTTTCGCACTTGTGTTAGTGTTGAAAACCACTTTTCGCACTTGTGTTAGTGTTGAAAAACCACTTTTCGCACTTGTGTTGGGGCAGGAAACCACTTTTGCACTTGTATTAGTGTGGAAAAAACACTTTTCGCACTTGTGTTAGTGTTGAAAAACCACTTTTCGAACTTGTGTTAGTGTTGAAAAACCACTTTTCGCACTTGTGTTGGTGCAGGAAACCACTTTTGCACTTGTATTAGTGTGGAAAAAACACTTTTTGCACTTGTGATAGTGTTGAAAAACCACTTTTCGCACTTGTGTTAGTGTTGAAAAACCACTTTTCGCACTTGTGTTGGTGCAGGAAACCACTTTTGCACTTGTATTAGTGTGGAAAAACCACTTTTCGCACTTGTGTTAGTGTTGAAAAACCACTTTTCGCACTTGTGTTAGTGTGGAAAAACCACTTTTCGCACTTGTGTTGGGGGCAGGAAACCACTTTTGCACTTGTATTAGTGTGGAAAAAACACTTTTCGCACTTGTGTTAGTGTTGAAAAACCACTTTTCGAACTTGTGTTAGTGTTGAAAAACCACTTTTCGCACTTGTGTTGGTGCAGGAAACCACTTTTGCACTTGTATTAGTGTGGAAAAAACACTTTTTGCACTTGTGATAGTGTTGAAAAACCACTTTTCGCACTTGTGTTAGTGTTGAAAAACCACTTTTCGCACTTGTGTTGGTGCAGGAAACCACTTTTGCACTTGTATCAGTGTGGAAAAACCACTTTTCGCACTTGTGTTAGTGTTGAAAAACCACTTTTTGCACTTGTGTTAGTGTTGTAAAATCACTTTTCGCACTTGTGTTGGTGCAGGAAACCACTTTTGCACTTGTATCAGTGTTGAAAAACCACTTTTCGCACTTGTGTTAGTGTTGAAAAACCACTTTTCGCACTTGTGTTGGTGCAGGAAACCACTTTTGCACTTGTATTAGTGTGGGAAAACCACTTTTCGCACTTGTGTTAGTGTGGAAAAAACACTTTTCGCACTTGTGTTAGTGTTGAAAAACCACTTTTCGCACTTGTGTTAGTGTTCAAAAACCACTTTTCGCACTTGTGTTGGTGCAGGAAACCACTTTTGCACTTGTATTAGTGTGGAAAAACCACTTTTCGCACTTGTGTTCGTGTTGAAAAACCACTTTTCGCACTTGTGTTAGTGTTGAAAACCACTTTTCGCACTTGTGTTAGTGTTGAAAAACCACTTTTCGCACTTGTGTTGGGGCAGGAAACCACTTTTGCACTTGTATTAGTGTGGAAAAACCACTTTTCGCACTTGTGTTCGTGTTGAAAAACCACTTTTCGCACTTGTGTTAGTGTTGAAAAACCACTTTTCGCACTTGTGTTGGTGCAGGAAACCACTTTTGCACTTGTATTAGTGTGGAAAAAACACTTTTTGCACTTGTGATAGTGTTGAAAAACCACTTTTCGCACATGTGTTAGTGTTGAAAAACCACTTTTCGCACTTGTGTTGGTGCAGGAAACCACTTTTGCACTTGTATTAGTGTGGAAAAAACACTTTTCGCACTTGTGTTAGTGTTGAAAAACCACTTTTCGCACTTGTGTTAGTGTTGAAAAACCACTTTTCGCACTTGTGTTGGTGCAGGAAACCACTTTTGCACTTGTATTAGTGTGGAAAAAGCACTTTTTGCACTTGTGATAGTGTTGAAAAACCACTTTTCGCACTTGTGTTAGTGTTGTAAAACCACTTTTCGCACTTGTGTTGGTGCAGGAAACCACTTTTGCACTTGTATCAGTGTGGAAAAACCACTTTTTGCACTTGTATTAGTGTGGAAAAAGCACTTTTTGCACTTGTGATAGTGTTGAAAAACCACTTTTCACACTTGTGTTAGTGTTGAAAAACCACATTTCGCACTTGTGTTGGTGCAGGAAACCACTTTTGCACTTGTATTAGTGTGGAAAACCACTTTTCGCACTTGTGTTAGTGTTGAAAAACCACTTTTCGCACTTGTGTTAGTGTTGAAAAACCACTTTTCGCACTTGTGTTAGTGTTGAAAAACCACATTTCGCACTGGTGATAGTGTTGAAAAACCACTTTTCGCACTTGTATTGGTGCAGGAAACCACTTTTGCACTTGTATTGGTGCAGGAAACAACTTTTGCACTTTTATTAGTGTGGAAAAAGCACTTTTTGCACTTGTGATAGTGTTGAAAAACCACTTTTCGCACTTGTGTTAGTGTTGAAAAACCACTTTTCGCACTTGTGTTGGTGCAGGAAACCACTTTTGCACTTGTATCAGTGTGGAAAAACCACTTTTCGCACTTGTGTTAGTGTTGAAAAACCACTTTTTGCACTTGTGTTAGTGTTGTAAAATCACTTTTCGCACTTGTGTTGGTGCAGGAAACCACTTTTGCACTTGTATCAGTGTTGAAAAACCACTTTTCGCACTTGTGTTAGTGTTGAAAAACCACTTTTCGCACTTGTGTTGGTGCAGGAAACCACTTTTGCACTTGTATTAGTGTGGGAAAACCACTTTTCGCACTTGTGTTAGTGTGGAAAAAACACTTTTCGCACTTGTGTTAGTGTTGAAAAACCACTTTTCGCACTTGTGTTAGTGTTCAAAAACCACTTTTCGCACTTGTGTTGGTGCAGGAAACCACTTTTGCACTTGTATTAGTGTGGAAAAACCACTTTTCGCACTTGTGTTCGTGTTGAAAAACCACTTTTCGCACTTGTGTTAGTGTTGAAAACCACTTTTCGCACTTGTGTTAGTGTTGAAAAACCACTTTTCGCACTTGTGTTGGGGCAGGAAACCACTTTTGCACTTGTATTAGTGTGGAAAAACCACTTTTCGCACTTGTGTTCGTGTTGAAAAACCACTTTTCGCACTTGTGTTAGTGTTGAAAAACCACTTTTCGCACTTGTGTTGGTGCAGGAAACCACTTTTGCACTTGTATTAGTGTGGAAAAAACACTTTTTGCACTTGTGATAGTGTTGAAAAACCACTTTTCGCACATGTGTTAGTGTTGAAAAACCACTTTTCGCACTTGTGTTGGTGCAGGAAACCACTTTTGCACTTGTATTAGTGTGGAAAAAACACTTTTCGCACTTGTGTTAGTGTTGAAAAACCACTTTTCGCACTTGTGTTAGTGTTGAAAAACCACTTTTCGCACTTGTGTTGGTGCAGGAAACCACTTTTGCACTTGTATTAGTGTGGAAAAAGCACTTTTTGCACTTGTGATAGTGTTGAAAAACCACTTTTCGCACTTGTGTTAGTGTTGTAAAACCACTTTTCGCACTTGTGTTGGTGCAGGAAACCACTTTTGCACTTGTATCAGTGTGGAAAAACCACTTTTTGCACTTGTATTAGTGTGGAAAAAGCACTTTTTGCACTTGTGATAGTGTTGAAAAACCACTTTTCACACTTGTGTTAGTGTTGAAAAACCACATTTCGCACTTGTGTTGGTGCAGGAAACCACTTTTGCACTTGTATTAGTGTGGAAAACCACTTTTCGCACTTGTGTTAGTGTTGAAAAACCACTTTTCGCACTTGTGTTAGTGTTGAAAAACCACTTTTCGCACTTGTGTTAGTGTTGAAAAACCACATTTCGCACTGGTGATAGTGTTGAAAAACCACTTTTCGCACTTGTATTGGTGCAGGAAACCACTTTTGCACTTGTATTGGTGCAGGAAACAACTTTTGCACTTTTATTAGTGTGGAAAAAGCACTTTTTGCACTTGTGATAGTGTTGAAAAACCACTTTTCGCACTTGTGATAGTGTTGAAAAACCACTTTTTGCACCTGGGTTGGTGCAGGAAACCACTTTTGCACTTGCATTAGTGTGGAAAAACCACTTTTCGCACTTGTGTTAGTGTTGAAAAACCACTTTTCGCACTGGTGTTGGTGCAGGAAACCAGTTTTGCACTTGTATTAGTGTGGAAAAAACACTTTTCGCACTTGTGTTAGTGTTGAAAAACCACTTTTCGCACTTGTATTGGTGCAGGAAACCACTTTTGCACTTGTATTGGTGCAGGAAACCACTTTTGCACTTTTATTAGTGTGGAAAAAGCACTTTTTGCACTTGTGATAGTGTTGAAAAACCACTTTTCGCACTGGTGATAGTGTTGAAAAACCACTTTTTGCACCTGGGTTGGTGCAGGAAACCACTTTTGCACTTGCATTAGTGTGGAAAAACCACTTTTCCCACTTGTGTTAGTGTTGAAAAACCACTTTTCGCACTTGTGTTAGTGTTGAAAAACCACTTTTCACACTTGTGTTAGTGTGGAAAAACACTTTTCGCACTTGTGTTAGTGTTGAAAAACCACTTTTCGCACTTGTGTTAGTGTTGAAAACCACTTTTCGCACTTGTGTTAGTGTTGAAAAACCACTTTTCGCACTTGTGTTCGTGTTGAAAAACCACTTTTCGCACTTGTGTTGGTGCAGGAAACCACTTTTGCACTTGTATCAGTGTGGAAAAACCACTTTTCGCACTTGTGTTAGTGTTGAAAAACCACTTTTCGCACTTGTGTTAGTGTTGTAAAATCACTTTTCGCACTTGTGTTGGTGCAGGAAACCACTTTTGCACTTGTATCAGTGTTGAAAAACCACTTTTCGCACTTGTGTTAGTGTTGAAAAACCACTTTTCGCACTTGTGTTGGTGCAGGAAACCACTTTTGCACTTGTATTAGTGTGGGAAAACCACTTTTCGCACTTGTGTTAGTGTGGAAAAAACACTTTTCGCACTTGTGTTAGTGTTGAAAAACCACTTTTCGCACTTGTGTTAGTGTTCAAAAACCACTTTTCGCACTTGTGTTGGTGCAGGAAACCACTTTTGCACTTGTATTAGTGTGGAAAAAACACTTTTTGCACTTGTGATAGTGTTGAAAAACCACTTTTCGCACATGTGTTAGTGTTGAAAAACCACTTTTCGCACTTGTGTTGGTGCAGGAAACCACTTTTGCACTTGTATTAGTGTGGAAAAAACACTTTTCGCACTTGTGTTAGTGTTGAAAAACCACTTTTCGCACTTGTGTTAGTGTTGAAAAACCACTTTTCGCACTTGTGTTGGTGCAGGAAACCACTTTTGCACTTGTATTAGTGTGGAAAAAGCACTTTTTGCACTTGTGATAGTGTTGAAAAACCACTTTTCGCACTTGTGTTAGTGTTGTAAAACCACTTTTCGCACTTGTGTTGGTGCAGGAAACCACTTTTGCACTTGTATCAGTGTGGAAAAACCACTTTTTGCACTTGTATTAGTGTGGAAAAAGCACTTTTTGCACTTGTGATAGTGTTGAAAAACCACTTTTCACACTTGTGTTAGTGTTGAAAAACCACATTTCGCACTTGTGTTGGTGCAGGAAACCACTTTTGCACTTGTATTAGTGTGGAAAACCACTTTTCGCACTTGTGTTAGTGTTGAAAAACCACTTTTCGCACTTGTGTTAGTGTTGAAAAACCACTTTTCGCACTTGTGTTAGTGTTGAAAAACCACATTTCGCACTGGTGATAGTGTTGAAAAACCACTTTTCGCACTTGTATTGGTGCAGGAAACCACTTTTGCACTTGTATTGGTGCAGGAAACAACTTTTGCACTTTTATTAGTGTGGAAAAAGCACTTTTCGCACTTGTGATAGTGTTGAAAAACCACTTTTTGCACCTGGGTTGGTGCAGGAAACCACTTTTGCACTTGCATTAGTGTGGAAAAACCACTTTTCGCACTTGTGTTAGTGTTGAAAAACCACTTTTCGCACTTGTGTTGGTGCAGGAAACCAGTTTTGCACTTGTATTAGTGTGGAAAAAACACTTTTCGCACTTGTGTTAGTGTTGAAAAACCACTTTTCGCACTTGTATTGGTGCAGGAAACCACTTTTGCACTTGTATTGGTGCAGGAAACCACTTTTGCACTTTTATTAGTGTGGAAAAAGCACTTTTTGCACTTGTGATAGTGTTGAAAAACCACTTTTCGCACTGGTGATAGTGTTGAAAAACCACTTTTTGCACCTGGGTTGGTGCAGGAAACCACTTTTGCACTTGCATTAGTGTGGAAAAACCACTTTTCGCACTTGTGTTAGTGTTGAAAAACCACTTTTCGCACTTGTGTTAGTGTTGAAAAACCACTTTTCACACTTGTGTTAGTGTGGAAAAACACATTTCGCACTTGTGTTAGTGTTGAAAAACCACTTTTCGCACTTGTGTTAGTGTTGAAAACCACTTTTCGCACTTGTGTTAGTGTTGAAAAACCACTTTTCGCACTTGTGTTCGTGTTGAAAAACCACTTTTCGCACTTGTGTTAGTGTTGAAAACCACTTTTCGCACTTGTGTTAGTGTTGAAAAACCACTTTTCGCACTTGTGTTGGGGCAGGAAACCACTTTTGCACTTGTATTAGTGTGGAAAAAACACTTTTCGCACTTGTGTTAGTGTTGAAAAACCACTTTTCGCACTTGTGTTGGTGCAGGAAACCACTTTTGCACTTGTATTAGTGTGGAAAAAACACTTTTTGCACTTGTGATAGTGTTGAAAAACCACTTTTCGCACTTGTGTTAGTGTTGAAAAACCACTTTTCGCACTTGTGTTGGTGCAGGAAACCACTTTTGCACTTGTATTAGTGTGGAAAAACCACTTTTCGCACTTGTGTTAGTGTTGAAAAACCACTTTTCGCACTTGTGTTAGTGTGGAAAAAACACTTTTCACACTTGTGTTAGTGTTGAAAAACTACTTTTCACACTTGTGTTAGTGTTGAAAAACCACTTTTCGCACTTGTGTTGGTGCAGGAAACCACTTTTGCACTTGTATTAGTGTGTAAAAAACACTTTTTCCACTTGTGATAGTGTTGAAAAACCACTTTTCGCACTTGTGTTAGTGTTGAAAAACCACTTTTCACACTTGTGTTGGTGCAGGAAACCACTTTTGCACTTGTATTAGTGTGGAAAAAACACTTTTTGCACTTGTGATAGTGTTGAAAAACCACTTTTCGCACTTGTGTTAGTGTTGAAAAACCACTTTTCGCACTTGTGTTGGTGCAGGAAACCACTTTTGCACTTGTATTAGTGTGTAAAAAACACTTTTTCCACTTGTGATAGTGTTGAAAAACCACTTTTCGCACTTGTGTTAGTGTTGAAAAACCACTTTTCGCACTTGTGTTGGTGCAGGAAACCATTTTTGCACTTGTATTAGTATGGAAAAAACACTTTTTGCACTTGTGATAGTGTTGAAAAACCACTTTTCGCACTTGTGTTAGTGTTGAAAAACCACTTTTCGCACTTGTGTTGGTGCAGGAAACCACTTTTGCACTTGTATTAGTGTGGAAAAACCACTTTTCACACTTGTGTTAGTGTTGAAAAACCACTTTTCGCACTTGTGTTAGTGTTGAAAAACCACTTTTCGCACTTGTGTTGGTGCAGGAAACCACTTTTGCACTTGTATTATTGTGGAAAAAACACTTTTCGCACTTGTGTTAGTGTTGAAAAACCACTTTTCGCACTTGTGTTAGTGTTGAAAAACTTCTTTTCGCACTTGTGTTGGTGCAGGAAACCACTTTTGCACTTGTATTAGTGTGGAAAAAGCACTTTTTGCACTTGTGATAGTGTTGAAAAACCACTTTTCGCACTTGTGTTAGTGTTGAAAAACCACATTTCGCACTTGTGTTGGTGCAGGAAACCACTTTTGCACTTGTATTAGTGTGGAAAACCACTTTTCGCACTTGTGTTAGTGTTGAAAAACCACTTTTCGCACTTGTGTTAGTGTTGAAAAACCACTTTTTGCACTTGTGATAGTGTTGAAAAACCACTTTTCGCACTGGTGATAGTGTTGAAAAACCACTTTTTGCACCTGGGTTGGTGCAGGAAACCACTTTTGCACTTGCATTAGTGTGGAAAAACCACTTTTCGCACTTGTGTTAGTGTTGAAAAACCACTTTTCGCACTTGTGTTAGTGTTGAAAAACCACTATTCGCACTTGTATTAGTGTGGATAACCACTTTTCGCACTTGTGTTAGTGTTGAAAAACCACTTTTTGCACTTTTATTAGTGTGGAAAAAGCACTTTTTGCACTTGTGATAGTGTTGAAAAACCACTTTTCGCACTGGTGATAGTGTTGAAAAACCACTTTTTGCACCTGGGTTGGTGCAGGAAACCACTTTTGCACTTGCATTAGTGTGGAAAAACCACTTTTCGCACTTGTGTTAGTGTTGAAAAACCACTTTTCGCACTTGTGTTAGTGTTGAAAAACCACTTTTCGCACTTGTGTTAGTGTGGAAAACCCACTTTTCGCACTTGTGTTAGTGTTGAAAAACCACTTTTTGCACTTGTGTTAGTGTTGAAAAACCACTTTTCGCACTTGTGTTAGTGTTGAAAAACCACTTTTCGCACTTGTGTTAGTGTGGAAAACCCACTTTTCGCACTTGTGTTAGTGTTGAAAAACCACTTTTTGCACTTGTGTTAGTGTTGAAAAACCACTTTTCGCACTTGTGTTAGTGTTGAAAAACCACTTTTCGCACTTGTGTTAGTGTTGAAAAACCACTTTTCGCACTTGTGTTAGTGTGGAAAACCCACTTTTCGCACTTGTGTTAGTGTTGAAAAACCACTTTTTGCACTTGTGTTAGTGTTGAAAAACCACTTTTCGCACTTGTGTTAGTGTTGAAAAACCACTTTTCGCACTTGTATTAGTGTTGAAAAACCACTTTTCGCACTTGTATTAGTGTGGAAAAACCACTTTTCGCACTT
This sequence comes from Myxine glutinosa, assembly GCF_964187855.1. Taxonomy (NCBI): domain Eukaryota; kingdom Metazoa; phylum Chordata; class Myxini; order Myxiniformes; family Myxinidae; genus Myxine; species Myxine glutinosa. The sequence goes on from NC_136267.1 coordinate 13,001,340, forward strand.
GTGTTAGTGTTGAAAAACCACTTTTCGCACTTGTGTTATTGTTGAAAAACCACTTTTCGCACTTGTGTTAGTGTTGAAAAACCACTTTTCGCACTTGTGTTAGTGTGGAAAACCCACTTTTCGCACTTGTGTTAGTGTTGAAAAACCACTTTTTGCACTTGTGTTAGTGTTGAAAAACCACTTTTCGCACTTGTGTTTGTGTTGAAAAACTACTTTTCGCACTTGTGTTGGTGCAGGAAACCACTTTTGCACTTGTATTAGTGTGGAAAAAACACTTTTCGCACTTGTGTTAGTGTTGAAAAACCACTTTTCGCACTTGTGTTAGTGTTGAAAAACCACTTTTCGCACTTGTGTTGGTGCAGGAAACCACTTTTGCACTTTTATTAGTGTGGAAAAAGCACTTTTTGCACTTGTGATAGTGTTGAAAAACCACTTTTCGCACTTGTGATAGTGTTGAAAAACCACTTTTTGCACTTGTGTTGGTGCAGGAAACCACTTTTGCACTTGTATTAGTGTGGAAAAAACACTTTTCGCACTTGTGTTAGTGTTGAAAAACCACTTTTCGCACTTGTGTTAGTGTTGAAAAACCACTTTTCGCACTTGTATTGGTGCAGGAAACCACTTTTGCACTTGTATTAGTGTGGAAAAACCACTTTTCGCACTTGTATTAGTGTTGAAAAACCACTTATCGCACCTGTGTTGGTGCAGGAAACCACTTTTGCACTTGTATTAGTGTGGAAAAACCACTTTTCGCACTTGTGTTAGTGTTGAAAAACCACTTTTCGCACTTGTGTTAGTGTTGAAAAACCACTTTTCGCACTTGTGTTGGTGCAGGAAACCACTTTTGCACTTGTATTAGTGTGGAAAAAACCACTTTTCGCACTTGTGTTAGTGTTGAAAAACCACTTTTCGCACTTGTGTTAGTGTTGAAAAACCACTTTTCGCACTTGTGTTAGTGTTGAAAAACTTCTTTTCGCACTTGTGTTGGTGCAGGAAACCACTTTTGCACTTGTATTAGTGTGGAAAAAGCACTTTTTGCACTTGTGATAGTGTTGAAAAACCACTTTTCGCACTTGTGTTAGTGTTGAAAAACCACATTTCGCACTTGTGTTGGTGCAGGAAACCACTTTTGCACTTGTATTAGTGTGGAAAACCACTTTTCGCACTTGTGTTAGTGTTGAAAAACCACTTTTCGCACTTGTGTTAGTGTTGAAAAACCACTTTTTGCACTTGTGATAGTGTTGAAAAACCACTTTTCGCACTGGTGATAGTGTTGAAAAACCACTTTTTGCACCTGGGTTGGTGCAGGAAACCACTTTTGCACTTGCATTAGTGTGGAAAAACCACTTTTCGCACTTGTGTTAGTGTTGAAAAACCACTTTTCGCACTTGTGTTAGTGTTGAAAAACCACTATTCGCACTTGTATTAGTGTGGAAAACCACTTTTCGCACTTGTGTTAGTGTTGAAAAACCACTTTTTGCACTTTTATTAGTGTGGAAAAAGCACTTTTTGCACTTGTGATAGTGTTGAAAAACCACTTTTCGCACTGGTGATAGTGTTGAAAAACCACTTTTTGCACCTGGGTTGGTGCAGGAAACCACTTTTGCACTTGCATTAGTGTGGAAAAACCACTTTTCGCACTTGTGTTAGTGTTGAAAAACCACTTTTCGCACTTGTGTTAGTGTTGAAAAACCACTTTTCGCACTTGTGTTAGTGTGGAAAACCCACTTTTCGCACTTGTGTTAGTGTTGAAAAACCACTTTTTGCACTTGTGTTAGTGTTGAAAAACCACTTTTCGCACTTGTGTTAGTGTTGAAAAACCACTTTTCGCACTTGTGTTAGTGTGGAAAACCCACTTTTCGCACTTGTGTTAGTGTTGAAAAACCACTTTTTGCACTTGTGTTAGTGTTGAAAAACCACTTTTCGCACTTGTGTTAGTGTTGAAAAACCACTTTTCGCACTTGTGTTAGTGTTGAAAAACCACTTTTCGCACTTGTGTTAGTGTGGAAAACCCACTTTTCGCACTTGTGTTAGTGTTGAAAAACCACTTTTTGCACTTGTGTTAGTGTTGAAAAACCACTTTTCGCACTTGTGTTAGTGTTGAAAAACCACTTTTCGCACTTGTATTAGTGTTGAAAAACCACTTTTCGCACTTGTATTAGTGTGGAAAAACCACTTTTCGCACTTGTGTTAGTGTTGAAAAACCACTTTTCGCACTTGTGTTAGTGTTGAAAAACCACTTTTCGCACTTGTGTTAGTGTTGAAAAACCACTTTTCGCACTTGTGTTAGTGTGGAAAACCCACTTTTCGCACTTGTGTTAGTGTTGAAAAACCACTTTTTGCACTTGTGTTAGTGTTGAAAAACCACTTTTCGCACTTGTGTTTGTGTTGAAAAACTACTTTTCGCACTTGTGTTGGTGCAGGAAACCACTTTTGCACTTGTATTAGTGTGGAAAAAACACTTTTCGCACTTGTGTTAGTGTTGAAAAACCACTTTTCGCACTTGTGTTAGTGTTGAAAAACCACTTTTCGCACTTGTGTTGGTGCAGGAAACCACTTTTGCACTTTTATTAGTGTGGAAAAAGCACTTTTTGCACTTGTGATAGTGTTGAAAAACCACTTTTCGCACTTGTGATAGTGTTGAAAAACCACTTTTTGCACTTGTGTTGGTGCAGGAAACCACTTTTGCACTTGTATTAGTGTGGAAAAAACACTTTTCGCACTTGTGTTAGTGTTGAAAAACCACTTTTCGCACTTGTGTTAGTGTTGAAAAACCACTTTTCGCACTTGTATTGGTGCAGAAAACCACTTTTGCACTTGTATTAGTGTGGAAAAACCACTTTTCGCACTTGTATTAGTGTTGAAAAACCACTTATCGCACCTGTGTTGGTGCAGGAAACCACTTTTGCACTTGTATTAGTGTGGAAAAACCACTTTTCGCACTTGTGTTAGTGTTGAAAAACCACTTTTCGCACTTGTGTTAGTGTTGAAAAACCACTTTTCGCACTTGTGTTGGTGCAGGAAACCACTTTTGCACTTGTATTAGTGTGGAAAAAACCACTTTTCGCACTTGTGTTAGTGTTGAAAAACCACTTTTCGCACTTGTGTTAGTGTTGAAAAACCACTTTTCGCACTTGTGTTGGTGCAGGAAACCAGTTTTGCACTTGTATTAGTGTGGAAAAAACACTTTTCGCACTTGTGTTAATGTTGAAAAACCACTTTTCGCACTTGTGTTGGTGCAGGAAACCACTTTTGCACTTGTATTAGTGCGGAAAAAACACTTTTTGCACTTGTGATAGTGTTGAAAAACCACTTTTCGCACTTGTGTTAGTGTTGAAAAACCACTTTTCGCACTTGTGTTAGTGTTGAAAAACCACTTTTCGCACTTGTGTTGGTGCAGGAATCCACTTTTGCACTTGTATTAGTGTGGAAAAAACACTTTTTGCACTTGTGATCGTGTTGAAAAACCACTTTTCGCACTTGTGTTAGTGTTGAAAAACCACTTTTCGCACTTGTGTTGGTTCAGGAAACCACTTTTGCACTTGTATTAGTGTGGCAAAACCACTTTTTGCACTTGTGTTAGCGTTGAAAAACCACTTTTCACACTTGTGTTAGTAGTGTAATAATGTTGCTTCTGGGACACCTCCGTTTAACATGGGAAATCCCTATCTAATGTCATTTACCCCCTTGTCTTTTTCAAAAATCATAAACACCTCTATTTCTCCCACCCTCATCTTTATGAACCTTTTGTCTGTAGTACCTATCCTTAATGTTGTTCATTAGACCACTCAAACACTACAAATATTTGTTTTCTCTTATAGACCTATCATCCTTCTTCTACATATCATCTGGCAGATTAATCTTTGACCCATTCACTTCCATATTGCCCCTAAACACCTCTATTTCTCTCACCCTGTTCTTTACGAACCTTTTAACCTTTTGACATGTTATCCTTATTCATTAGACCACTTAAACACCTGTGATCCTTCTGACCTTATGGACCTTTTAACCTTTTACTCTTAATATCATCTGGTGAATATAACCCACTCAAACAACGACCCTACAAATATTTGTTTATGCGTGGGAAATAATTTAATTCTCTTGCCACTCTCTTCACCATCTAATATATTAACAAAAAAGATGATTGAGTTTGGTTCTTTATTAAGATATTTTAACTGAGCTAAGATAAAATGGTAAACCTCCCTCAATGTTCTTGTTTGAGCACCTCCAGTGCCACATACCATTTTTAAATTAAAGTATATATTTTCCTGACAACCATCAAAGTTTTCCGTCCACTCAAAAATATTTCCATCTTTTTTACCCAATTCACCGGTATTTAAATTAATTCGCTTATTTGTTTTGTGAATTTTTTTACCAGTTGCCTTTTCAATTATACCTATTTGATATTTTTCACATTCATTATGTTTTCCATTTATATACCAAGGTTGATTACACCTCCACTCTTTAGTCTGGTTGATACTTGGTTCTATCATTTATATAATAGTAAAAAAGGCGGCGGTAGCCCGTTAAAATCCCCAACCCCCCCTTTTTAACTTATCACTTATATATATCTTATCACTTATGTATATCTTATCACTTATATATATCTTATCACTTATATATATCTTATCACTTATATATATCTTATCACTTATATACTTATATAACCATAAGGGAGACTATCAATTCCATTTTCTAAAATAAACCTCTTATCATCAAAAGCCCCCAATGCTTTCTTATTCACCTCTTCTGAATATAATTGATGTTTATAACTTCTTATTCCATTAATCTTTCTAAACTCTTCTTTCTTTGTTGTTAAACAGTTATAATAATCCTTAAAGTTTATTGTTTCTTTAATGACATTTTTCTTTACACCTTTTAATTTCTTATCAGTTTTTTCAACGTTATTCACAATGTATTTATAAGCATAAGCCTTAGACCTCAATCCCACAAATTCACTCATGACATTTCCTCCTAATTCATCCTTGAACTTTCCAATCACCTTTTTATTTTTAGAAGAGAACAACTCACTCTCTGGACTGTAATTACTCGTGTCATAGATATTAATGTCTCTTTTCATGTCTGAATAAACATCGTTGGTATTAATTTTCAAAATAAAACTATCTGTATCCATATAAAGTAGATTAACATCATTTTGATATTTCTTCCTCAAGTTATTATAAAAGTAATCATACATTAATGACTTTGATAAATCAAGAATTGTTGTCCCAATATAAATAGGTTTGTTCATTTCAATACTCTCTTTAATCAAATGGATCGCACAAAAGTTCTCAGTAAAGACCTCAGCTCGAGTAAAACTCGGTCTATTAATTAATTTTGATGCTTGTTCCCAAGATGTTGATAATCTGATATTTTGTCTTTTCCTCACATTCTCCATAGTCTTACCAAAGACCGCATTATTCATCAATTTATAAAAGTCTTTCTCAAAATCTGTTTTTGACTCTGTTCTTCTTTGTGTATTAAAATCAATGTACCCCTTTAACCAATGACTTTGATTGAACTTTAGAACCCTATGGATCTTCTCTACTCTTAGACCTTTTGATAAATATTGTCGCAAATTTCTTTGGTGTAGAACATAATTTTTCTTGTTATATAATGTAGTAAGTAATTTTTCTGTTGATTCACCTATATCAAACGATCGTTGATAATCACTCAACCATTCTTTCTTTGGACTTTCTTTCTCACAAGCAAATGGGAGATCTTTGTGTAGGTTATGGAGTTCCTCTGGATATTTTAAATCAATTTCAAAATAATAACCAACTTTTTCTTCATCCAATTCTTTTTGTGTAGAGATACATACATCTTGTAAAACGTTTTTGTAGTCTTTTTCCTTTACCCATCTAAGTTTTCCATAAGGAAGAGCCTGAGACATTGCCCAGCCATACAGGTTGTTTGCGTCATAGTACATCAAGTAAGAACTCTCTTTCGTTGGATCATAATTTGGAAGATATTTGTTATTTGCTTTTGCGTATCTACTCGAGCAGACTTGTGAAATTCCACCTCTTTTTGCCTTTTCAATCATCAAAAGCATATCAACATCGGTTATCAAATCCAAACCTTGTTTTGTCATTTTCAACATCGCACTCCAGGCCAATCCAGGTGCTGTGTAGTAGTGAGCAGGATCCAATCCATATCCAGTGCGACAAACAGATCTAAAGGCTTCAAATACATCGGCCAATAAAAGCACATCAGTTTTGAGATACAAATCGTGATACTCGCCAAGATTCTTGATGTTATATTTTTCCCAAACATTTTGTGCGTGTACATAATCTTTATCAGATATATTACTGTTGTTTAATTTGTTATAGAAATTTTCTTTTGAAGGAAGTTGTGTTTCATTGAATCTCTCAAATGAGTCCATATAGTCATAGGGGTAAATTCCCTTTTGTGTTAGAAAATCTTTATCTAAAAAATACTCTGAAAGACATGGAAACTCTTTTAGATTTTGAACCAAGTTAACCAATGGACTTGCCATGAATTTAAATGTATCAAGAAATCTGATATGAGTAATAGGAGATGTGTGAATTGTTTTTGTGAATGAAATGTATTTCTGATCCGTGTTTGGAATTGCTGAGATACTTCCAGAAGTCTTTGAGAGTTCCTTGATAAATAGATGTGTATCATAATGAGCGTTGTTATGAAGAAAGACAGGAATGAAAGAGGGGAGTTGATAATTAATATTACAACTTTGATGAGCCAGACCTCTATATTTACCAGTGAGATGACAATGGTCTCTAACCTTTAGACCTTTACCAATTTTCTCCTCACAAATATGACAGACATTGTTTTTTATAAATTCCCTTTTTTCTTTACTTGTTAAGGACATTGGTTTATTGGTTTCTCTCATTATCTTGGTTAATCGAACACAGTCTTTTTCTAGTCGTTTCACAAACTCCTCTGGGGTATTTGAGCCTCTATACATCTCTAACTTGTTATATTTATCACCAACGGATGATTTGATATAATAACAAAAACCACAAGGAGTATGTTTTTGATATTTATTTGTGTATGATTCTTTTGGATCTGGAGAAGCAGTATCAATTTTTTCTAAAATACTTTCAAAATCAGCATATATAACAAATGGATGTTTGATCTTTTTATTTTCATCTTTGAATGTGATCTTTGAGCCTTCTTTAGGCATATTGATTACCGTTGATTTATGTTCGCCACAATAATTTGAATGTTTATCTAATCTTTCTTGTGAATTGAAGAAGTTAAGACAACGCAAACAAATATATATTTTATTTGTTCTCTTACAGACTTGTGGTTTTATTAATTTAGCAATATCTTTGATGTATGTATAATGTGAATTTTCGTCTGAATTAAAATATAGAAGATTAATATGAGTTTGTTTACAATTGTCAGAAAGCTTTAAAACCTGAATGTTGTTTGTTTCTGTTAGACCATAAACATTAACTGATAAATTATTCATCTTTTCAAATTTAGGAATATCATTTAAAGTCATCGGAAACTTTAGATCTTTCGTATTTAATGTATTCTCATATTTTTTATAATGAGATACTCTTTCATCATGAAAATGTGGAGGATGTAAGTGTGCTAAAATAGACCAGAGAAAACATTTATTGTCTTTATTTTTGATATTGATAACTGCTTTTCTATTTTTGATAACACTGGGTAAATCAATGTAAGAAGAAGCTTTTAGAGGATCTGATTTAAGAATATGAATGTCTATGTAAATAATTTTTCCTATATTGAATCCACTTCCTACGATTGAATTATCCACATCTTGCTCTTGTTTAATAAGTTCATCATAGACTCCTGATGTTTTAAAATCTTGATATGAAGATATAAAGTGTGGCTCAGTTCTCATGTATGGTGCATCTATAACTCCTTCATCCTTTGTCATTTCTAATTTTACTCCCATATAAAATTTAAGTGGTTTCATTTCCTTTAGTGTTTTTTCAATCAACGTTTGAACAGCAGGTTTAACTATTTCTACAGCATCAACTATAGACTCTGGTTCAGGAGGTTTGAAGTTAAAGACTCTTATTTTAATATGTCCTTTGAATGCACCATCAGAGTTTTTAATAGTAAACAATTTTGACAAGTGTTTGTTAGTTTTAAGATGGGCTTTAAACCCCTTCTTGAGGATGGTTGTTTTACAGACCTTACAATGTTTTGTTTTAGGTGGAAGAGGGGAAAGTTTGTTAAGAATGTTGTATGTATGTTTTGCGGTGAGAATATGTTGTTTATAATATTTTACTTCCTTCTCGCAAGTATCACAATAAACCATATTTATAGCGTGAGAAAACGTGGTGTTTTATATATATCACTGTGCTTAAAATAAAACACTTTTGAGCTTTACAGCTCCGTTTTATATATATCACTGTGCTTAAACTAAAACACTTTTTCACTCAGAATCATCTAAGTCATAACTATCACATGAATACTCAGAATCATACTCAGAGTCATCAATAAAGCTACTCTCATAACTATCATTTGAGCACAAACTATTAGTATCATAACTATCATCACCATCGTCCAAGTTCAATGAAATACTATCATCACTATCGTCCGAGTTCAATGAAATAGTAAAATCTTCACTGCTGTATTGACTCATATTTAATTAGCAAGAAAAATATTCCCATCAATATCTATATACTTTCTTTCATTAACAGATTCAATCTCTACAATTTTTATATCAAAAGTTATCTTTAAATAATCTCTAACTATCATAGAACGAAATGACATTTCACCAGAAATATTAACATCATTCATTTTACTTAGATCTACACCCTTTGGATTATTAAAGAAAATACAAATGTCTCCTCTAGAATTATTAATGGTCTTATCATTCTTTTTCAAAGTATCGTGGTCAATCACTTTTTCAAGCTTTGAATAAATTGCCAGGAGTAGAGGAGAAACTTTTGTTAGATTTACTTTAATGGATGTCTTTCCAGGTATAGTTAGAGCTCTTCCTTTAAATGAAATAGAGGGGCTCATGTTATTTTCCATAACTGGTTTTACCCAAAAATTTCCATATTTATCTTTGTTCAATTTAACATCTTTGACATATTTTTCTATATCTTCCACCGAAGTAGAGATTGATTGAAATTTGTCTTTTGTGCTTTGAAACATTGTATTTATTAATGAATAAACTTGCGTTTAGTTTAAGTAAAAATTTACCACATAAATATGATAAGTTCTGAAGGATATTTAGAATTTCCAGACTCTCCATATGATAAATTAGAGAATTGTCCGGCTTGTGATAGAGTGGGGCTTAATGATGAGGATTCATATAAACAATGTTTATTCTGTGATTATATTCTAATTAATGATAATAAGAAATATAAAAAAACATATAACTCTTTTAAATTAGAACCAAAAATGAATTACTTTACAAGATTAATAAGAGAGATGAATGTTAAGCATTATGGTGATAATACACCATTTCTTACAAGGAAAGAGACTCTTTGTATTGAGGAAATGTATAAGGGTTTAATGATATTTATTATTCAAAATAATTTTAATGGAAATGTTAATACAAGATACTACATAAATAAAATAATGAATTATTTTGAAATTAAACCCGAACTCAGGATAAAATATAGAGTTTCTAAAATAGCTCAAAAAAAGTTAGATGACTTGTTTTCCAAATATATAAATGAATGATTTTTTACCCGTTTGGGAAAATAAGATAAAGTTTAATAACCATAAAAACATTCCAAATTCATTGAGATGTCTAATAGTTGGTTCAAGCGGATGTGGGAAAACCTGTTTACTTTTAAAGATGCTCCTTGGTCCTAATTTTTTAGATTATGATAATTTAATAATTTTTACAAAGTCAAGTTTTCAACCCGAGTATCAACTACTCTCACAGGGTTTTAATGCAGGTCTTAAAAAGGAAGACATTATCGGTTTATTTAAACTTCAAAACAAACTGAATGATTATAATATTGAAGATATAATACAATTATTTTGTGATACACAGAAATCAAAATCGAAACCCATAACTTGTATTCTCAGTGATAATACGGATGATATACCTTCACCTCAAGATTTAGATAAATCAAAAAAGAACCTCGTCATCTTTGATGATTGTGTTAATGAGAGAAACCAAACAGTAATGGATAGCTACTATACAAGAGGGAGACATTCTTCTTGTAATTGTATATATCTTAGTCAATCATATTTTCAACTCCCTCGACGCTCAATAAGAAACAATGCCAATACTTTTATTTTATTTAAGTTAAATTCAATAGATGTAAATAATTTTTGGAGAGATAATTGCTCTACGTTATGTAGTAAAAAAGAATTTGAAAATTATATGAAACACACGATTGGAAAATATAAATATATTGTTGTGAAACAAGATGAGATACTAAATGATATTTTTCAATAAATAAATACAGAAAATGAATACCGAAGAAAGAGAAAGAAAGTTTAAGGAACATCAACAATTAGTTTCAAAAGTTGTTAAACAACAGGAAGAGATAAAGAAGAAACGGAGACAGAAACTAACTGGTGAAGAAGCCTTTGAAAGAAAACAAGAGAAATTCTTTAAACCACTTTTGAAAACTCAACACTCACCTACAGTTCCCACGGTAGAATTTACTCCGAAAAAACTTCAAATGCTCAAAGATTTTAGTCAGATAACAAAACAAGAACTTGGTGAATTAGAATATGATGACGAGGGATTATTTCGGAAACTTGAGGAGGTAAATCAACCCCCTAATTATGTTGTGGAAGCTCTTCAAAACAATGAATATTCGGCGGGTTCAAAAACCAGAGCAGGTCTCATTCCAACAGAAGAACCAGCAGTGTTTCATCTTGTGGAAGAAAAGGTATTGATATTTAATGATGAATTGATGTTCTTGAGTTCTACTCAACCAAATGTTAAATTAACTCCAAGATTAATGTTTCTTCTAACAAACCCCGGATTCAGCGGTTCAAAATATTTTGAGGAACCACTTGATATGGAAAGAGAGGAAGATAGGGTATATATTGAGTTGCTAAATGCACTTGATTATGGAGTTTCTGTTGCTGGTAAAAGTAAGAAGAATGAGAAGGAGAAACATATTATTGATGCTTTAAGTAAGCTTGGTTCGGGTGTTAGTTTTCTTCCAAATGACCCATCACAATTAGTTAATAGGCTATTATTGTTGTTAGGTAGTAAGAAGGCTGGAAACAACAATTGTTTTAATGAATCCTCAGCCATTTTAGATCAGTTGATGAACATGAAAATAATTAATAAATGTCAATACAAAGATATTTTATTAGATATTAAATAAGATGAGAAGCACAATTCTTAGTTTTAATTTCACAACGAGCGATTACACAGCTTCATTCCCTTACCCACTACAACTTGACCCCCTTACCTCATATGAGGCATCTTTGTTGTCAATGGAAACTTACAATACCCTTTTTAATATCACAGAGAAAAACAACAAGTTTAGTTATAATCCAGGAAGTGGATATAAAACTATAACCGTTTCACCTGGAGCTTACGAGATTTCTCAAATATCTTCAGAAGTCTCTCGCCTTATGAAAGAAAAAGGTGATGAACCAAAAAATATTGTAATAGATATTCAAACACACACTTCAAAATCAACTATTAAACTTAAAAATAATTATAAAGTTGATTTCACGATTGAAAATTCGTTTAGAGAGCTATTGGGTTTCTCTTCAAAAAAGATTGAAACTAACGGGACGTTTTACAGTGATAATGTTATCCAAATATCCTCCGGTATAAATTCAGTATTAATTCATTGTGATTTGATTGATGGTGCTTATAACGATGGAATAAGAACAAATACAATATTTTCATTCAGTGCATACTCAACCCCGATTGGTTATAAATTTAATATGGAACCAAAAAATCTTGTCTATTTACCTGTGTCAGGAAAAACCATATACAGAGTAAGTTTTAGGATAACCGACCAAGATAATCGTATGATATCCTTTAATGATGAAATTATATCCATCAGAATTCACCTACGTGAAGTTTTTCAATAAATAAATAATGGTTATTGTGAGAAAACACGAGTTGGGAAAATATAAAATAATTACAGGGGAGGGCATGTTCCTTTCACCAGACTATACAAGGTATGTGGGTAGAGGATACTATAAACCTAAGAGACAACGAGGTGTAGGTCATCAATTTCGAAATAAAGGAGATGGGATAATTGATACTCTAATGGGTATTGGTTCAACCATCCTTAAACATAAAGACCTAATTGATTCAACTGCTTCTGCCGTGGGCTCCGTTGCGGGTGCTATAAAGAGTATAAAAGATGCTCAAAAGGAGTCTCATAAATTACAAGCAATCAAAGAAATAAAAAAAGGTAAAACTCAACTATCTTCACAAGAACGACAAAAAATCATTAAAATACTTGGGTCAGGGTTTCAACAATTTTAATGCTATATAAATACAAGTATGGAAGCGATTGATAGTATCTATGATTTGGATGATACGATTATCATTTCAAACTCCACTAAAAAGGAAGACTATTTTAAGGTAAATGCTATAACAGGAACAGACTGGAATTCAAACGGAACAAAAAGTTTTGAAATAAATAATCAACAAACTTACTTGAATCTAGCTGATAGTTTCTTGCTGTGTAAATTTAAATTCACTAAGGCTGCGAATAATACTAATGCTACACTCGTAAATGATTTCTTCTGGAAAATGTTTGACAGTGTCCGCCTGTATATTGGAACACAAGAGGTTGAAGCGGTTGATTATGTCTCTGCTACATCTGAAATGATGAAATTTACACTATATTCGTTTAGTGATAGAATGGGTAAGGGAGCTGTTGAAGGTTTTATTCCTGATATGTCAACGGGTACAAACGCAGACCCTGGTTATAGTCAAAGGAAGTCAATGTATAATGATGAAACAAAAGCAGTGAATAGTTTTACCGTAGCAGTACCTCTTAAAGGTATATTTGGATTTTGCGATTATGATAAAGTTTTGTATGGTCTTAAAATTAGATTTCAACTACAAAGGAATGATAATGTAAATAGGTTGCTTTTTGGGGATGAAAATGCTTTTGGAGACAACAATAAATTTGTTATTAATGATTTGTGTTGGTATATCAGTGAATATACTCCTAATCTTAAAACGGAAGAGATGTTAAATAGAAGACTTAACTCAAAGAAACCGCTAAATGTATCATACCTTAAAAGAAGATGTCAACACGTTAAACTGGAACACACTACCTACACTTGGAATTTGGGTGTTCTTCAAGGAAAGCCACGATACCTCTGGCTCATTTTTAAAAAACCAGATGGAGAGGACGGTACTAATAAGAATAATGCGCTGAGTGATAATGCTAAGGTGAAACAACTTCGGGTTTCTCTTGATGGCACATTTTATCCGCGAGATAGATTGGAAATTGATTGGGAAAAAAATGATTATGCGGAAGCCTACAAGTCCTACCAAAAGGTGTGTGAAAGTAATGGTAATAATGATCCTATTTTGGATATGGTTGCGTTTCAAAAACTTTATACAATCTACACAATTGACCTGAGTTCTCAAAAGGAAACTATAAAGTCTAATCGAGTGGATACTTCTCTATACATTGAAAGAGGGGAGAGTGAAGAGGTTAATGCATATTGTTTGCTTTTGGAGGAAACAGAATTACAGATTAATACAGATAATGGTGTTATGATTAATATCACATAGGTTTTTTCTCATAAATAAATGGTTGGGGTATATGTTAATCAAATCAATCTTAATAAATTAACATCTTGTATTCAAAATCAAAAGCCTTGTATTATTAATGTTAATACAATTCAAAGAAAAGGAGCTGTAAGAATTGATGTTTTACTCACACACACACAAGTAAAAACACTAAATGATGTTGGATCACTTAAAATTAAAATGACGAAACCTATGTTAAAGAAATATTCAATAGACGAGTCAAGAGGAGGATTTCTCCCGTTTCTAATTCCTTTATTTGCTGGTTTAAGTGCGGCGGGAGCATTGACTGGTGGTATTTCAGCAGCGGTAAAAACTGCTAACGAAAGGAAGGCACAACTAAAAGCTCAAAAAGAATTGGAAAGACATAACAAGGAGTTGGAGAAACAAATTAGTGGAAGTGGTGTAATTGTAGATTTTGCTCAAAAACTTGAAAGTCTACCTGATAAAGCTAGATTGTTGGTTGGAGATATGCTTTCCTCTATCGCTCAAGCGGGTGTTAAACTAACTAAACGGGGTAATGGATTGTATCTTTCTCATAAATAAATGGATAAATGGTTTAAACAATTTGGAAAGAATACAACGTCAAATATAGAACTAGCTAAGTATTGTAAAACACTAAAAATTGATAATGTGGTTATTTGTATGAGAGATGAATTAATACATATAAATAAGAATACAAAGAATATTATTATGAATTTAGACACACAGAATGGTTCTCATTGGGTTTGTATTCATAATAGTCAGGATAAATATTATTTTGATAGTTATGGTATGCCACCACCTGTTGAAGTAATACAATTCTTACAGAATGGTGTTTATCAAACATTCCAAGTTCAAGAAATTAATTCTAAATGTTGTGGCCAATTATGTTTATATGTATTATTTCAACTCAACAATAATGAAAATTTTTATGATATCATTTTTAATCTAATATAAATGACTTATGTTGGAAAAGATGGTTCTATCTTTGGAAAATCCTCTCAGGATATTGATTTATCAAATTATTATACAAAGGCACAGGCTGAACGACAAAAATATAGTGTAAGTAAAAATATTAATATGAAGAATACTTATAAATTAATCAATTATCCAAACCCTACAGATGCGAATGACTTAATTAGATTAAGTGATTTATCACAATATATATTTTTAAAGAAAACAGCACGTTTTGTGAAAGAAGTAAAATTTACAACCACAACACCTGGTTATACTGACCATACACCTTTCCTCATTGAATTTAACTACCTGCTTACAATTGAATTTTATAAAGAAGGACATTTAGTTAATATGCGAATTAATAAATGGGGGTATGATATGCCTGATTTAGGGTATAATTGGTCTTTTTCAATAAACATAGAAGACCTACATGATTTAAATCAGTCTCGTAAAGAAGAATATTATCCACTTGGTGAGGATAAGGATTTATGTGGAAGTACAATTAGTAAACAACAAATACGTGATTTTAAGAAAAGAAAAATATATGATAGTATAGCGATGGTTCGCATGACAAAGAAGGAAGGTAATGAGATAAGGATAGAAAGCCGAGGAATACAAACCGATTTGGTAGTGGGAAGATGGGGTGGTATTACCTGTCATAATATTAATCTCACATATATTTCTGATACATAAATGGCAGGAAGAAGACTACAAGAGAATTATAATTTTTGTATTCAAGGATACCTACAAGAAAAGGGTGCTCGGTATTACATACCTTATGATTTGGAGCATATACATGGGAATTTTGTCATAAAAAACTGGCCTTATACTGATATTGTTAAACCCACAAATAGAGACTTGTTTAAAATATTAAATAAAAATGAACTTCTCAAAGTTATGAAATATAAAACTCTTTTAGAAATCGTCAACAAATCTTATTGGTATCCTATTATGAGAAAAATAATTATAGATACAAGAATATCTCAAAATCCAGATGAGTATATGTATAATATTCTTTGGGGTTCAAACTCAAGGGTAGCAAGGGATGAGGAAGGAGTTGAAGAAGAGAAGGAGGAAAGAGAGAAAAAGGAGAAGGAGGAAAGGGAGAGGGAGGAGAAGGAGGAGAGGGAGAAAAAGGAGGAGAAGGAGGAGAGGGAGAAAAAGGAGAAGGAGGAAAGGGAGAAAAGGGAGAAGGAGGAAAGGGAGAAAAGGGAGAAAAAGGAGAAGGAGGAGAGGGAGAAAATGGAGGAGGAGGAGAGGGAGCAAAGAGAGATGGAAATCAGTGAGATTCATAAAAGATTGAGTGTATTAAAGCAAATAAATCAATCTCAACGCACCGAAGAGGAAATTAAAGAATTAACAACTCTTATGAAGATAATAGTTTCAAAAATAAGAACGTCAATGTCTTCAATTTCAGGGAGGAGATTTAAACGAGAAAGTGGTGAAGAAGAAGAAGAAGAAGAAGGAAAAGATTATGTGATTGATGATGTTGGTGTCATTGACTTTAGTTAGTTTTTATTTGTAAATAAATGGAGGAGAGAGTGAAGGCATTCCTTAGGATTCTTTATGTTTTAAAAATAAAGATTGAAATGTATATGTTGAAAACCAAAAAGGTTTTGATACTCTGTCGGAATTTTTCTGATAAATAAATATGAGTTATTGTCTCAAATGTAAAAAGAAAACTAAATCTAAAAATATCTCTTATGTTAAAGCTAAAAATAATAGAGTTTATCAAAAAGGAATATGTCAAGTATGTGGCTCTAAAAAGTGCCAATTCATCTCTCCTAAAAGAGGAGGAGACATACAAAAGTTTCTGTCAGGAAGTAAATTTACAACAACTGGAATTCCAGGGGAATTACACCTTCCAGGGTATTCTTTCTGTGGTCCAGGAACAAACTTGGATAAAAGATTAGATGAGGCTGACAATCCTAAACCTTGGTCTAAACCTACAAATAGGGTTGACGAAGTGTGTATGAAGCATGATATTGCTTATGGGAAAACCACTACGTTGACTGAAAAACATAAAGCCGACAGCGAAATGTTGTATAATTTGTCTTTGATACAAAATCCAACGTTGAGAGAGAAAGTTGATAGGTTTATTGTGAGAAATTTGATAAATGCTAAATTGAAACTTGGTCTTGGTTATTCCTCAAAAAACTATTAGGCTCTAATGATGTCATCAAGACTGAGGAGCTTTTGGCTGAAGAATTACACAAACCTATAATCACAAAGTTTAAAAGAAGGAAGGTTTATTCTAAATACACCGACCACATATGGTCCGCTGATTTAATTGAATTGAATAATGACAGGGGATACAGGTATGCTTTAACCGTTATTGATTTGAGGAGTAGATTTGCCTGGGTTGTCCCTTTAAAAAATAAAAGGGGTGATACTTTAATGTTAGCCTTTAAGCTAATATTTGATCGGGATAAAAGGAAACCAAAGAAGTTATGGACTGATGAGGGAACAGAGTTCTATAACAAAATATTCATGAAATTTCTTAAGGGGAAGGGTATTAAATTATACAGCACCTTTAATGAAGGAAAGGCAGTTGTTATTGAGCGTTTTAATCGTACTTTGAAAGAGAAATTATATAAAAAATTCACAGAACTCGGTTCTCAAAAATGGGTGTATTTAATTCAGGATATTGTAGATGATTACAACAATACAGTTCATTCATCAACAAAATCAAAACCATCAGAAACATTTACAAAATTAGAATATGAAAAGGAGATTAATTTGAGAAAGCCCAAGTTCAAAGTTGGTGATATGGTAAGGATATACAAATGGAAAAGCCATTTTGAGAAAGGTTATACACAAAAATGGACTCGTGAATTATTTAAAATCGTTGATGTAATGGCTACAAACCCTTGGACTTACAAATTAAATGATATAAATCGAGAAGAAATCTTGGGTTCATTTTACTCGCAAGAATTACAAAAAACAAAGCTAATAATTCATTAAACAACATTTCTATTCACCCCACCCAGATTAGCTAATTTAATTAGTGGTAATAAAAAAAAATTTAAATAAATTAAAATCATAAGCCACACCCACACAGACCACGCCCACACAGACCCCGCCCACACAGACCCCGCCCACACAGACCCCGCCCACACAGACCACACCCATCATCCCCCACCCTCCGTGCACCCCCACCCTTGACCCTTCACCCCCCTCATCCCACCCCCACCTTCCCCACACACACAAGGGGAGGGGAGGGGTGGGATGAGGGGGGTGAAGGGTCTTTGGCAGGGGTGCACCTCCCCGTTCCCTCCTTTATTCTCTTTTTGTAATTAATAATTAAATAATTGTAAACAAAACAAATATATATAAATATTGAAAACATTAAAATCTTTATATTATTAAAACATTTTTCTTGAGGTATACATTCAACTTCTCCCCAGCATAAGTCATCAATTTCTTCCCAGCACAAGTCAAAGGTTGGTTCAGCAGATGTCTTCAGGTTTTGAATCTCTTCCTGAAGACAAGAGGACAAGAGGGGAGAGAAAATATTACACACACACACATACACACACACACACACATACACACACACACACACACACAAATACACACACATACACACACACACACACACACACACACACACAAGGATATGAGGATATTGGGATACATACCTCTAAAAAATCGAGCTTTGTGTTCAAGTGGTCGAGTTGAAAATTTAGGGTACCACATGTTGACGGGAAATAACCACTCTTTGGAAAATCAAAAGCATCCCACTCAAAGCCGTGGTTGTGGTTGTGGTTATCTGTTGATGGTGTTATATTCTTTCAAAAAAGAAAGAAAAAACGTTAATAATTTCTCCTAAAAGATACATTGTATTGACAATGAATAAATAAATGACAGCTCCCGTTTAATGGTACCAATCAGAGAAATGAATAATTAATTACCTGAGACAAACTCCGATGGTGATCATCTTCTAAGAACGGTGAAACATCAAATTCATTCAATCTGTGAGGCAGGTCGCTCCAACCCGTGTTCAATTCATTGTAAACCTCTTGTGGAACAACTTGAAACTCTGCCAAGACCAGGTCATTTTGAAAACCTGAATTGCTGTAATAAAAAAATATATCATGAGTCATATAAATTTAAATTAATCACATACAAAGCTCTCACCAACAGTTCAATTCTGAATGTTCAAACAGTTCAAACTTACCCTTGTGAGTATTCTTCATCACTGGAATAAGACATGTTGATGCTCATGTTCTTCGGTTCGTAATGATAAAAACAGCACGGCAACCCGACCTTTATAATGACCAAAATGTATTTTCGGGAACAGAACTCAGCTTTAACATTTCGAGGAAACAGGAAATAAGACAATGAAAACTTTCTGGGAAGTTATCCAAGTCAGTGAAACAACGTCATTTCTCAAAAGCGAATAATTAATTTTAAAAAGGTTTGAGTATGGTGATGGAAGTTGGAGGAGAATTAAATTATTTCCCACGCATAAACAAATATTTGTAGGGTCGTTGTTTGAGTGGGTTATATTCACCAGATGATATTAAGAGTAAAAGGTTAAAAGGTCCATAAGGTCAGAAGGATCACAGGTGTTTAAGTGGTCTAATGAATAAGGATAACATGTCAAAAGGTTAGAAGGTTCGTAAAGAACAGGGTGAGAGAAATAGAGGTGTTTAGGGGCAATATGGAAGTGAATGGGTCAAAGATTAATCTGCCAGATGATATGTAGAAGAAGGATGATAGGTCTATAAGAGAAAACAAATATTTGTAGTGTTTGAGTGGTC